>NC_041707.1:39666825-39977178 GCF_900700375.1 Denticeps clupeoides
GTGGATGAAATTGTTTCACTGTTGTTGACTCCATGGCAGAAGACGTGACTGGCTTTGCCAATGTGGTTGAGTCACTTAAGATCTGGTTGGCTGTAGGCAAGCTGTTGTATCTTGCTGACCTGTTGGCATTTTGTCACTGTGTTTGATGTGTAGAAAGGCATGCTTGTACTCGATTGTTTTCTTGTCACTGATGCTTCAGATTCTGCTGTTGTTGACTCTGACTGTCCTCCAGTTGTGAAACCAGTAACAACTGTTAAGGATGAAATGGTTTTAGCTGTTGTTGACTCTGTGGCAGAAGACGTTGACTGGCTTGCCAGTGTGGTTGAGTCACTAAAAGATCTGGTTGTGGCTGTAGGCAAAGCTGTAGTTTCTTGCTGACCTGTTGTCATTTCTGTCACCGTTATTGATGTGAAGACAGGCATGCTTGTACTTAATTGTGTTTTTGTCTCGGATGTTGTTTCCGTCTCTGCAGATGTTGACTCGGACTGTCCTGTTGTTGTCAAACCAGCAACAACTGTTGTGGATGCAATGGTTTCAGCTATTGTTGACTCCATGGCAGAAGACGTTGACTGGCTTGCCAATGTGGTTGAGTCACTAAAAGATCTGGTTGTGGCTGTAGGCAAAGCTGTTGTTTCTTGCTGACCTGTTGGCATTTCTGTCACTGTGATTGATGTGTAGACAGGCATGCTTGTACTTGATTGTCTTCCTCTCTCGGATGTTGTTTCTGTCTCTACAGATGTTGACTCGGACTGTCCTGTTGTTGTCAAACCAGCAACAACTATTGTGGATGAAGTTGTTTCAGCTGTTGTTGACTCCGTGGCAGAAGACTTTGACTGGCTTGCCCGTGTGTTTGAGTCACTAAAAGATCTGGTTGTGGCTGTAGGCAAAGCTGTAGTTTCTTGCTGACCTGTTGTCATTTCTGTCACCGTTATTGATGTGAAGACAGGCATGCTTGTACTTAATTGTGTTTCTGTCTCGGATGTTGTTTCCGTCTCTGCAGATTTTGACTCGGACTGTCCTGTTGTTGTCAAACCAGCAAAAACTGTTGTGGATGCAATGGTTTCAGCTATTGCTGACTCCATGGCAGAAGACGTTGACTGGCTTGCCAGTGTGGTTGAGTCACTAAAAGATCCGTTTGTGGCTGTAGGGAAAGATGTTGTATCTTGCTGACCTGTTGGCATTTCTGTCACTGTGATTGATGTGTAGACAGGTATAAATGTACTTGATTGTGGTCCTGTCACTGATGTTGTTTCCGTCTCTGCAGATGTTGACTCGAACTGTCCTGTTGTTTTCAAACCAGCAACAACTGTTGTGGATGAAATGGTTTCAGCTATTGTTGACTCCATGGCAGAAGACGTTGACTGGCTTGCCAATGTGGTTGAGTCACTAAAAGATCTGGTTGTGGCAGTAGGCAAAGATGTTGTATCTTGCTGACCTGTTGGCATTTCTGTCACTGTGTTTGATGTGTAGAAAGGCATGCTTGTACTCGATTGTGTTCCTGTCACTGATGCTTCAGATTCTGCTGTTGTTGACTCTGACTGTACTCCAGTTGTCAAACCAGCAACAACTGTTGTGGATGAAGTTGTTTCAGCTGTTGTTGACTCCGTGGCAGAAGACATTGACTGGCTTGCAAATGATTTTGAGTCAGTTAAAGATCTGGTTGCGGCTGTAGGTAAAGATGTTGTATCTTGCTGACCTGTTGGCATTTCTGTCACTGTGTTTGATGTGTAGAAAGGCATGCTTGTACTCGATTGTGTTCCTGTCACTGATGCTTCAGATTCTGCTGTTGTTGACTCTGACTGTACTCCAGTTGTCAAACCAGCAACAACAGTTGTGGATGAAGTTGTTTTAGCTGTTGCTGACTCCATGGCAGAAGACGTTGACTGGCTTGCCAATGTGGTTGAGACACTAAAAGATCTGGTTGTGGCTGTAGGGAAAGATGTTGTATCTTGCTGACCTGTTATCATTTCTGTCAACGTGATCGATGTGTTAACAGGCATGTTTGAACTTGATTGTGTTCCTGTCTTGGTTGTGTTTTCTGTCTCTACAGATGTTGACTCGGACTGTCCTGTAGTTGTCAAACCAGAAACAACTGTTGTGGATGAAGTTGTTTCAGCTGTTGTTGACTCCGTGGCAGAAGACGTTGACTGGCTTGCCAATGTGGTTGAGTCACTAAAAGATCTGGTTGTGGCTGTAGGGAAAGATGTTGTATCTTGCTGACCTGTTGGCATTTCTGTCACTGTGTTTGATGTGTAGAAAGGCATGCTTGTACTCGATTGTGTTCCTGTCACTGATGCTTCAGATTCTGCTGTTGTTGACTCTGACTGTACTCCAGTTGTCAAACCAGCAACAACAGTTGTGGATGAAGTTGTTTTAGCTGTTGCTGACTCCATGGCAGAAGACGTTGACTGGCTTGCCAATGTGGTTGAGACACTAAGGGATCTGGTTGTGGCTGTAGGGAAAGATGTTGTATCTTGCTGACCTGTTATCATTTCTGTCAACGTGATCGATGTGTTAACAGGCATGTTTGAACTTGATTGTGTTCCTGTCTTGGTTGTGTTTTCTGTCTCTACAGATGTTGACTCGGACTGTCCTGTCTTTGTCAAACCAGAAACAACTGTTGTGGATAAAGTTGTTTCAGATGTTGTTGACTCCGTGGCAGAAGACGTTGACTGGCTTGCCAATATGGTTGAGTCACTAAAAGATCTGGTTGTGGCTGTAGGGAAAGATGTTGTATCTTGCTGACCTGTTGGCATTTCTGTCACTGTGTTTGATGTGTAGAAAGGCATGCTTGTACTCGATTGTGTTCCTGTCACTGATGCTTCAGATTCTGCTGTTGTTGACTCTGACTGTCCTCCAGTTGTCAAACCAGCAACAACTGTTGTGGATGAAGTTGTTTTAGCTGTTGTTGACTCCGTGGCAGAAGACGTTGACTGGCTTGCCAATGTGGTTGAGTCACTAAAAGATCTGGTTGTGGCTGTAGGCAAAGCTGTTGTTTCTTGCTGACCTGTTGTCATTTCTGTCACCGTTATTGATGTGAAGACAGGCATGCTTGTACTTGATTGTGTTTCTGTCTCGGATGTTGTTTCCGTCTCTGCAGATGTTGACTCGGACTGTCCTGTTTTTGTCAAACCAGCAAAAACTGTTGTGGATGAAATGGTTTCAGCTATTGTTGACTCCATGGCAGAAGACGTTGACTGGCTTGCCAGTGTGGTTGAGTCACTAAAAATCTGGTTGTGGCTGTAGGCAAAGCTGTAGTTTCTCGCTGACCTGTTGTAATTTCTGTCACCGTTATTGATGTGAAGACAGGCATGCTTGTACTTAATTGTGTTTCTGTCTCGGATGTTGTTTCCGTCTCTGCAGATGTTGACTCGGACTGTCCTGTTGTTGTCAAACCAGCAACAACTGTTGTGGATGCAATGGTTTCAGCTATTGTTGACTCCATGGCAGAAGACGTTGACTGGCTTGCCAATGTGGTTGAGTCACTAAAAGATCTGGTTGTGGCTGTAGGCAAAGCTGTTGTTTCTTGCTGACCTGTTGGCATTTCTGTCACTGTGTTTGATGTGTAGAAAGGCATGCTTGTACTCGATTGTGTTCCTGTCACTGATGCTTCAGATTCTGCTGTTTTTGACTCTGACTGTCCACCAGTTGTCAAACCAGCAACAACTGTTGTGGATGAAGTTGTTTCAGCTGTTGTTGACTCCGTGGCAGAAGACGTTGACTGGCTTGCCAATGTGGTTGAGTCACTAAAAGATCTGGTTGTGGCTGTAGGGAAAGATGTTGTATCTTGCTGACCTGTTGGCATTTCTGTCACTGTGATTGATGTGTAGACAGGCATGCTTGTACTTGATTGTCTTCCTCTCTCGGATGTTGTTTCTGTCTCTACAGATGTTGACTCGGACTGTCCTGTTGTTGTCAAACCAGCAACAACTGTTGTGGATGAAGTTGTTTCAGCTGTTGTTGACTCCATGGCAGAAGACGTTGACTGGCTTGCCAGTGTGGTTGAGTCACTAAAAGATCTGGTTGTGGCTGTAGGCAAAGCTGTTGTTTCTTGCCGACCTGTTGTCATTTCTGTCACCGTTATTGATGTGAAGACAGGCATGCTTGTACTTGATTGTGTTCCTGTCTCGGATGTTGTTTCCGTCTCTGCAGATGTTGACTCGGACTGTCCTGTTGTTGTCAAACCAGCAACAACTGTTGTGGATGCAATGGTTTCAGCTATCGTTGACTCCATGGCAGAAGACGTTGACTGGCTTGCCAATGTGGTTGAGCTACTAAAAGATCTGGTTGTGGCTGTAGGCAAAGCTATTGTTTCTTGCTGACCTGTTGGCATTTCTGTCACTGTGATTGATATGTAGACAGGCATGCTTGTACTTGATTGTGTTCCTCTCTTGGATGTTGTTTCTGTCTCTACAGATGTTGACTCGGACTGTCCTGTTGTCGTCAAACCAGCAACAACTGTTGTGGATGAAGTTGTTACAGCTGTTGTTGACTCCGTGGCAGAAAACGTTGACAGGCTTGCCAGTGTGGTTGAGTCACTAAAAGATCTGGCTGTGGCTGTAGGCAAAGCTGTTGCTTCTTGCTGACCTGTTGTAATTTCCGTCAGTATGATTGATGTGTAGACAGGTATAAATGTACTTGATTGTGGTCCTGTCACTGATGTTGTTTCCGTCTCTACAGATGTTGACTCGGACTGTCCTGTTGTTGTCAAACCAGCAACAACTATTGTGGATGAAGTTGTTTCAGCTGTTGTTGACTCCGTGGCAGAAGACTTTGACTGGCTTGCCCGTGTGGTTGAGTCACTAAAAGATCTGGTTGTGGCTGTAGGCAAAGCTGTAGTTTCTTGCTGACCTGTTGTCATTTCTGTCACCGTTATTGATGTGAAGACAGGCATGCTTGTACTTAATTGTGTTTCTGTCTCGGATGTTGTTTCCGTCTCTGCAGATTTTGACTCGGACTGTCCTGTTGTTGTCAAACCAGCAAAAACTGTTGTGGATGCAATGGTTTCAGCTATTGCTGACTCCATGGCAGAAGACGTTGACTGGCTTGCCAGTGTGGTTGAGTCACTAAAAGATCCGTTTGTGGCTGTAGGGAAAGATGTTGTATCTTGCTGACCTGTTGGCATTTCTGTCACTGTGATTGATGTGTAGACAGGTATAAATGTACTTGATTGTGGTCCTGTCACTGATGTTGTTTCCGTCTCTGCAGATGTTGACTCGAACTGTCCTGTTGTTTTCAAACCAGCAACAACTGTTGTGGATGAAATGGTTTCAGCTATTGTTGACTCCATGGCAGAAGACATTGACTGGCTTGCCAATGTGGTTGAGTCACTAAAAGATCTGGTTGTGGCAGTAGGCAAAGATGTTCTATCTTGCTGACCTGTTGGCATTTCTGTCACTGTGTTTGATGTGTAGAAAGGCATGCTTGTACTCGATTGTGTTCCTGTCACTGATGCTTCAGATTCTGCTGTTGTTGACTCTGACTGTACTCCAGTTGTCAAACCAGCAACAACTGTTGTGGATGAAGTTGTTTCAGCTGTTGTTGACTCCGTGGCAGAAGACATTGACTGGCTTGCAAATGATTTTGAGTCAGTTAAAGATCTGGTTGCGGCTGTAGGTAAAGATGTTGTATCTTGCTGACCTGTTGGCATTTCTGTCACTGTGTTTGATGTGTAGAAAGGCATGCTTGTACTCGATTGTGTTCCTGTCACTGATGCTTCAGATTCTGCTGTTGTTGACTCTGACTGTACTCCAGTTGTCAAACCAGCAACAACAGTTGTGGATGAAGTTGTTTTAGCTGTTGCTGACTCCATGGCAGAAGACGTTGACTGGCTTGCCAATGTGGTTGAGACACTAAAAGATCTGGTTGTGGCTGTAGGGAAAGATGTTGTATCTTGCTGACCTGTTATCATTTCTGTCAACGTGATCGATGTGTTAACAGGCATGTTTGAACTTGATTGTGTTCCTGTCTTGGTTGTGTTTTCTGTCTCTACAGATGTTGACTCGGACTGTCCTGTCTTTGTCAAACCAGAAACAACTGTTGTGGATAAAGTTGTTTCAGATGTTGTTGACTCCGTGGCAGAAGACGTTGACTGGCTTGCCAATGTGGTTGAGTCACTAAAAGATCTGGTTGTGGCTGTAGGGAAAGATGTTGTATCTTGCTGACCTGTTGGCATTTCTGTCACTGTGTTTGATGTGTAGAAAGGCATGCTTGTACTCGATTGTGTTCCTGTCACTGATGCTTCAGATTCTGCTGTTGTTGACTCTGACTGTACTCCAGTTGTCAAACCAGCAACAACAGTTGTGGATGAAGTTGTTTTAGCTGTTGCTGACTCCATGGCAGAAGACGTTGACTGGCTTGCCAATGTGGTTGAGACACTAAGGGATCTGGTTGTGGCTGTAGGGAAAGATGTTGTATCTTGCTGACCTGTTATCATTTCTGTCAACGTGATCGATGTGTTAACAGGCATGTTTGAACTTGATTGTGTTCCTGTCTTGGTTGTGTTTTCTGTCTCTACAGATGTTGACTCGGACTGTCCTGTCTTTGTCAAACCAGAAACAACTGTTGTGGATAAAGTTGTTTCAGATGTTGTTGACTCCGTGGCAGAAGACGTTGACTGGCTTGCCAATATGGTTGAGTCACTAAAAGATCTGGTTGTGGCTGTAGGGAAAGATGTTGTATCTTGCTGACCTGTTGGCATTTCTGTCACTGTGTTTGATGTGTAGAAAGGCATGCTTGTACTCGATTGTGTTCCTGTCACTGATGCTTCAGATTCTGCTGTTGTTGACTCTGACTGTACTCCAGTTGTCAAACCAGCAACAACAGTTGTGGATGAAGTTGTTTTAGCTGTTGTTGACTCCGTGGCAGAAGACGTTGACTGGCTTGCCAATGTGGTTGAGTCACTAAAAGATCTGGTTGTGGCTGTAGCCAAAGCTGTAGTTTCTTGCTGACCTGTTGTCATTTCTGTCACCGTTATTGATGTGAAGACAGGCATGCTTGTACTTAATTGTGTTTCTGTCTCGGATGTTGTTTCCGTCTCTGCAGATTTTGACTCGGACTGTCCTGTTTTTGTCAAACCAGCAAAAACTGTTGTGGATGAAATGGTTTCAGCTATTGTTGACTCCATGGCAGAAGACGTTGACTGGCTTGCCAGTGTGGTTGAGTCACTAAAAAATCTGGTTGTGGCTGTAGGCAAAGCTGTAGTTTCTCGCTGACCTGTTGTAATTTCTGTCACCGTTATTGATGTGAAGACAGGCATGCTTGTACTTAATTGTGTTTCTGTCTTGGATGTTGTTTCCGTCTCTGCAGATGTTGACTCGGACTGTCCTGTTGTTGTCAAACCAGCAACAACTGCTGTGGATGCAATGGTTTCAGCTATTGTTGACTCCATGGCAGAAGACGTTGACTGGCTTGCAAATGTGGTTGAGTCACTAAAAGATCTGGTTGTGGCTGTAGGCAAAGCTGTTGTTTCTTGCTGACCTGTTGGCATTTCTGTCACTGTGTTTGATGTGTAGAAAGGCATGCTTGTACTCGATTGTGTTCCTGTCACTGATGCTTCAGATTCTGCTGTTTTTGACTCTGACTGTCCACCAGTTGTCAAACCAGCAACAATTGTTGTGGTTGAAGTTGTTTCAGCTGTTGTTGACTCCGTGGCAGAAGACGTTGACTGGCTTGCCAATGTGGTTGAGTCACTAAAAGATCTGGTTGTGGCTGTAGGGAAAGATGTTGTATCTTGTTGACCTGTTGGCATTTCTGTAACTGTGATTGATGTGTAGACAGGCATGCTTGTACTTGATTGTCTTCCTCTCTCGGATGTTGTTTCTGTCTCTACAGATGTTGACTCGGACTGTCCTGTTGTTGTCAAACCAGCAACAACTGTTGTGGATGAAGTTGTTTCAGCTGTTGTTGACTCCATGGCAGAAGACGTTGACTGGCTTGCCAGTGTGGTTGAGTCACTAAAAGATCTGGTTGTGGCTGTAGGCAAAGCTGTTGTTTCTTGCCGACCTGTTGTCATTTCTGTCACCGTTATTGATGTGAAGACAGGCATGCTTGTACTTGATTGTGTTCCTGTCTCGGATGTTGTTTCCGTCTCTGCAGATGTTGACTCGGACTGTCCTGTTGTTGTCAAACCAGCAACAACTGTTGTGGATGCAATGGTTTCAGCTATAGTTGACTCCATGGCAGAAGACGTTGACTGGCTTGCCAATGTGGTTGAGCTACTAAAAGATCTGGTTGTGGCTGTAGGCAAAGCTATTGTTTCTTGCTGACCTGTTGGCATTTCTGTCACTGTGATTGATATGTAGACAGGCATGCTTGTACTTGATTGTGTTCCTCTCTTGGATGTTGTTTCTGTCTCTACAGATGTTGACTCGGACTGTCCTGTTGTCGTCAAACCAGCAACAACTGTTGTGGATGAAGTTGTTACAGCTGTTGTTGACTCCGTGGCAGAAAACGTTGACAGGCTTGCCAGTGTGGTTGAGTCACTAAAAGATCTGGCTGTGGCTGTAGGCAAAGCTGTTGCTTCTTGCTGACCTGTTGTAATTTCCGTCAGTATGATTGATGTGTAGACAGGTATAAATGTACTTGATTGTGGTCCTGTCACTGATGTTGTTTCCGTCTCTGCAGATCTTGACTCGAAATGTCCTGTTGTTGTCAAACCAGCAACAACTGTTGTGGATGAAATGGTTTCAGCTGTGGTTGACTCCATGGCAGAAGACGTTGACTGGCTTGCCAATGTTGTTGAGTCACTAAAAGATCTGGCTGTGGCTGTAAGCAAAGCTGTTGTTTCTTGCTGACCTGTTGGCGTTTCTGTCACTATAATTGATGTGTAGACAGGCATGCTTGTACTTGATTGTGTTCCTGTCTCGGATGTTGTTTCTGTTTCTACAGATGTGGACTCGGACTGTCCTGTTGTTGTCAAACCAACAACAACTGTTGTGGATGAAATGGTTTCAGCTGTTGTTGACTCCATGGCAGAAGATTTTGACTGGCTTGCCAATGTGGTTGAGTCACTAAAAGATCTGGTTGTGGCTGTAGGGAGAGATGTTGTAGCTTGCTGACCTGTTGGCATTTCTCTTACTGTGTTTGATGTGTAGAAAGGCATACTTGTACTCGATTGTGTTCCTGTCACTGATGCTTCAGATTCTGCTGTTGTTGACTCTGACTGTCCTCCAGTTGTGAAACCAGTAACAACTGTTAAGGATGAAATGGTTTCAGCTGTTGTTGACTCTGTGGCAGAAGACGTTGACTGGCTTGCCAGTGTGGTTGAGTCACTAAAAGATCTGGTTGTGGCTGTAGGCAAAGCTGTTGTTTCTTGCTGACCTGTTGTCATTTCTTTCACCGTTATTGATGTGAAGACAGGCATGCTTGTACTTGATTGTCTTCCTCTCTCGGATGTTGTTTCTGTCTCTACAGATGTTGACTCGGACTGTCCTGTCCTTGTCAAACCAACAACAACTGTTGTGGATGAAGTTGTTTCAGCTGTGTTTAATTCCGTGGCAGAAGACGTTAACTGGCTTGCCAATGTGCTTGAGTCACTAAAAGATCTGTTTGTGGCTGTAGGCAAAGCTGTTGTTTCTTGCTGACCTGTTGGCATTTCTGTCACCGTGATTGATGTGTAGACAGGTATAAATGTACTTGATTGTGGTCCTGTCACTGATGTTGTTTCCGTCTCTGCAGATGTTGACTCGAACTGTCCTGTTGTTGTCAAACCAGCAACAACTGTTGTGGATGAAATGGTTTCAGCTGTTGTTGACTCCATGGCAGAAGACGTTGACTGGCTTGC
This sequence comes from Denticeps clupeoides, assembly GCF_900700375.1. NCBI lineage: Eukaryota > Metazoa > Chordata > Actinopteri > Clupeiformes > Denticipitidae > Denticeps > Denticeps clupeoides. Next base: position 39,676,610 of record NC_041707.1, read on the forward strand.
CAGTATGGTTGAGTCACTAAAAGATCTGGTTGTGGCTGTAAGCAAAGCTGTTGTTTCTTGCTGACCTGTTGGCGTTTCTGTCACTGTGATTGATGTGTAGACAGGCATGCTTGTACTTGATTGTGTTCCTGCCTCGGATGTTGTTTCTGTTTCTACAGATTTTGACTCGGACTGTCCTGTTGTTGTCAAACCATCAACAACTGTTGTGGATGAAATGGTTTCAGCTGTTGTTGACTCCATGGCAGAAGACGTTGACTGGCTTGCCAATGTGGTTGAGTCACTAAAAGATCTGGATGTGGCTGTAGGGAAAGATGTTGTATCTTGCTGACCTGTTGGCATTTCTGTCACTGTGTTTGATGTGTAGAAAGGCATGCTTGTACTCGATTGTGTTCCTGTCACTGATGCTTCAGATTCTGCTGTTGTTGACTCTGACTGTCCTGTCGTTGTCAAACCAACAACAACTGTTGTGGATGAAGTTGTTTCAGCTGTTGTTAATTCCGTGGCAGAAGACGTTGACTGGCTTGCCAATGTGCTTGAGTCAATAAAAGATCTGTTTGTGGCTGTAGGCAAAGCTGTTGTTTCTTGATGACCTTTTGGCATTTCTGTCACCGTGATTGATGTGTGGACAGGCATGCTTGTACTTGATTGTGTTCCTGTCTCGGATGTTGTTTCTGTCTCTACAGATGTTGACACGGACTGTCCTGTTGTTGTCAAACCAGCAACAACTGTTGTGGATGAAGTTGTTTCAGCTGTTGTTGACTCCGTGGCAGAAGACATTGACTGGCTTGCAAATGATTTTGAGTCAGTTAAAGATCTGGTTGCGGCTGTAGGGTAAGATGTTGTATCTTGCTGACCTGTTGGCATTTCTGTCACTGTGTTTGATGTGTAGAAAGGCATGCTTGTACTCGATTGTGTTCCTGTCACTGATGCTTCAGAGTCTGCTGTTGTTGACTCTGACTGTACTCCAGTTGTCAAACCAGCAACAACATTTGTGGATGAAGTTGTTTTAGCTGTTGCTGACTCCATGGCAGAAGACGTTGACTGGCTTGCCAATGTGGTTGAGTCACTAAAAGATCTGGTTGTGGCTGTAGGGAAAGATGTTGTATCTTGCTGACCTGTTATCATTTCTGTCAACGTGATCGATGTGTAAACAGGCATGTTTGAACTTGATTGTGTTCCTGTCTTGGTTGTGTGTTCTGTCTCTACAGATGTTGACTCGGACTGTCCTGTCTTTGTCAAACCAGAAACAACTGTTGTGGATAAAGTTGTTTCAGATGTTGTTGACTCCATGGCAGAAGACGTTGAATGGCTTGCCAATGTGGTTGAGTCACTAAAAGATCTGGTTGTGGCTGTAGGGAAAGATGTTGCATCTTGCTGACCTTTTGGCATTTCTGTCACTGTGTTTGATGTGTAGAAAGGCATGCTTGTACTCGATTGTGTTCCTGTCACTGATGCTTCAGATTCTGCTGTTGTTGACTCTGACTGTACTCCAGTTGTCAAACCAGCAACAACAGTTGTGGATGAAGTTGTTTTAGCTGTTGCTGACTCCATGGCAGAAGACGTTGACTGGCTTGCCAATGTGGTTGAGTCACTAAAAGATCTGGTTGTGGCTGTAGGGAAAGATGTTGTATCTTGCTGACCTGTTATTATTTCTGTCAACGTGATTGATGTGTAGACAGGCATGCTTGTACTTGATTTTGTTCCTGTCTCGGTTGTGTTTTCTGTCCCTACAGATGTTGACTCGGACTGTCCTGTCGTTGTTAAACCAACAAAAACTGTTGTGGATGAAGTTGTTTCAGCTGTTGTTAATTCCGTGGCAGAAGACGTTGACTGGCTTGCCAATGTGCTTGAGTCTCTAAAAGATCTGTTTGTGGCTGTAGGCAAAGCTGTTGTTTCTTGCTGACCTGTTGGCATTTCTGTCACCGTGATTGATGTGTAGACAGGCATGCTTGTACTTGATTGTGTTTCTGTCTCGGATGTTGTTTCTGTCTCTGCAGATGTTGACTCGGACTGTCCTGTTGTTGTCAAACCAGCAACAACTGTTGTGGATGAAGTTGTTTCAGCTGTTGTTGACTCCGTGGCAGAAGACATTGACTGGCTTGCAAATGATGTTGAGTCAGTTAAAGATCTGGTTGCGGCTGTAGGCAAAGCTGTTGTTTCTTGCTGACCTGTTGTCTTTTCTGTCAGTGTGATTGATGTGTAGACAGGTATAAATGTACTTGATTGTGGTCCTGTCACTGATGTTGTTTCCGTCTCTGCAGATGTTGACTCGAACTGTCCTGTTGTTGTCAAACCAGCAACAACTGCTTTGGAAAAAACTGTTTCAGTAGTTGTTGACTTCGTAGCCGAAGATGTTGACTGGCTTGCCAATGTGGTTGAGTCACTAAAAGATCTGTTTGTGGCTGTAGGGAAAGATGTTGTATCTTGCTGACCTGTTATCATTTGTGTCAACGTGATCGACGTGTAAACAGGCATGCTTGAACTTGATTGTGTTCCTGTCTTGGTTGTGTTTTCTGTCTCTACAGATGTTGACTCGGACTGTCCTGTTGTTGTTAAACCAGAAACAACTGTTGTGGATGAAGTTGTTTCAGCTGTTTTTGACTCCGTGGCAGAAGACGTTGACTGGCTTGCCTTTGTGGTTGAGTCACTAAAAGATCTGGTTGTGGCTGTAGGGAAAGCTGTTGTTTCTTGCTGACCTTTTGACATTTCTGTCACAGTGATTGATGTGTAGACAGGCGTGCTTGTACTTGATTGTTTTCCTGTCAATGATGTTGTTTTTGTCTTTGTTGACTCTGATTGTAGTGTTGTGGTCAAATTAGCATTGACTGTTGTGGATGAAGCTGTTTCAGCTGTTGTAGGTTTAGTGGCAGAAGACGTTGACTGGCTTGCCAATGTTGTTGAGTCAGTGAAAGATTTGGTTGATGCTGTAGACAAGGCTTGAGTTTTTTGTTGCGCTGTTTTCGGTTCTGTCACCATGTTTGATGTGAAGACAGACATGCTTGTACTTTCTTTCACAGTCATTGATGGAATGTTAGAGTTTGGGTTTGTCGACTCTGAGTTCAGACTTTCCACTGACTTTGTGCTTTTCTCTGTTGTTTTCTCTGTTGCTGTTGTCGTTCTTTTCACTATTGATTATATATATTTTATTCAGCACACACAGTTATTTCGAGATAACTGTTAATTAGTTGCTACTTAGTAAGTACATAGTTATCTATTAATATGAATAAAAATTTTGGTACTTACCAATTAAAATGAAAATCACCACTACATACAAGTTTTTCATCATTATTCTTCATGAAGTACACCTCTACCTGAATAATAGTTGTTAACAGAATTAAAACAATTTCTAATAATGTCATGCATTTAGGACATTTTCAGTTTTTTACTTTTTTTATAGACTGTTTAATTTGTTACTCAAACGTATGAATTTCATTGACATACCTTAATATTGATATGCTGTAATATTCTTTATATTAATATTTTGAAGAAAAAGTAATATTTTCAAAACAAGTGAAAAAACAGAAAAATAAGAGCGTTTTTTCTTTTTTTAAAATTTACACAGGCCTTTATACTGTTAGTGTGATTTATTAATTTAAATGTTTTGTGAAAATACTCGTTCCTCCTCCAGTGGAAATACACAGTACTGACTTATTTATCACAGACTGGGGGGTGGGGTGGGTTTATATATATTCAATAGTTATTGGGTCTGTCAGGAAGACAGACCATTTATTATTGTGCTATGAATGGCAAAAAAGAACATGTCTTACGTTAAAGACCGCCACGCGAAGACCGTCAAACGTAAAGAAACAACGGAGTGGTCAGGCCGATCCGACGTATGGGACGAGTCGGTGGCACCAACGGGGGTTTGGAAAACCCGGAAAAAGCCGGAAAACTGGGAAAAAGGCAATAAAAGGACACGTCTTACGTCCAAGGCCGCCACGATAAGACCGCGAAACGCAGAGAAACAACGGAGTGGTCAGGCCGATGGCCTGACCACTCCGCACATTATGACATATTGTTTGTTTTGGTAGGTCGCACGGCCCGTCCACAAATCGGGTTCAAAGCGTAAAAAGTGCGGTTTACTGTTGCGCAGAGGAAGAGGTTTTCAGCTCCCTGTGACCAGCCGTAAAAGCTAGAGACACGGGAGTCGAGGCGAGGCCTAAGGCCTCGCCGAGACACACGATCTGACATATTGGATGTGTTGCTACCACCAACAGTGGTCAGGAAAACATGGGAAATAGGGAAGGAGGCCAAAAAGGCCATGTCTCGCATTTGTGGCTGCCACGCTAAGGCCGTGAGACGCACAAAAAAAACGGAGAGGTCAGGCCGATGACGTATTGGTTGCTTCTTTGGGGATTACAGGAGGGCCACAAATCACGTCCAAAACATTAAAAGTGTGAAAAAATCTGGTTTCCAAGAATTTGAAATGAAACGCTTCACAGCACACACACGAATCTCATATCAAATCGTGCGGCTTGTCGTTACGCACGGTTTGACATATGGCTCGGCTCGGCCGGATTTACGGTCCGCGCGCAATTAGCCAAAAAGCGTTTTCGGAACGCGTTTATTATTCTAGCCCAAAATTGGACTTTTTTGGAGTTTACGTCCAGACGGTTTGACATACAAAGAAGATATTGATGTCGTACGTAGATTTGACGTATGGTTAATCTCTGTCTGACTTACGGATCATGCACAAATTTGGGAAAACAAAAAAGTGTAAATGCGCGAAAAAAGTTTATTTATTGGGTCTGTCAGGAAGACAGACCATTTATTATTGTGCTGAGAATGGCAAAAAAGAACATGTCTTACGTTAAAGACCGCCACGCGAAGACCATCAAACGTAAAGAAACAACGGAGTGGTCAGGCCGAATGGGAATTCTTTGAAGTGATACTGCAGTACCACATTAAAGAATTCCCATTTTACAAATTCCATGCCCGCAGCTGTGACCAATGCCCGTACAGACCCATCAAAATTTCCCCCTGGAATTTTGGCTTCTAGTTATTCAATAATTATTCATAAAATATTTAAAATCAGAATTGCAATATAAGTTCCAAAATAAAAGAAAAGTAAATATCTAACGTACATTTTAGGACTAAATATTTTTTACTTACCCTGCCGTAATCTTCTTTTTAAAAAGTATTCTCAGGAACTCCAATGAATTGTCTTGAAGAGTTCTGTGCTGCACATCCCATGTTCTTGTGTGCTAAACTTTGAGCAAATTCCATTTGGTTTAGTTTTTATATGTACTTGGAAATGCCTTTTGGGTGATGCACAGAGTCAATACAATAAATGATTCAACTTCTCAGTCAGCAGCCTTTGATATTCTTCATTCCAATACATGGGATTTTGAGCCTCTTTGCTCTTTTGTGCTCACGGTATTGTACATTCATTCCTTTTAAGGGTTTGGGTAATGTCACGTGTGAATTGCTCATATTACTTCAAATACTGGCAGAGCACCAACTAGAGAACTACTCAAAACCTTATTGTATGTTAAAAAATGAATACTTATCAATTTAATTATGGATAATTCAATTTGTAGTGTAGTAAAAAATCTTCCTTTTGAAAACAAAAAAATATATATATTTTCCACAAAGAACTTCAATTTGTGTTTTATTTAAAAAATATGAATTATTAAATATTACCTCTACATTTAAATCTAAGCCTCGTTCTCTTTAGCCTTCCCTGGCTTTTAAAGTTTTTACTATTTTCTTTTGTTTTATTTGCTTTATAAACGCTTATAAGCTTAACTCAAAATGCAGTTTCCCTTTACAAATTTCACAGAAGACAAAACTTAATTCAGACTGAGTCATGGTGTGACCCACCCTTTTGGTAAATCGATACATATCAGGAAGCATGAAAATGAAACAAAGGGTGTGATATTTGTCATTTCAAAGCCTGTAACACCTGTAATGCTGACAATGTCAAAGAACGTTTGTACCATGTACCATGTAGTAAGGCTGGATTATGTAAATTTAATGTAGGTGGTGACTGATTCCAAAGGCTCTGTCACCCTTCTGCTTAAGGTGATATTGGGGGATGTGGATTTGAAGCTGAATATAAACAAGATCAGTTAGGTACGGTGGGGCCTGTCTATTTAAAGCATTAAAATCCATCAACAAGATCTCTAAAATGTACCGGCAAACAGTGTAGTGAAGCCAGAATGGGTGTAAACTCAATATTACTGCAACTCGTGAATGAACAATAATTCTACTTTTGCTTTAGGAGGAAAAGGAGAATTCTCATCACTAGCATTATCACACTGAGCTAAGAGTTTAGTCAAGTATGACATCTGCTGGCACAAAGATGAATGACAGTTGCACTGAAAATAAAATCAGATTTTACCATATCTAACACTTATTCTGATACACTTCCTTTTCTTTGCTCTGTGGGGCATTAATAATGTTTTTATTTCCTTGGGCAGGAGAAGGGCAAACAGTATGAAGACCACGTGTAGCTGAATTTCTAGAAACTCTCCTGGTAGAAAAAAAAAATTTTTTTAGTTTTTACTGTGTACAATAAAAAAATTGTGTGTCTGATGTATTGTCTTTTATTTTCCACAGTAAAAACTTTCTACCAGTACTGTTTCTAGAAATTCTGCTTTTTTTTTTTAATAGATTTTTTAATCTTAATTTTTTTTAAGTAAACATTGAATGTAATACACATGTTCTACCACGAAATGGCATCCCCCCACCATCACTGCAGTGTCAGGGTTGTCCAGCTTCTGTATTCACAATCACAGCAATAAAACTGCCTGTTTGCTAACAGAGGGAGTCACTTTTTCATGTGTTTTTGTTGAAATGTATATGGTAGAAAAAAAGGTAAAAGATCTTACAATGAAGTATCCTTGTAGGTTTGAGTCTTTTTATGAATCACTGAACTTTCACTAGGTCCTACACAGAAGAATTGCCTGTGTTACCTATGTCAGAGTTGCCTGGATTCAATTCCACTGTTTATTAAAAAGACCAACATAGTTGAAAGGTTACCGGTAAGTTTCAATCAGAAAACACTGGCTAGAAGCTCCTCCCGTTCATGGCATGTCTTTTACCACTCTGAAACTCTGAAACATCACTGAAAGCACATGTAATGTAAATGAAATGAATCTTTCAAAGACAATCCATCAGAGACAAACTTTATTCCCTGAATACCTATTGATTGGTACCTTGCACAGAACTTAACAATGCATAAACTAAAATGACGTACAAATGAAAAGTGAAGTGATTGTCATTGTGAAACACTGCAGCACAACACACTGTGACACGGTGAAATGTGTCCTCTGTATTTAACCATCACCCTTGGTGAGCAGTGGGTGGCCATGACAGGCGCCCGGGGAGCAGTGCTGTGGGACGGTGCTTGCTCAGTGGCACCTTGGTGGTTTGGGATTCGAACCGGCAACCTTCCGCTTCCTTAACCGCTAGGCCACCACTGCCCTTTTTTTTTGTAGCGCAAAGACAAAGATACTAACAACTCTAAATCACATGGACCATGCGACAGGAGGCACAAATGAACAACATGTGTGAAGATTGAGATGAACAAGGCAGTGAACTTAACATTTTGAATGGCACAAAACATATCAGATGAGTGACAAAGGATTATAGGGAAGGCATATTTGAGGGAAACATTAATTGCACAGGAATGAAGACAAAACAGTGGGCCAAGGGCACGACAGTGACGTACCCTCTGTACAAGTATTGCACTAGACGGAAATACTTATATTTATTATATAAAATATAATAATAATAGCAATATAAATTTCAAGAAATAATAAAGCAATAACATATTTGGCAAACTTAAAAAGCCTTAAAATCATAATGGTGACATGCTTGTGACACGTTTGGAGGAAACGTGTCATGCGTCTGATGCGATACCATGTCCCCTTTCTGTCTCAAGCCTGGCCTCCCACACACATATGCAGGCTCACGTTTCCTGCTTGCCTGGTCCTGTGGTCACCGGAAACTTCAGAATTTATTTGCCTTGTCTGTCAGCATGTGTTGGAAGTGTGACAAGTGTGCAAATGATGTAGCAGGTAGAATATTCATTTATGTCCATATATCATGTCCATTTTTTACTTCACAGGAATAATCCCGTCATAATCCCGTCAGTGATGATACTGGGCCAGGGTAGGTAATCAGGCTTTTTAAAAGGGGCCCTAGTTTTTCAGAGAAAAGTGTGAGGTTAGGGGTGCTTGCCTGTGACCAGGACAGGGGTTATGCATTTTTTGCTTGTTACTGCTTCAGTTTTCTGTTGTTTTTGTTGCATGTTTTATTAAACCCTGGTTCCTTGGTAATTCAGCTGTATGCTGCTGGTGTTTTATTACTTGCATCACCGAAGACCAGTGTCCAGTGTCCATCCCATATCCTTCTATTTATTAATTGAAGTATTTTACTTCTGTGTGGTCGGCTTCTGTTAACAGATGAAATAAGTGCAGTGCAATGGAAACTTCAAAGTAAAGGAGGACAACCAAACAAGCCAGTTAGACAGGTTTTGTGTGAATCACACATTCAATATTTACATAGAGCACACCATTGATTATTGCAATTTAAACCCTTCATTCGCTGATTATCATTACACATAAACATTACAATAATCACATCTTTTTAATTATAATTCATTTATAAGTCTTTAAATATAACAATTTCCAAATGTATATGTGGTTATTTAGCTAATATCTGCCATTGCATAAAGCAACACTCATGTAAACACAATGGAGTAAACTGGGACAGATTTGGTTCTCTTCAATATTTAATTCAGTTATTTAAAATAGACTAATTTACACTTATTATTTAATCTTAGCATGCCATCTTCTGTAAAATACCAGATAAAGAATCTCCTTCCTGTTCAGAAGTGGTTTAAGTTGTATTGACTGTGACTGGATGGTGATCTTGCAATTGTACTTAGATCTTAGATTAGCACTGTGGTGTGACAACTATGATCTCTGAAATTGCCATACTTAAAAAAAACACAGATAATTATTCTGTAGTTGCATGTTTTCTCTAAATATTGTACAGTTGGATTATAGTAGGGTACAGTATTTGGCAGTCACCAATTTTGCAAGTTGACTTCAGCTCAGCATTCAATCCAATCCATTTTATTTGCAAAGCACTTTTTAACAGATAAAGCCAAAGTGCTGTACCCTCATAAAATAAAAGACATAAAACAATATAAGGATTGTTAATACAAAAAAAAATTCATTTCAAAACAAAGTGATACAGTCAAAGATATATATTTAAAATCCTATAAAAATGATCCTGATCAGTAAACGGCAGTAAGAATAGGTTGGTTTGCTAAATAGACTTAAAAACAGGAAGGGAAAGAGCCTGTCTGATATTTAAAGGCAGCTCATTCCAGTGCTTAGGAGTCACAGCTGGAAAAGCACACTCTCTTCTGAGCTTCAATCTAGTTTCCAGGAGAACTTAAGTGTGCTGGCCTGCAGACCTTAAGGGTCGTGAGGGTATGTATGGCTGAAGTAGCATGGAGATGTAGAAGGATTTTAAAATTGATCCTAACATTCACAGGGAGCCAGTGAAGGAAAGATAAAATGGGTGTGAGGTGTTCATACTTGACTGGAGGTGAGATAGAGCAGACTACTTTACTTCTGGCAGCACAGGAATTGTATTTGGCAGTCATCCGCATAGCAATGCAAAGCGTTACCGTATTTACTCAAGATAGAACCCAGAGGGAAGAGATATATTTAAAAGAGGAGAGGACCAAGCATGGGAATACATACTGGAGGGGCACTGTAGAGGACACAAAGTCATCAACTGCAACACAAATGGAATCAGTCCAGAGCTATATCCTTTACTCTAATCAATACTGTCATCCCTCAGAAACTGGTAAGCAAGTTGGACCTGCTGGGAATAAGATCTCTGGTCACTCCGTTGACACAAATGTGCTGCACAGTACAGTTCGAACCAAATCATCACAACCACCAATGATGAGTCTCCGTACAGGAGCTACGTAGAGGAGGTAACACATCTGGTGTATTGGTTCAAGAGCATTAACCTGACACTCAATGACACTAAAACCAAAGAGATTTCAGGAAGAACTTCAGGAAGAAACCGACTGTCCCCACCCCACTGCACACCGCGGGAACTGCTGTCAAGATTGTCAGCAGTGCAAAATTCCTGGGTGTGCACATGACAGACGATCTTTTATACAGATAACCAACAGGAGCCATTAATACAGGTAACAAGTGAAGGATAGAAGAAGTAACTGAGACAGAATTTTTGCTTTTTTGTAGATGCTAAATCTTTGTTTTCTGCACCACAATACAAATGTATTCTTTGAAAAGTATTCAATGTGATTTCCTGGTTAGTGTACCTATGATTAAAATTCCAGACCGCTCTCATCTTTTTAAAGTGTGACAACTAGCACAATCGGTGGCTGTCAAATGTGTTTATGCCCCACTGTATGTTATACATGTGTGCTTATACATTTAATCTTTATAACTGTCTGATACATCTACACATGTGCCACTGTATTACTATGTTCACTTTATTGTGCCCCCAAAAACTATTGGTAGGACAAATAGCACCAATTGTTGTACAATTTGGGGCGGTGGTGGCCAAGCAGTTAAGGAAGCAGCCCCGTAATCAGAAGGTTGCCGGGTCAAATCCCGAGCTGCCAAGGTGCCACTGATCAAAGCACCATCCCTACATACTGATCCTTGGGCGCCTGTCATGGTGCCCACTGCTCACAAAGGGTGATGGTTAAAAGCAGAGGACAGATTTCGTTGTGTCACCGTGTGCTGTGCTGCAGTGTTGCACAATGACAATCACTTCACTTTCACTTTCACCATTAAGCAGAATCTTCTCTCTGATTCCACGATTGTGGACCATTTGTAGGGACCCACAGTAATGAATATGCTTTTAGAAGAAATTCATATGCAAAGAGACAGCAAGAGAGACAATGAGGAATATTCAACCATGAGTTGTAATGATAGGAAACTAGCACCATCTTGTGGAAAATTAGACAACTTACATTGTGTAGTTCATATAACATTTGAATGCTGGTCTATATTTTTGCCTTTTGACATGCATTATATCTAGGTTCTTTCTTGGTCTATATATGGTTCTAGATATAGCTGCAACTGTGGTCCTCACCTCCATGTTTTCCATGCTCCACTCACTTGCATAATTTACATTTTCAAATACTGAAATATGCAACGTCACAGCGGTTTCACTATTATGGTGTATCTGTTGTTTCACAAAACTTGTGGCAAGAATGTGGAATAAAGCATACCTGTGTGATCAATCATTGCAAAATTATCTAAATGTTTGTTTCCTGTTTCCTGTATGAAATTCCAGAATGTAAATAATACATTTATTAAAGAGCCTTGAGAAAAACACATTGTGGCCTCAGGTCCAAATATTTATCATATTGGAGTATAGAAACACTATGGAAATCTGTGGTTACACACAGGAATGAGGACAAAGTTGAATGGCATTAAACTAAATCTAATGTTCCCTAAATTACATTTGTAAGCACCTGTTATGCTAGTTGTGCAAGATTGTCTATGTGAACAGGTATTAACTGATGGCTGTTGGCCAAGTCCAGCCCATCATTTAAGCTCTTTTCTTTGTCTGTCTTGTTGAACGATTTGCAGACATTGTGTTTAAAAGCTCATTCATACAGTGGTGAGGATCCTGTCATAATTTAATGGCAAAAACCTATGGTCTGTAAACCAAAGCATGGGCATTGGTAATCGGCTGAATCTTTGAGATCAGAGTAGCAACAAATTTTGAGAATACACTACACTAATATTCAATTTATGTTGGAAAGCATAAATAGTTCAAGGAAGTGTGTTAGAAAATGTAATTCCTTTTCATGTTCTCTGTTGGTGTTGGAGGTACTGATACACCAGGGGCCAACCCTTCATTTCCCACCAATAATCCACACATTAACTGAAACTTGCAATCTTTGCATTTTATTGCTCAAATACAAAACTGAAACAATGAATTGTCAATGACTTTGAATGAAATAGGAATAATTAAATACTTTGAATTAAATATTTTATTCCATCCAATTTTACTAGTGCCAGATTTCCTTGTGACATGTAACCTATTCAAAGGACAGGAGTCAATGAACAAGTTTCACTTCAAAGCTTCTCATATTTCCTTTGATTTGGAATGCTGAATATCAGCAACAGCGTGTTTATTGAGAACCCTTTGGCAATTGGGATGTGGAATCACCTCTAAGGCATCTTGACATACAAAAGCAGAAGATAAAAAGGATTCGCTCACTAGCAAGCGCATCCAGTGATGAGCACAGTTCTGTAAGAGTAAATTAATGACATTTTAACAAGTCAAGAGCACGGTAGCAATTTTGTTAGCTGGAGTGGGTGAGTAGTATGTTTTCTAAAGTCAGAATATGTCAATTTTCTAACAATTGTCAAAGGTGAATGTAGTATTATAACATAGTTTTTAACATAAGTGTTTAAGCTAAAAAGTGCATTTGTAATTTTTATTAGAAATCTGTGTTTTCATGAAAAGTTTCATATCTATTAAATATATTATAAGCAGATGTCAATATCAGATTTAAATGAATATGATATTTTGGAATGTGAATGTGATTTTTTTTTTTTTTGCAAATATGAACAATATTAAATCTATGAGTCCACAGTGTTTAGTACAGGGATACTTTTTGAAGAAAAAAAAAACACTCATGCTCAGACAACAACCACAGAGGCACAATTTTTAACTGTTCAAGCAAGTTACATTTAATTCCCAGACTGCACTGATACAAATAATTCATTTAAACTTCATAATTTTACATTAAAATTTTTAAATGTTTAATTAGCAATTGGTGGAAATAAGGTCACAGATCTTTTAATTATTTAATTCTAGATCACATTGTGCTCCTGACTACTTTAAATTGTGTTTCTTTTATTTTGTCCAAGACAGTCATGGTGCACCTACATGTGTCTAAAAATGTGTTTAGATCTACTGAGCATGCAGGTCATGAATGCATCTGAGTATGTAGTTCCCTTTAGTTCTAGAATGTGATTTTCCTTTCTACACTGTTCCAGAGAATAGCAAACATGGATAAAATACATTTTCTGGCGTTATTGGTCATTATAGGTAAGTACAAAAAATGTAATTAATGAAAATAAATTCAATTAATTTAATGTTTTATAAAAGATTTTTAACTATTTATAATTCATTCAAAAAGTATCAGGGATTGAACTAACGACCACTCTAACTACAACTACAAACAAAAGTACAACAAAACCAACAACAACCGCAACAACTAAAGGTTCTAGCACAACTTCTACAACCCCAAAAACAACTACAACAACTAAACCCCAAACGACCACAACTACAGCCAAAACTACTACAAAGCAAGCAACAACTGCAACAACTAAAGGTTCTAGCACAACATCAACAACACAAAAAACAACTACAACGACTAAACCCCAAACGACCACAACTACAGCCAAAACTACTACAAAGCAAGCAAAAACTGCAACAACTAAAGGTTCTAGCACAACTTCTACAACCCAAAAAACAACTACAACAACTAAACCCCAAACGACCACAACTACAGCCAAAACTACTACAAAGCAAAAAACAACTGCAACAACTAAAGGTTCTAGCACGACATCTACAACCCAAAAAACATCTACAACAACTAAACCCCAAACGACCTCTACTACAACCAAAACTACTACAAAGCCAACAACAACTGCAACAACAAAAGGTTCTAGCACAACTTCTACAACCCAAAAAACAACTACAACAACTAAACCCCAAACGACCACAACTACAGCCAAAACTACTACAAAGCCAACAACAACTGCAACAACAAAAGGTTCTAGCACGACATCTACAACCCAAAAAACATCTACAACAACTAAACCCCAAACGACCTCTACTACAACCAAAACTACTACAAAGCCAACAACTACAACAATTAAAGCTTCTAGTACGACTTCTACAACCCCCCAAAAAAATACAACTACTAAGCCCCAAACGACCACAAGAGCAAAGACCAAAAGTACTACAAAGTCAAAAACAACTGCAACAAGTAAAGTTTCTAGCACGACTTCTACAACCATAAAACCAACTACAACTGCTAAGCCTCAAACTACACCAGAACAAACAGCAAAGATTACCCAAGGAACCAGTGAAGCCAAGACAACAATCCCAGATGCACAGACTACTGCAGAGAAACAAGCAATAATCACTGTTGCTGAGCCTACAACAACAAAACAACCTGAAACAACTATAGAAGAAAAAACAACAAAGATTACTCAGGCCGAGACAACAATAGCAGAGACACAGACTACTTCACAAAAACAAACGACAATAACTATTCCTGAGCCTACAACAACACAGCCCCAAACAACAACAATCACTGTTGCTGAGCCTACAACAAAACAACCCCAAACAACAACAATCACTGTTGCTGAGCCTACAACAAAACAACCTGAAACAACTAAACCAGAACAAACAGCAAAGATTACTCAGGCCGAGACAACATTCAAAGCAGCACAGACTACTACTGAAAAACAAACAACAATAACTATTCCTAAACCTACAACAACACAACCCCAAACAACAACAATCACTGTTGCTGAGCCTACAACAAAACAACCCCAAACAACAACAATCACTGTTGCTGAGCCTACAACAAAACAACCTGAAACAACTAAACCAGAACAAACAGCAAAGATTACTCAGGCCGAGACAACATTCAAAGCAGCACAGACTACTACTGAAAAACAAACAACAATAACTATTCCTAAACCTACAACAACACAACCCCAAACAACAACAATCAGTGTTGCTGAGCCTACAACAACACAACCCCAAACAACAACAAGCACTGTTGCTGAGCCTACAACAACACAACCTGAAACAACACCAGAAAAAACAACAGCAACAATTACTCAGTCCGAGTCAACATTCAAAGCGGTACAGATTACGACGGAAAAACAAACAACAATAACAGTTCCTGAACCTACAACAACACAGCCCCATACAACAACAATCACTGTTGCTGAGCCTACAACAACACAACCTGAAACAACACCAGAAAAAACAACAGAAACGATTACTCAGACCGAGACAACATTCAAAGCGGCACAGACTACGACTGAAAAACAAACAACAATAACTATTCCTGAGCCTACAACAACACAACCCCAAACAACAACAATCAACGTTGCTGAACCTACAACAAAACAACCTGAAACAACACCAGAAAAAACAACAGAAACGATTACTCAGACTGAGACAACATTCAAAGCGGCACAGACTACTACTGAAAAACAAACAACAATAACTATTCCTGAGCCTAGAACAACACAACCCCAAACAACAACAATCACTGTTGCTGAACCTACAACAAAACAACCTGAAACAACACCAGAAAAAACAACAGAAACGATTACTCAGACCGAGACAACATTCAAAGCGGCACAGACTACTACTGAAAAACAATCAACAATAACTGTTCTTGAGCCTACAACAACACAACCCCAAACAACAACAATCACTGTTGCTGAGCCTACAACAACACAACCCCAAACAACAACAATCACTGTTGCTGAGCCTACAGCAAAACAACCTGAAACAACACCAGAAAAAACAACAGAAACGATTTCTCAGACCGAGACAACATTCAAAGCGGCACAGACTTCTACTGAAAAACAAACAACAATAACTATTCCTGAGCCTACAACAACACAACCCCAAACAACAACAATCACTATTGCTGAACCTACAACAAAACAACCTGAAACAACACCAGAAAAAACAACAGAAACGATTAACCAGACCAAGACAACATTCAAAGCGGCACAGACTACTACTGAAAAACAATCAACAATAACTGTTCTTGAGCCTACAACAACACAACCCCAAACAACAACTATCACTGTTGCTGAGCCTACAACAAAACAACCTGAAACAACACCAGAAAAAACAACAGAAACGATTACTCAGACTGAGTCAACATTCAAAGCGGCACAGACTACTACTGAAAAACAATCAACAATAACTGTTCCTGAGCCTACAACAACACAACCCCAAACAACAACAATCACTGTTGCTGAGCCTACAACTAAACAACCTGTAACAACTACACCAGAACAAACAGCAAAGATTACACAAGAAAGCAGTCAGGCCAAGACAACAATAGCAGAGACACAGACTACTTCACAAAAACAAACGACAATAACTATTCCTAAGCCTACAACAACACAGCCCCAAACAACAACAATCACTGTTGCTGAGCCTACAACAAAACAACCTGAAACAACATTAGAAAAAACAACAGAAATGATTACTCAGGCCGAGACAACAATAGCAGAGACACAGACTACTTCACAAAAACAAACGACAATAACTATTCCTGAGCCTACAACAACACAGACCCAAACAACAACAATCACTGTTGCTCAGACTACAACAAAACAACCTGAAACAACTATAGAAGAAAAAACAACAAAAATTACTCAGGCCCAGACAACAATAGCAGATACACAGACTACGTCACAAAAACAATCCACAATTACTGTTCCTGAGCCTACAACAACACAACCTGAAACAAGTACACCAGAACAAACGGCAAAGATTACACAAGTAACCAGTCAGGCCAAGACAACAATCTCAGATGCACAGACTACTACTGAAAAACAAACAACAACTGTTCCTGAGCCTACAACAACACAACATAAAACAATGACCATCACTGTTGCTGAGCCTACAACAAAACAACCTGAAACAACACTAGAAAAAGCAACAACGATTACTCAGGCCGAGACAACACTCAAAGCGGCACAGACTACTACTGAAAAACAATCAACAATTACTGTTCCTGAGCCTACAACAACACAACCCCAAACAACAACAATCACTGTTGCTGAACCTACAACTAAACAACCTGTAACAACTACACCAGAACAAACAGCAAAGATTACACAAGAAAGCAGTCAGGCCAAGACAACAATAGCAGAGACACAGACTACTTCACAAAAACAAACGACAATAACTATTCCTAAGCCTACAACAACACAGCCCCAAACAACAACAATCACTGTTGCTGAGCCTACAACAAAACAACCTGAAACAACATTAGAAAAAACAACAGAAATGATTACTCAGGCCGAGACAACAATAGCAGAGACACAGACTACTTCACAAAAACAAACGACAATAACTATTCCTGAGCCTACAACAACACAGACCCAAACAACAACAATCACTGTTGCTCAGACTACAACAAAACAACCTGAAACAACTATAGAAGAAAAAACAACAAAAATTACTCAGGCCCAGACAACAATAGCAGATAAACAGACTACGTCACAAAAACAATCCACAATTACTGTTCCTGAGCCTACAACAACACAACCTGAAACAAATACACCAGAACAAACAGCAAAGATTACACAAGTAACCAGTCAGGCCAAGACAACAATCTCAGATGCACAGACTACTACTGAAAAACAAACAACAACTGTTCCTGAGCCTACAACAACACAACATAAAACAATGACCATCACTGTTGCTGAGCCTACAACAAAACAACCTGAAACAACACTAGAAAAAACAACAACGATTACTCAGGCCGAGACAACATTCAAAGCGGCACAGACTACTACTGAAAAACAATCAACAATAACTGTTCCTGAGCCTACAACAACACAACCCCAAACAACAACAATCACTGTTGCTGAACCTACAACTAAACAACCTGTAACAACTAAACCAGAACAAACAGCAAAGATTACACAAGAAAGCAGTCAGGCCAAGACAACAATAGCAGAGACACAGACTACTTCACAAAAACAAACGACAATAACTATTCCTAAGCCTACAACAACACAGCCCCAAACAACAACAATCACTGTTGCTGAGCCTACAACAAAACAACCTGAAACAACATTAGAAAAAACAACAACGATTACTCAGGCCGAGACAACATTCAAAGCGGCACAGACTACTACTGAAAAACAATCAACAATTACTGTTCCTGAGCCTACAACAACACAACCCCAAACAACAACAATCACTGTTGCTGAGCCTACAACAACACAACCTGAAACAACACCAACAGAAATGATTACTCAGACCGAGACAACTACAGCGGAACAAACAGCAAACATTACAGAAAAAACAAGAAAAACATGTAGGGCCAAGACAACAATCCCAGATGTGCAGACAACTACAGAGAAACAAACACTAATAAAGCCTACAACAACAATGAAACAACCTGAAAAAACTACAATGGAACAAACAGCAACAAATGATATTGCAGAGCCTACCACAACAGAAACTACAACAGAAATAACAACAATTACTGTTGCTGAGCCTACAACAAAAAAACCTGAACCACCTACAGAACTACAATCAATCACAGAGACAGAAACTACTGCAGAGAAACACACAACAACATTTGCTGTTGCTGAGCCCTCTACAACAACCCAACAAAAAACAACAATGGCTCAAACAACAAAAATCTCTGTTGTTGAGCGTACAACAACGACACAACCTGTGGCAACAACTGTGTCACAAACAACAACCTCAACAGTAGCGAGCACCACTATGGCTGCAACAACAATATCATTGCAACCTGTAGCACTGTCCCTTAGTGTCAATGTATCATATACACCTGCTCTTAGTAACAGCTCAAGTCCAGAATATCAGGATCTGGCGATGAAAATTATTTCCTTGGTAAGAATTCCATATCACTTTGTCAATCCATATAAACACTTAAGCTCTCTTTTTAGATAATTGAGCATCACATATTATAATGACATATTTAATTTGGTTCCTTTTTTCTCACTTTATTTTCTTTACCACACTATGATAGCTTGACCAAATCTACAAGTCATCATATGGAAATGGTTATGCAACAACAATTGTGATAAGCTTCAGGTGATTTGGAGAATTTCCTTGAAGATTACAATGTATTTGGCTGCAAATGAAATTCTAATTAAACATTGTACACTTTACAGTCAGCAGACTCGTGCACTGGGAGAGGTAACTACAAATGTGCAGCTTATGTTCGACCAGAAATCAGCAGAGCCTTTTCCAGATCTGAAAAGTATTGAAGACATTCTAATAAAAGCAATGACAGATCCAAATCTAAACAGCCCTCTGAGAATCACCCCTGCATCATACCAAAGTAAGCACATATATTTTCATTCACTATATGCATATACAGCTTAAAATGTTTACATATATTTGGGTTTAATTCAATGCACATTTTTGTAAATGTTGTTTTTGATGCCTGTATTATGATGCTTATTGTTTAATTAGTTGCTGGATAACCTTTTAGCAATTTAACTTGCAGTTAGCAATTTAACTTTAACATTTTATTTTTCATTCATTTCCAAGGTGTGCTTGGTTTGGCATCTGCAACTGCACCAGTGGTTGCAACTAAAGTCAACTTGATTACTCTCATGGTCTTTCCACTGCTTGTAATATGGCAATTGTAATGTCATTTGCCACAATTCTACAGCCATCGTAAAAGTGAATGTAAATAATTATTTAAAATATTAATTAATAAATTATGTGAACAATATTTACATATGTGCAATGTATAGCACTGTGTTCCTAATATGAATAAGGTGATATCATTTTAAATCTTCAGTAGCTGAAATGTATGTAAAGAGCTTTGTGCTAATCGCAATATGCATTTAAGAAATAAACAATGATTTATTGATTTTTTTTTTCATAGAGCTTCATGTTTTTTTCCATGTAGACTGGCCTACTGTTACTATTTAAGGTTTGATGTGTGCCTGGCCAATTAATACACAAGGACAATATTTAGGCAAATCCCAAATTGTACTGTAAGAGTTTCATTACATGTTACAGTCAAGATTTTACTAAACATGTTTGTCCTGCTATATGTCTGTGTGTCAGTGTGTGGGAACGATTCCTTGCTCATGGGGACCTCTTGGTGGTTTGGGATTAACATAAATATGTATAAATATGATGAAAAATATATTTTTATTAAGTGTTTCATTCATTCAGACTTTCATTCAATATATTCAGACTTTCATCCCATGTATTCAGTTACCTGTCATTATATATGTATATATTATTTATTTCCCGTTTTGTCAGCTTAATGCACTCCAATTTACAGTAAATGTCACCACCCATTTCAAGAACACATGCTTGTGCAAATTCCAGAAGTATCTTTGAGCGCGGTTTGTGATGGGTGTGACGGTTGTCTGTTGTCTTAACAGTTCCTCATTCCACGATGAATGAGTCCCTGGACAAAAGAAAAAAGCGGTTTCTCCGATCTTACTGCTGGGGTTCACCAAGAGGCGCTGCATCGGAAAGGCCTCCTGCATTGTGGCTGACAGTTCCCACCCTTCACACATGGCTCCTCCCACCCCCTGCAGTACCACAGCATCGAGGCCCAAACCACCAGACAGCAACAGAGTTTCTTCCCACAAGCCATCAGACTTTAGTGTTTTATATATATGGTTATTGTGGTGTAGAGCACACAATTGCACAAGTACACAACACGAAAACATGACCAGAAACAGTGAAAGTGGTCTTTATCTTTACTATTGTGGTGTAGTTAAAAAAGAGTAGACAGAGGTTTTGCATGTGTGACTGACACAGAACTGATATAAAATGAGATGAAATTGATTCCTTTCCATTGACTGCACTACACTTCACGGAAAATTGCCCTAATCTTTTCAGACATGCATGGCATCTTTGCGCAATAATTTCCTCATTCCCCAGTGAACGTCTGGGAACAAACATCATTGTATGCTGTTTCATTCTTGAATGCGCAGCAAATGCTGTGATCCTGATGTCATTAGATTTTGTCTATAAATAAGGTAAGTTATGTACTTTGTTGTCTTGTCTTGTTTTTTTTTTTACATATAAAAACAGCTAATTATATGTGCATGCATTGCTTTTGCTAAAAATTTATGTCGAAATATCAGTTTGACATGATGAAGACGACGCAAATGAATAACAATGAGACTAAATATGGTTTACAAGATAAAACCTATAGTAAAATGTCTCTTCGTTTTCATTTACGAAAATGAGAAGACATTATTTCCTCTCATTTAATTGTGTTATTAAATCGCAATTCTGTTTCCTGCATCTCCCATCCGGTTGCACAGATGACATCACTTGGGCAGTACGTATTATTTCTGCATTATTTCATCATGTATTTAAATTGATGAAAACGACAATAGTGATTAATGAATTATACTTCACTGAATTATACTTCACTGCCATAGAATATTATATGTGCAGAATATGATATTGTTGGTGAACTGTAAAGATGTCTTTTCAAAATCTCTACATACTTCATGCTATGAATGGTACTACCGAAAGCTACCATTGACTTTGCCAACTCCATACCATGATAGTCTGGGTATGATCCACTCTGTCTGTCACGATTAAGTACACCAGGAGACGCACCTCGCACCAATCTGCATGACAGCGGAACCTGGTTATAAGGAACTTTGGAGCAGCTGATCGGGGCTGCAACATTTTTATGTGGACCGGGCACATCAGTTCTGGCAATCGGCACACGCCTGCGGGTTAGTTTATGTTCTCCCCTTTTCTTTCCCCTGTTTTCGGCCCTCGTGCCATTTGGGTTATTATTAATTAAATCCCATTCCCAGTATGTCCCGCCTCGGCGCTTCCTTCCCCCGTCAGCTCACGGACGTGACAGTGTCGTGGTCCATTTCAGATATCTGGAGAAATAGAAGCCGTTTTTCATCACTGTTCACCTTTTGGCACAGTTATTTTTTTTTTATCTGTTTTAGAAAAATTGTGCTGCAGTGCTAACGGACAGGAATGAATGCATGTGTAAAAATCTAAATGAAGCAGGTGGGGGAAAAAAAACATAAAATATCTCCCAACCACATTTACTTTTTGTAGAATCGTGTCGTCTGAGGAATTTTATTAGCAACATACATACTTATCTCACATGAAGTGTGACGATAAATTGTCACTGGGCCCTTATTGGACTTCTTCTTACAGATAATTTGAAAGATGATCTACTCCTGTTCTCCTGTTCTCCTCCTGTTCTCAGGTCATGTTTCATTTTGAAAGAGCACCCACTGTGCCTATTCAGAATCAATAACATTGGCATTCTCACCAAGTTTTGATAAAATAAAGTAAAAGCATTTTTTTCCACACAGGGATATTTACTATAGCTCACTGTCATCAGCTTCACGACAACATCACAGCTGTTGAGACGCTGAAGTTGATCCAGGTAACCACTGGTCCAGCATTGGGTCCTATTGACAGACGGACTGCATCTGAGGGAACAGCTTTCAAAAAAAGTCCAGGCAGCAGAGGACAAGTTGCCTCAGCTTCAAAAAAAGTTGCGGCTCCAAGACGCTATCGACGGTGTCGCTGCTTCCGGAAGAAAGGTAGTACTTCATGCTACATCAAACTCCAGGCCATCATAATCGTAATATGCTACATTAATTAATACATCTAAATATTTTGTTTTCATTTTGATTACTTGTTGGTAGCTCATGAAAATCTGATTTTCTTATCCCAACAAGGGAACATTAAACTTCACATATGGAGAAATATTAGTTTCTGGGGAATAATGACAATAGAAAAGGCTGCTGGCAACTGCAGGGCTGAAGTTGAATAAAAAAAAAAAGTCACCTTATCATGGATCTGTGTTTTGTTTTCATCTTTTGTTTAGCAAAAACCAGCTTGTCTCCAGCTCCGACCCGTTCTGCAGGTGTGTTTCGCTTTCATTTTTCATGTTTAATTATAGTTAAACATTCACTTCATATACTGAAGGATATAGCTGTTGTCCCTGGCTGGTGGGACGACTTGTCCTGCTCCATTCGACTAGCCGAGACTACCACCACCTTTAAGAAGCAGTTGAAAACCCACTTGTGTAAAAAGTATTTCAGACGAGTCTAACACACACACACACACATGCACATGCAAACACTGCACACAAAAAAAATTGTCTAGCACTTAACAATTCCCCAGCATGTTCTATTCCTGACAATACCTCATTCAGCCGTATCAGGGCTCTTAGTTTTGTAACTCACAATCTATAGAAACTGAATGAGAATTGCTGGTGTCGTCCTCCTGTAAGTCGCTTTGGATAAAAGCGTCTGCAAAATAAAGAAAAGTACTAAACAATGGTGTATGCATTAGAAAATTCGAATATTTCATTAACATGTCTACAACACTAACAGTCCTTTTATGGAGGGACACAGTGAAAAAGGTTTTGTGCTGTAAATATTTGTGTGTCTTATTTATTATAAACTGACACAGTAAAAAAAATGCACTAATGAAAATTTATTTTCACTGCCTAATGTGACCATTTCCTGTCCTTCTATGACAGCTTTCAACACATCTGCATTTAAGGAAACCATGACCACAATTTCTGAAGTTGTTCAACTGGCTTTTGAACCTTCAACTACCAATTTAACATTACCTTCCTGTATTCAAACTGATAAACCTACCAGAAAAACTGCTTCTTCTCCATCTGCTGCACCTGAAATTCCAAGTAGCACTACATTTAGAACAGCAGATTCTGTGAAACGAACTATAGGAACACCTATACATTCTGTACATTCTGCACATTCTGTTGCTACTCCTGTCAGTACTCCTTCACCTGCACCATCAACTGAGTCTCCTGATGTCACCCCATCTGCTACAACAGAAAACCCGACCAGCTCCACACAGGTCATCCATACCTCAAAAAGTCCACCAGAGCTTCCAGAACATACAACAACCAGTGCTGAAAGAGCTTCTGCGACCACTGAAGTTACTGTGACCAAATTCACCACTTTGATTGCAGCAGATGCATTCTTTGTTAAAGATGAAATTCCAACCGCAACTTATTCCTCTAATGATTTAGTTCATTTCTCTTCAGAAACTCCAACTTCTCCCATTTCAGATGCTGAAAGTACCCCACAGGCTTATACATCATTCAGCCAAATTTTATCAAAGTTTTATAACAAAGCAGCTCCTGTTATTGATGTGACTGTTCCAGAAACCCCAGTGGAAATATCTGCCAAAGCCACCAGCGTCAGTTCTACCAGGGAATCAAGTACAGCTACCCTATTCAGTACATCCAGCGTCACAATGACTTTAGAACCTAGAATGACAGATGACTTCCCAGTGAGTACAGGTGCACCTACTGTTACTGAAACCTCAACCCCAATAACAGAAATATCAATACCTGATATCGAAGTGGCTGCTGATACTAAAGCTTTTGAGACTGCGGATTCTGCTGTTAGTTATTCACCTTCACCTGCTAATTCAAACACTCCTATTTCAACTTTTACTTCAACGCAATCAGCACTTGGAAAGTCCTCAGATGCTACAAGAAAGTCTGCTACATTTTTAACTTTATTAACTGCAAGAGAAACTTCAGCTAGCTCCACACTGACAACCCCAGCTCCTGCTGCTTGGACTTCCATGCCTTACACTGCACCGCCTGTGACTGTAAAAACCCAAGCAGAAGTTCCACCAGCTGACAGTACATCCGGAATGTCTAGAGTATCCTCTGTCCCAGGAACACCACTTGGCATTTCGGATCATTCTCCTGCAGGTAAGAAAAAATCCAAATGTACAATTTAAATTCTTAGACCTGTTGTTGTTACTTCTGTTACTAAGTATGTTACTATCATGATTTTAGAACAATCTATTCTATTTCGATCAATGAGACTAGAAGAACAGAGTACCACTACATTTGGACCAAAAAGTACTACTGGTGGATCTTTTGGTACTACCACGATTTCTAGTTCTGAAATGTCCCCGACCCTTACAGAAGTGTCCAATGTTGGAGAAACTACACTAAATTCTTCATACATCCATCATGGTAAACCAACTCCATTAGACAGAAAGGCCACTATTTCTGCTGGTACTGACGAAAAAGCCACAACAGAAGGACTGGCTAATACAAGGGATGACCACAGTATTTCCACAAACATTGATACAAAATTAGCTATGGCAGCCATGACTTCTCATTCAGAAGATACAGTCAACACAACTGATTCTTCAGATGACATTACTGCTCCTTCAGCAGGTCATGATAGAGCAGCTCTTCCAGCAATCATACATACATCTCCCAGTATAACACCTTCTGTGGCTACTTCTGGTAATGAAAAAAGACAGACGGTCCATTCAGGTGAAGCTACTACTGCACTTTCATCTCCTAAAATTGCTGGATCAACTCCCAGTTCAGACATTTACTCCACTTACACGGCAGTGGCTATGAATTTAAAAACCTC
Organism: Denticeps clupeoides; assembly: GCF_900700375.1. NCBI lineage: Eukaryota > Metazoa > Chordata > Actinopteri > Clupeiformes > Denticipitidae > Denticeps > Denticeps clupeoides. The sequence continues at coordinate 39,701,815 of NC_041707.1, forward strand.
AGACGCTACAAAAAAGTCTGCTACATTTTTAACTTCATTCACTACAAGAGAACTTTCCGCTAGCTCCACACTGACAACCTTAGCTCCTGCTGCTTGGACTTCCACCATCTACACTGCACCGCCTGTGGCTGTAAAAACCCAAGCAGAAGTTCCACCAGCTGACAGCACATCCAGAATGTCTAGAGTATCCTCTGTCCCAGGAACACCACTTGGCATTTCGGATCATTCTACAGCTTCCACTGCAGGTAAGAAAAAATCCAAATGTACAATTTAAATTCTTAGACCTGTTGTTGTTACTTCTGTTACTAAGTATGTTACTATCATGATTTTAGAACAATCTATTCTATTTCGATCAATGAGACTAGAAGAACAGAGTACCACTACATTTGGACCAAAAAGTACTACTGGTGGATCTTTTGGTACTACCACGATTTCTAGTTCTGAAATGTCCCCGACCCTTACAGAAGTGTCCAATGTTGGAGAAACTACACTAAATTCTTCATACATCCATCATGGTAAACCAACTCCATTAGACAGAAAGGCCACTATTTCTGCTGGTACTGACGAAAAAGCCACAACAGAAGGACTGGCTAATACAAGGGATGACCACAGTATTTCCACAAACATTGATACTAAATTAGCTATGGCAGCCATGACTTCTCATTCAGAAGATACAGTCAACACAACTGATTCTTCAGATGACATTACTGCTCCTTCAGCAGGTCATGATAGAGCAGCTCTTCCAGCAATCATACATACATCTCCCAGTATAACACCTTCTGTGGCTACTTCTGGTAATGAAAAAAGACAGACGGTCCATTCAGGTGAAGCTACTACTGCACTTTCGTCTCCTAAAATTGCTGGATCAACTCCCAGTTCAGACATTTACTTCACTTACACAGCAGTGGCTATGAATTTAAAAACCTCAGACTCTACAAAAAAGTCTGCTACATTTTTAACTTTATTAACTGCAAGAGAACCTTCAGCTAGCTCCACACTGACAACCCCAGCTCCTGCTGCTTGGACTTCCATGCCTTACACTGCACCGCCTGCGGATGTAAAAACCCAAGAAGAAGTTCCACCAGCTGACAGTACATCCAGAATGTCTAGAGTATCCTCTGTACCAGGAACACCACTTAGCATTTTGGATCATTCTACAGCTTCTACTGCAGGTAAGAAAAAATCCAAATGTACAATTTAAATTCATAGACCTGTTGTTGTTACTTCTGTTACTAAGTATGTTACTATCATGATTTTAGAACAATCTACTCTATTTCTATCAATGACACTAGAAGAACAGAGTACCACTACATTTGGACCAAAAAGTACTACTGGTGGATCTTTTGGTACTACTACATTTTCTAGTTCTGAAATGTCCCCAACCCTTAGCGAAGTGTCCACTGTTGGAGAAACTACACTCAATTCTTCATACATCCATCATGGAAAACCAACTCCATTAGACAGAAAGGCCACTATTTCTGCTGGTACTGATGAAAAATCCACAACAGAAGGACTGGCTAATACAAGGGATGACCACAGTATTTCCACAAACATTGATACTAAATTAGCTATGGCAGCCATGACTTCTCATTCAGAAGATACAGTCAACGCAACTGATTCTTCAGCTGACATTACTGCTCCTTCAGCAGGTCATGATAGAGCAGCTCTTCCAGCAATCATACATACATCTCCCAGTATAACACCTTCTGTGGCTACTTCTGGTAATGAAAAAAGACAGACGGTCCATTCAGGTGAAGCTACTACTGCACTTTCGTCTCCTAGAATTGCTGGATCAACTCCCAGTTCAGACATTTACTCCACTTACACGGCAGTGGCTATGAATTTAAACCATGTAATAGAACATCCTGCTGCTGACAGTACGTCTGTATTATCTACAACAATTTCTACATACTCTCCAAGCATTAGGAAGGATTTCCCAGCCTCTGGTCCAGGTACAATTATAACTGTAACATATACATGTAACATATATGACACACATAGAAGTTCCTACTAATGCTAACAACTGCTGAGTTTACTAAAACCTTACCTGTTACTTTATAGTATACTACTACATTACTGTCAATAAAGGGGCAGTGGTGGCCTAGCGGGTAAGGAAACAGACCCATAATCGAAAGGTTGTTGGTTCAAATCCTGAACCGCTAAGGTGCCACTCAAGGTACCTGTGACATGATTCCATTTACGTGACAGGGAGCAACATGGAGATGAGGTAACGTGACTTCCATAAATTGCCAAGATGGCCACTGCCAGCTACTCAGTCATTGAATGGCTTTTGTCAGTTCGACTCGCCTCTCATTCACTTCTTACCAAGTAAGATCTCTCCTGTTTGGTCTCCTCTCCTATCACCTTTGCCTTATCGTCCTGTCCCTTCCTGCCCTGACGCAAATGTCAACATCCGTGGGGTGTTGCAGCTCACACCGACACACGTTCGCAGATTAAACCGGAGTAAACTTACTGGCCTCCTTGCGCCCAATCACACTGGGGTTCCTAGTTTCTGAACACGCACTCACTTTCTGGTCCCATGGTGTGTACATTACTGATACTGATACATTACTAGGGCAGTGGTGGCCTAGTGGTTAAGGAAGCGGCCCCGTAATCAGAAGGTTGTTGGCAAGGTACCACTGAGGTGCCACTGAGCAAAGCACCGCCCCCACACACTGCTCCCCGGGCGCCTGTCATGGCTGCCCACTGCTCACTCAGGGTGATGGGTTAAATGCAGAGGACAAATTTCACTGTGTGCACTGTGTGCTGTGCTGCTGTGTATCACGTGTGACAATCACTTCACTTTCACTTTAATGAAGATGAGGCGAAAGCCACTACTGTAGATACAATAATTGTAACTTCTGCTACTGACAAAGTGCCGCAAAGACCAGCAAAAATCCAGATGGTCTCACTACAAGGCCTAAAATAGAAATTCGGAGTAACGCAACACTTACATTCTCTACTGAAGCGGAAATGATCACCACCACTACTACACACATAGCCACATCACCAGATGCATTAACCACCAGTACAGGCAGTTAAGTGCACATGCTCCTACTGCTGACACTGCCATTGGAATAGCCATTCCTCCTGGTCCTGGTAAACTGGCCACTGGTGCTCTCACCTCTACTAAATCTCCATAATGTACATCAATGTCGGCTGTTTAAGCAGAACATTAGGCTTAATTTTCTACACAATCTACTACAGCTACAAATGTGATGGCAGGAAATGTGGAGACTCAGTCTAGTGCCGAAGACCAAGCTACCACAATGAAATTTATGACCATTATGACTCACCTCTTTGATTACCACAACTTCAAATATGATCCCGAGACCAGATTAATTAATTAGAAGAACAGTTTACACTTTTAGTGGAACACTCTCCCTAACTAATACTCTGCCTAATGATCAACCAGTTGCTCAATTGTAGAATCGGATTAAAAAAAAAAAAAAAAACAAGAAAAGCATTCATTTCCAACCCTTTATTCAAAAAAAGAACAAAAATCTTTAGAAAGTGCACAAACATGTTGCTCCTTGAGCTGTTATAATAATAATAAAATAAAAATGGATTAACACAAAAAACATACACATGTATGCTTTACATCTACCAAATATAGACTTTTTTTTAAATAAAGTGCCACCTGAGCTGCCAGAATAATAAATAATTTATAAAAAAATTAAGAACAATACAAATCAGAAAATTTTAACAGGATTTGTTTGAATGTCAGAACTTGTTTTCTACACTACACTGCAGATGCACACAATCGCAGACGCACACACTCACAAACTCTCAACTCTAACTTAGTAGTTTTGTCCTGATTTCAGTCCAAATCTCTAAAAAAATCTTAAATCAAGATACATTTACTAGACACATGAAATGGCATAAGAAATGATGTCTTGTTTTCTGATAAAACATCTCAGAATTAAGTGATTGTTTGTTTAAAACAAGCAAAATTATCTGCCAATGGGGTAAGAAAACTAATCTTAATGAGATATAATCTCAAACAGAAGTTTTAAGCATCACTTAATTTTCTCATTTTTCTTGTCTAGTAATCTTGATTTAAGATTTTTTAGACATTTGGACTGGAAATGAAAATGAATGGTCCAAAAAAGGCTGGTGAATAAAAACATGTCTTTAGTCTTTTAATGCAAAGTAACTATAGCACCCTGCTTTACTACTGTTATAAACGCGTTAACGCTAACTTGTCATGCCTGTCAAGCTGGATGACAGGTAAACCTTTACATTTACATTTACAGCATTTATCAGACGCCCTTATCCAGAGCGACTTACAATCTGTAGTTACAGGGACAGTCCCCCTGGAGCAACTTAGGGTTAAGTGTCTCGCTCAGGGACACAATAGGCAAGTCGTCCACACGGAGACGCAGAGAACAGTCCGAACGCTGTTTCATCCCCCCTCCACACCTGTAGGTGGCGCTGTAAGTCCCCGTCTAGTTCTCCTCCACGGCGAGTTAAACACCAGCACCAGGGACATTGCGTTCCTCACTTCAAAGCGGAACAAAAGTAGGATTCTGTAGCGACTTACCCTGCTGCTGAACTCCCTTCTTCCTCCTCATGAAACACGTGTTTCAGGTGCTGGATCATTGCCGTGGTGCTCCCGTGCCATGTCGCTTTTGCATATTTTTGCGCAGATTTCTCTGCCTCCGCCATGTATCTGTCTTCTACCGCCCGCTTGTTTTTTTTAATTATTTTTGCTCCGCGCTGTCTATGAGGCGGCAAACTCTGCTAGCATCTGTGCGCGAGAGAGACCGAGTGTGTTCACTCCGCTCCGCGCTCAAATAAAGTTTTTTTTTTAATAATCAAACGTCTCCGCGTCGCGCGACATAACGAATCGATTAGGAAATTCGTTGCCAACTCTATAAGTAATTGATTTTTATCGATTCAATCGATTCGTTGTTGCAGCCCTAGATAATATAACATCTGTTACCAATGCTGCTCATGACATTGCATCAGGTTCTATTCAATCTCACTTTTTCTCCATTAACTGCAGCGCCAGGAGAAGTTCCAGTCACTACTGGCAACGTTGGTTCTTCTACGACAACAGCAGTTCCAAACTCAATTGACATTCCAATTCATGTGAAAATGGTCACTACTGCTCTCACTCCTTCTCTAAACATGGCAACAACAGAACCAAAAAGTACACATGTTTGGTTGGTTCCAGTGGAATCAACTAAAATGCTTACAACTGGAACAGAACTAGTTTCTTCTAGCACTACAGAAGCTTTTAGCATTCTATCTGCTGGAAAAATGACAGTACCACCTACTATGACAATTAATACAACCTCTTTGGCTGCTATGGGAGTTGGAACAGGAACCGAATCCCCAACCGCTACAACAAGTACACCTTCTATTAAAAGAGGTAAATTCAAATGTATGCCAGTGCTACAGCTAACACAAATAGGTTCACACTTAATAATGTTCAAACTGTAACAGACGCTAACTACCTTTAATCTACCCCTCCTAATAATAAAAAACTTACAACAATTATGGTCAATCCTGAGAGTAAAAAAAAGAAAAGATACACCTTACAGTACGTAACACTTCTGCTACAGGTGTTTCTACTACAGCTACTACAGTATCTGCCGCTGTAACAACTACTACATCAACTACATCTTCAGCTATACCCTCTGAAATTTCTTCAACAACACTCTCTGCTGCAACTACTACAACCACCACCACCACAACAACAACAACAGCACAGGCAGCCAGAGTAGTGTCACATCGTCCAGATCCAACCGCCACTATCCAGTTTGTCATAAGCATACCGTATGTACCGGAACTGAATGACTCTGAGAGTGATGAATTTAAGACACAGGCCAAAGTGATTACTGATGCGGTAAGCACAAACTAAACAACACGTCCTACACTGGGTTTGGGGCAAGAAATGCGCACAAATTGTACTGAGCATTACAAATTTTGCTTTTCATGCTTGTGGCAATTTTACACATTGTGTTGCTAAAAGATGCAGAGAAAATTTTAATTATAGCTACTTTCTTGCAAGCTCTCCATAATTTTGTGTTGGGTTTCGTCAGACAGAATATATATTTTTTATATTTTTTATTTAATTTCATAGTTGGATTCCATCTACAGCAAAAAATATGGAGACTTATTTGTCAAATCTGTGGTGACAGGCTTCAGGTAATGTATTAAGCATCTAATTCTGAAAATAATAGTCCATTCGTTCTAGAATATATTAGTTTGATTCCACCAAAAAAGTGAATGTACGTTAAACCTGGCTTTTTGCAGTCGCCAGTCACGCAGTCGAGCTGACTATGTAGAAGCAGAAGTGGAACTGATCTTCAATCAGAAGTCAGTAGAACCAATCCCTGCCAACAGTGAGATTACAAACACCCTGGTTGATGCCGTTCAGGAGACCGTCAATGACACCTTCCTGCAAATGGTGAACATCCAAACGATTATCTTGTCAAGTGAGTATGATTCATTTGACAGCATTTAAGATCAGTGTTCAAAATGCTAAGCAGACAATTTCACCCCATTCTGGCACTCACTAGACCATGTCCCAGGTTCTGTTTCTACGGTATTGTTCTTGTTTAGATTAGTTTTGGTTTAATTAAGTGGATGTTCCCTGCCCGGTTGGGTGTGGGCACAGCTTAACCTTCACAATGCTTCTGTCACATTCAGCATTCTACAAGAAATGCTGTGATTATAGGATCACTAGACTACTTAAGCTTGTTGCGGTTGTGGATTGAGAAATGATACTTTGATACTCCAGAAGGCCCCCAAAGCACACCAAATGCACGGTTCTCCACCAACGAGATATTTGTTCCAGACCTGGCAGATCCAAAATCTCTCGCTTTTCAAGAAAGAGCGTCACACGTCAAAGCCGAGGTAAGCACATGACACCAAGTGTTTTTAGGAGCGTGAGATGAGGACATTATCATTTTCAACCATCCACTTTTTCTAGCTTGAGCCCTTTTTCTTTGACGACTTCAAGCCGGATTTCATCTTGTTGACAGTAATGAATTTCAGGTGACTCATCCATTGTTTTTGCATCATTATTGCCTTTCATGCTAAACCTTGTCTTATGACGGAAGAATGTGGGAACTTTTGTTTCTGTTTCAATCTCACTGTGCACCCACGCTTTCCCCTCCTTCAGCCAAGGATCAATCGTTCATACCTACAATCTAATCTTCACCAGCAATGCCACTTTACCCACAAGTACAGCTATTGCAAGCACATTGCTCAAGGCGGCACGCAGTGGCACATTGTCCTTTAACATTACCACGATAGATGGAAAAGGTGCGTATAAAGGCGCAATAATACAGCCATTACTTTGGTAATAGAATTATGGATTTTTTTTTTTTCCCTTGCAGATATTTTCTCCAACATAAGCAATACAATTGTTCTAAACAGTGAAATACCGCTGTACGGCAGCAACCTAAGCAGTGTCCCCACTCTGCGTTCTACCGGCAGTCTCATTGGATTGTCTCTGCTATTGACGCTGAAGCCACTGCTCCTATGAAAAATCTATTCCACCTCTGGAAAGTTTCTTTTCTCCATGTTCAAATCCACTCAACCACATGGACCCAAAGATAGCTTTGCGTGTAGACCATACAATGCCCCATATAAAGGATGGGGGGGTTGCAAGAATGTGATGAATATACTGTCATTTTTGAGCATTTTTATATTAAAAAAAATTTCATTTATTCATGTTTTTGTTCCTTAAATAGAGCCTTATTCTCTGATTGTTTTGACAGTACATTTTTCTTGAAATGAAATATATGGCCAGTGGTGGAGTTCAAGTAGAGTTACACAATGTAAAATATAACTCCAGTTCTCCCTTTTAAAAGCTAGAAAAAGTACTTCAAATGTTCAATAAAAAATAGGTGGGCCCACTATTTTCATGTGCCCACCTAAAAACCATGGACCTCACTGGCTTTTCACTTTTTATTATAAATTTGAGTCTTTTGCAGCTTTGTTTAGCATGTAAATATTTTTTCTGATTTAATTGTTGTTGATTAAATTGTATATTTTCTATGTAGTTTACAATAAAACTAACAACTGTATATTTAATGCCTTAATGCCTGAGTTTGTACTCTCAAACCATTTCAGAGTTACAATTTGTATAACTGACACTAATTGGTTTAAAATGACAGTGACTCCGCCCCTTCCCAAGTATCAAGCCCATATGGGTGGTACACAAGTACCAGACAAGTGGTCCAAATCAGCCTCATCTTAATATGAACCCAAGAACCCAGATGGGGAGCTAGTCGCCCCAGATTTACTCACCATCATGATAAAATGTTGGACCAATATGGACCTCACTGGCTTTTCTGTTTTAAGTGGTGAAACTTGTTTATCAGTTTGGGCCTTAAACTGATACTAGTTCATCATTAACCTTTTTATAGGATTTGGTTTAGAAAAAGCATGAGGAGTGTTTAATTTTTCAGGTGTGTCTAATATTCTTTAGAGCTTGCACAATTTCAATGAACCTCTGTAATTAACCCACAATGATATTATATACAGCTTTCAATTATAAAATAATTACCACAGAAGACACATTTTGCTGACTCTAAACCAGACTAGAAGTAGTTAGGAAGGAATCACAAGAGCTGGTTCAGTGCCTAAAATTTTACAAGCAGTTCTTTAAATTGGTTCATTAAAATGGGATTTATTTGGACCACCCATATGTTACATTGGGATAGACTAATTCACTGTAATACAGAAGCAATCATTTCAGTATTATTCTTTTTTTATATATACAAATGGATACAATGTCAAATTTAAGGAACATTGAGATACCCTGGTGGGTTTATGGTAGAATTACAAGGAGAACAAATTAAGTTATCAAACAGAACAACTGATACACAACTTTAAGTTTAAGATAAAAGCCAAAATTGTTTTTCGTTGGTAAATCAAGGGCGACAGTTGCTGGATTCAGTTTAATTAATGTGCTAAAACTAACACAATTTTGTAAATTAATTTAATTCAATTTAGGTCAAATTTCAATTTCTTTTCTTAACCTGAACTCTACACTGCTGGAAACCTCTTAATGGAACGTTTCTGTCTAGAAGGCAGGTAAGAAATACTGGTGATGGTTTTTATTCGTTGGACCTGGATTACCTGCCTCTGTGTTCTTTACTGCATTGATACCATTGGAGAAGACCTGAACAAGGAGGTTACCTTAGCCACACACTGTTCGGGTGATTGCTAGTTCAGTTGATGGATTGGTGACTGCGCTGGAAATGTTAGGATAGGGTTTGCTGTGATCAGATTGAGCGCTCCTTCCTGGTCAAATTAATGAAGTAATTATATTAACACATATGATATGAGTAATTAATTGTAACGATTACAGTTGGATTATCCAATAAATATCTAGCTCCAGAAGCAAAATAAGAGTTTTTCCGTAACACCATACCTTTGAGTGGTGTAAGCTTTTATAAATCCAGTTGACAGTTCAAAATCTCATACTCTGAAAGTGATAAAATGACGTTGACATTACACAATAAATTGGTATTAAGGACCTGAATATTATGTTCCAATCTTACATGAAAAAAATATTCAAGAGTAAAAATTAACGGAAAAAAGAGGGAACATTTGTCAATTGGCCATATTCTGATCACATGGGACTGATACATATTTAGATATTTAAAGTAAATTAAAGTGTACTTAAGTACCAAAAGTAAAAGTACAGTGATTTATTATGGTATATTATTCTAATGCTCTTGCTTAATTAACTTATTTTAGGTGGAAACACAACAGAATATCTTTCGTTTGTCTGATCTTCATTAAAATAGTCCCAAGAACAAAACATTGAAAGCAGACAATTTCCATTAGGTAAAACACAGTGAGTGTTGAATAAAGGTTTTGAGAAAAAGTTTACTTTGGTCAAGTAAGATTTATTATAAGGAACTGCTGTTCGTATAAATTCAGGTGACGGTGCATGCAGTGTTTGTAGGTAAATTTCAAACTTTATCTTCTGCACTAAACATGAGAGGGTTCCAAAATACTTGCTGTAAAGTTGTGTCATCTTTTTTTTGTTGCTCTGCCTATTTTCATGATAATCCGATTTGGTCTCAACTAACAGCAACTGTAACTAGACATTAGATGCCATGACAAACAATAACCTTGCTGCCATTATTCTGGCTGTGTGAGGGTGTTTGTGAAGTGTAGTTTCTGTTTTATGGCCACCAAGCCATTGCTTATTAAAATTTTCCCTGAAATTTCCTTTGAAAAAAATTTAGTATTTTCACATACCATGTTTATTAGTCTATTATGTTTATTTATTAATGTATGGTCTCTTAATTAATTGCAATTGATATGGGTGGTAGTAGCCTAGTCGCCTATGAACCAGAAGACCCAGGTTCAAATCCCACTTACTACCATTGTGTCCCTGAGCAAGACACTTAATCCTAAATTGCTCCAGGGGGGGACTGTCCCTGTAACTGATTGTACGTCGCTCTGGATAAGGGCGTCTGGTAAATGTAAAATGTTAATTATTTGTTTTAAAACCAACAACAGGAGTTACCATAGCAGCAAGAAATATTTTAACTGAAACTCTGTTTCCATTTAAGTATCTCATCATTTCCAGACGGACGTCATTGCGGTTCTCACTCAAACTCGTTTGGCCATCTGTATGATTCAAGACAAGACTTCAAGACTGGTTTGACCCCTGCGCCAGTTGCAAGTGTGACATGTAGGATGTAACATCACAAAGACAGACATTTTATCCAAAATGTGACAATGGACTCTGAAACGGACACTCAAATGTTCTGAAATGTTGCCAGTGTACAAAACAATTTCATCCATCCCATCTTGTCTGCACCACTCACTGTTCCTGACACTTGCTTATAATTCACTGTTAATGTGGTTTATTTTATATGTATGGATGATAATGTCAGTATTATTTTGATTGTCTGCATTTGACACGCTTGCTGCAATGAAAATGTGAGGATTCCTGCGCGCACACAGCCATGTTTTAAATTCAGCGACGCTGAAAAAAATTCGAGACAGAGCGGATCGGATTGCATGTAAATAATTAAGTCCCTGGAGGGGCTATAATCTAAGAAGTAGATATGCAACAAGCAATCACTGTCATTATATGAAAGCCATTATATAATAACTCGCATAATGTTGTAAAGTAAAAAGTAACATGTTTGACTTTGAAATGTACTTAAAATAAAATGTCTCTCCAAAGGGAAATATTTTAGTACAGATACATGGAAAAAAACTACTTCAGTACTGTAGCAAATTACATTAGTTAGGTAATGTCCTCTTCTGAATATGGTTTTAGGTTATAAGGCCCTGACCATAACATGTTAGCACGCTGACACTAATGTCAACAATGCTAACAGGGCAAGGCCCCAATGCGTCACATTAAATTTAGTGACATTTGGGACAATGTCAACATTACTAACCGGGCGGGGCCCTGATACTTTGCGTCAAATTTGCTGATGTTTGGGACATAAACAAATTGCATGCTAATGATAGCGTCAACAATACTACATTTTGAAAAATGTTCACTTTAGCACGCTAACGCTAATGTCAATATTACTAACCGGGCGGAGCTCTGATACTTCGCGTCAAATTTGCTGATGTTTGGGAGAGGAAAGGTTTGCATGCTAACGTCAACAATGCTAACTGGGCAGGGCCTGATGTGTCGTGTATAATTTGGTGACATTTGGGAAATTATGAAAAAATTTCACTTTAGCATGCTAACGCTAATGTCAACAATACTAACCGGGCAGGGCCCTGATACTTCATGTCAAATTTGCTGATGTTTGGGACAGGAAAAATTTGCATGCTAACGATAACGTCAACAATGCTAACTGGGCGGGGCCCTGATACTTCGCATCAAATTTGCTGATGTTTGGGGCATAAAAAAATTGCATGCTAACGATAACGTCAATAATACTAACTGGACAGGGATGTGTCATGTATAATTTGGTGACATTTGGGACATTTTGAAAAATTTTCACTTTAGCACATTAACGCTAATGTCAACATTACTAACCGGGCGGGGCCCTGATACTTCATGTCAAATTTGCTGATGTTTGGGACAGGAAAAATTAGCATGCTAACGATAGCGTCAACAATGTTAACTGGGCGGGGCCATGATACTTCGCATCAAATTTGCTGATGTTAGGGACAGGAAAAATTAGCATGCTAACGATAGCGTCAACAATGTTAACTGGGCAGGGCCTGATGTGTTAGGATATATTAGAGTTTTTGTTTTTGGTTGGAAGGCTAAAATTAAGTCCAGTTTTCCTGTATAAAAGGATTGGACTTCAATGGGATGAAGGGATGAAAAAAAGTAAATGGAGTTGGAGGAATGGGTGGAAAAGAATTAAGTTGACCTAAAATTAAGAGGTGTACCAAGTTTCATATCAATATCTTGAATCATGAGGAACAGGGGATGGGTTAAAGATCCCATTGTAAGTGAATGGGGAAAAAAGAAGGCATGGCTAACATGGGTTCGAGACAGGCCGTGATGAACAGCACATGTGCATGACTCACAGTTTGAGCCGCAGGGGGAAAAAGCAGCGGGTACCTGGACTGAAGCCGGAGAACTCGGGCAGCGAGTGCTTATCACGGTGGTGAATGCCAGTAATCTGTGGGTTTAATTCCCAATACTTTTGATGAAAGAAGAGCAAATGGAAACAAATGAAAATCACGTTAGCTTAGTCACATGGAGTCAGCTATCTTTTTAACTGCTCATTACTCCCCACAGATGAAATATGTGAAGCCCCCATTCAAACATCTGGGTTGAAATAAAATTTTAATTAAAGAAAATCATGAACAGGGTGATGACAAAAAGGGGTCAAACTGCAAGAGAGGGTCACCCAGATTCTGTATGTAAAGTTTATAGCCTCAAAACTGTGCTATGCAAAAAGTGCCCCCATGTTAAGTCAATGGGAACAATTGGTCGGAAGCGTTATGCTTATTAAAGCACGAGCACAAATATTATTAACAAGGCAAATCTGAATAATAAATAAATACAGATATGATAACCAGTAGTAGAAAACCCATAGAATGAGCGAATACAAGAAGGGTGCGCTTCCCTTTGTTCTGTTTTTTTTTTTTATTAAGACTCAACAATGAGTCTTCTATTGTCTTCACCGGTACATTAAGTGCCCAGATCTTGTGACACTTGTCACGCAATGCTTCATTCCAAAACCTGATTATACGATTATATTAAATTTAATATAGCATGTTGGTTGTGCCCCATTTATGTCTTCTTCATTTCACCTGTTCTTGGCTGTGGTACCAGGGAGTGTGTAAGTGGCCTGAATTGGATGTGAATTGAAGTGTGTTTGCATAGTGATTAAAATGTTCCTCATTCTTACTTGACAGGGTGTTCGCTATCAAAAGCCTATTGTGCATTTGTGATGTTCCGAAATCTCATGAATCACACAGCATCATAAAATATACTGTATATGTATATTATGACATTAAGATGCAATATGTTTTACATTGGTAGAATGGTTTCAATGAATAAACAGTTGGTTACTTTATATGAATAATTGATTTTTGTGTACTTTATATTTTCCGGCCACTGTGCCATAGATTCTTTTATGTCTATTAAAATTTCACTCTTTATTTGAAAAGTTCCAAGCATTTGCATTTCTCCCTCACCCCACGGCATTACACCTACCAGCCTGTTCTGTCTATTTATTCGGCTGCATCAATTTACGGTCCCTTAATTAATTGCAATTTTATGTATGTAAAAGCAACAACTTGAGTTGCCATAGCAGCAAGAAATATTTTACCCGAAACTCTCCGTGCCCACTCAACCGTCTGATAATTTCCAGTCAGACATCATTGCGGTTTTCACTCAAACCTGTTTGGCCATCTGTATGATTCGTGACTATGAATCTGTGGTTTGACCCCTGCGCTAGCAGCAAATGTGATAGAATGTAACAGCACAAAGACAGACATTTTATTGAAAATCTGACAATGGACTCTCAGTTGTTTCTGAAATGTTGCCCTTCCCAGACTTAGACAAAACATTTTCACATTAAAATCGTTCCAAGGCAGTACTCTATTCATTATCTCATATTTGATTCATGTGGTTCTACCCTGTGGCCGTTGTCCTGGGATGCACTCCGGCAGCAACGACCCTAGATGACCACTAGATGTCACTAAAGGTTTTTTTTTCACATTTTGACACTTGAAATTATTTATTCTTCACATGTGTATATAACGCTGACAATTCATTTATAATTTCTGCCCCTTATTGTATTGTGTTGTGTTTTTTTTTTTTGTATATTTATATTTTCTGCACTATTTACTACATATATTTCTTCACTGAAGGAGTTGCTTTTAATCAATAAAAGGCATTCTGTTCTTCTAAAGGCAAAATGTATTCTTATGGCCTGAGAAAAGTGGTAGAGAAAATTTCATCTACCAGCTGTGAATAGTCACAGTGATTCAACTCTAAAAATAAACTGAAAACAATTGGGTCAGGTTTAAACGTAAATACATTTTAATTTTTCGGCATTAATCAGATCTTCTTATCTAGATGCTCTTATTCACAACATTTGATATTAGATATATGTACAATATTGCAATTCTCAGCAGTCTTCAGGTACACAACAGAAACGGTTCCATAAGACTTTGCTGTTTGGTGTCCGGCAACTTTTTTGGACAGCCGATATATAGGAGGTGTTCAGACCTCGTTCAGAGGGCTCTTCCCGCCTCAGTTGCTAGGGGATCTTTCCATGACAATGCTGCCGAACGTGTATACGATATTTACATGTAACTGCAATAGTAATCTACCTGTGTTAATGACTCAGAAACGTCTATTGTGCCATGCCACTCTATGTCCAGGTAACATCAGATGAGTTAAGATGAGCTAATATCACTCGAGTCAGATTAACAAGGTTAGTGAAATCTCTGATCCCCCTTCTTTGCCGAGTTGGATGTTCTGTTTCGTGCTACTTTACAGCACCCTCTATTGTACCTAAATGTATGTTAGAAAAAAAAAAAAAAAACTTTTTCTCATCGCATGCCAGGATTCCTAACAGCACATCAAGTTCCACAAATGTTTCCCATCCATCTACTGTAGCGTGTATTTACAACTTGAACATATTATTAGAACATTCCTGTTGGTAAGCCACTGTTTTACTTTTGTTTTTGCCACTCGTGCATAATTCTAGCATGTGCGTCAGCAGTGTTGCCATGGTCTGTGTTATCCACATTTAAGAAAGTGTTCTTAAGTCATGTAGACTTTAGGTTTGGGTAAATCAGGGGCGACTCTTGCACATCTGGGTTCTGGGGTTCATATTAAGATGGGGCTGACATGGACCACCTGTCTGGTGCCTGTGCACCACCCATATGGGCTTGTTGCCTGGGATGGAGCGGAGCTACATTCATTTAAAAATAATTAGTGTCAGTTTTACAGACCTCTGAACTCTGTTAAGTGTTAAATGTGTTAGGGTCACATATAAAGGCTGTGCAGTGTTCATTTAACTCTGTGTAGCTGAGTTGCAAGGTGTAGTGACTGGAGTTCATGCAACAAACTCGATTCAAATGTGTGATTTTCCATTTTTTTTAGAGCCAAAACAAGCACAAACCTTTGCCCAGACTTTTCAATGAATACCTGAAATTCAAGTGGTTTGCTTTATCTGCCTTAGAACCCAGCGGGAAGAACCTTGCAGCAGGCAGAGTGCCCAGCCGAAATTCAATTGCCTTCAGGAAGAAGTGGAAGTAGAAAATCCTGTTCTGATGAATGCCAGCATCTATTTTCTTATTTTTACGGTGGCAAAGCTGATAATAATGGCTCACAGTTCTAATCTTAAAGTAGGTCAAACATCAAAACCAGTCATCAATCAATAGAATTTACAGTTTGATGTGAGGTCCCACGTCTCCCCGGGAAAATTCCATTTGCATTTCAGAGATGGTATCCTGAGCTGACCTTCATTTCATTCGACTCAGGAGCACATTTCAACATAAATAAAAACTTTAACCATGAATGCGTGGCTCGGTGTGAACAACTTCACAGAGCCAGGGGTTTTATTTCTAACTAGAGGACACGGGACATAGACATGCATACAGATATAATTACCCAGCGTGGACTAGACACAATGGGGTGGCTTTAAACACATAACGTCCGGCGAACGCGATCAGAAATTAGACACCGTGAAATTTCGGAGTACCCTACAAGTCAGAACCGTGACACTTTTTACATTCTGAGGGCTGCACTCTGTATATGAGATTTGAAATGGTTTTATTGAGATAATGTGTGTTAAATGTTATGGCAGTCTGCTATTGCAGCAAACGTCTGCGATGATCCTGGAAGATGCAATCATAAACCGAATACATTTGCACAGCACAAAAGCCCATTAAACAAATCGAGCTTTCTCACCAGGATTTGAAATACAATATTTTCCCTTTCACAGGAGGATCACATTTTGATCAAGGAAGAAGTGTATGATTTACGAGGAATAAACAAAATGACCAGAGCTGTATGACATTGCAAATCATAAAATGCATCTCAATAAAGTGGACGAATGTCCAATGTTACGGCCTCATTCCTCCAGGGAGCCTTTCAATGGTGAAAGGAGCTCAGTTCAGTCATCAGTCGTGTGTTCACCAGCAGTCATGGCCACTGAGCGACCGGGTGCATTACGCAGACAGATTTAAATGCGTTACTCCGTCTCACTTTTATACGCACAACAGGTGGCTTAAAGCGTTATCCCTCTGGCTTTGTTCAGCACACAGGCTGTGTGCCTGTGAAGCAACTTCTGACCTAGCTAATCCCTGCACTGTGTTTGCACTGTCTGCTTCTAGGCCCCGGCTTCATTCCTGACAATCACATGCAAATTCTGAGTTCGGCTCGGGCTTTATTTCCACCTGGTAACGATTTGGCTGGTGTGGTTGCAGAGGGCCCTGAAAGCCATTTCGCATTGCATGTGTCAAGGTGCCATGGTGGCTTTGCACCCTACAAGTCCACGAGGATCTTGGTGTTCGAGATGCACCAGCACCAGCAAAGTAGCCGGTGTTAAATGAACACTGCACAGTCTTTATATAATTCACACCACAGTCAGGCTTCAGTTTACCACTTTCAGAGTTTCTTTGGAACATGCATTATTGCAACGGACCTACGAACACACCCTACTCCGTTATACAGCTTCAAATGTTAACACCGCAAAGGCTTCAAGAAGATCAGTAAGAGTTGGTTCAGCTCCTCACGGGAAAATGTTCCTTAAACTCTACAAGCAGAACAGAAGCACCAACACACAACTTTAATATAAAAAGTCAGTGGGGTCCATTTTGGAGTCTTTTTCATGACGGCGGTCATGAAGTGTTAAATCAGGCGCGACTCTTGCTCCTCATCTGGGTTCTGGGATGCATATTAAGATGGGGCTGATATGGACCAGATGTCTGGTACCTGTGTACCTCCCATATGGGCTTGTTACCTGGGGAGGGGCGGAATCACCGTCATTTAACAGTACAGACTGTCATTTTTACAGACTTTATGGAGCCACAAAGTTCCCTCCTCTCACACTTCTTCTTAGTGTGAACACAATCACCGAGGTCAATTGAGCATCGCCAGTTCAGTCCGTTCAGTGCTCCAGATGGCTCCATAAGCTGTTGAACTTGATCCAGGGATGCTCCTTGGGTTTTACTGAGCAGTATGTTTAAAAAATCCTACTCTCTCATCCTCTCTTTCTCTCCCTCAAGGAACAAGGAACGAGCCTGAGTAAAGCACTTGTTTGAACATGTGTGGTTTTTGTGTGTGCTTTGGTGGGTGGACAGAGGTTTGCGAAAGACTGCCGTGTAACCGGTGTTCTCATTTTTGCCATTGGCAGAGATTCAGTTGGTGGCTGACAACTTTTAATGGTAAGAATAATTCGTAATGAAGTAATTCTTTTGAAAAAATCGAACTAATCGAACTGTACTTATTGCATGGTTTCTTACAACAGAGAAATTCCTGTTTTAATAATGGATTAGGTTTAATGTTAAAACTATGTAAATATAAAGAACTACAGCAGTCATTTATAAGAAAACTACTTGTTTTTTTTACCACAATAGGTTACAACAGAAATGTTGCTCCTCCTGCTCATCTCAGGTTTGATAGATGTTTCTGGAATGTTCCTTACAGCTCTAAAATAAGCAATGAATCACTTGTGCTCTTTTCTGCTGAGTTCAGTCTCTGTACGGGTCACATTACACAACCTCCTGGCTTCTCTGTATTATAGTCTGCATATTATGTATACCTGCTTGTGATCTCTGAAGGCCAATATTCCAGATGGAATTAAACAAGTGGCCAGCTAAATGTACATCAGCTTCTCAAAAACGTGCTCAGCTCAGATTGAATGAGCAGCAACGCATCTGTTACGTCAAATGAATTCAGGCTGACCAGAAAATTTGCGCAACTTCACGTCTTGCCGATCGCTTTTAAAAAATCAGGTGGGTGAGCTTTTCTTGTGCTTGAATGCATTTGCTTCCGTGGTTGAATACCCCATCATTGGTCTCAAGTTACTCACTTCTGATTTGTGCATGAGAGCAGGCTGATGAATCGTCACACCGCACGAACATGCTGAAATGTTCAAAGTCAGTGGATTAATGGCTTCATGTTGTAGACCATTTCCAGATTTATGTTTCAAGAAGAAAGTGTTTATTTTGTACATTGCCCAAGAGCCTAAACTTATTTTGATTTTCACACAGGACTTTTCATTTTCTCTTTATCCATCTCTCATCCCCTGTTCAAGCAAAGCTCAGTTAATGACCACATTTACAGTAACCCGGAGGCTGAGTTTTACAGTGACCTGAAAACCTCACAACTGATCTTGTATATCTCCAAGTTTGGGCTTACTTACAGAAGCCCTTCAACTCATGAAGAAAGTCCTACAGAGGACACACAGAACTTTGATGGTAAGATTTTGAACAAACAGTTTACATGCACACCTAAGATGACAAATTTAGGATTGTGAATAGTACAATTAGGTTTAGACTTGTAGGATCAGTCTTTTATAGCATGCTTTAGCACTTTCGTGCAACAGTGTAATATAAACAGGTTAACTTTGATAGGTTAACTTGTGTTTTCCACAGAGGGAGAATTCGCTCTACGCGCCATATCAATGCGTCTGGGAAACAAAGATGATCCTGGCTCTGGAGAATGCTCTGGATCGGGGGAGGGCTCTGGATCTGGAGATGTCTTTGAGGAGAGTTCTGGATCTGGAGACGGTTGTGATTCTGAATCCGGAGATGGCTCTGGGCAGGGTTCTGGTTCAGGAGAGGGTTCAGTGGATATTTAAGAGTTTTAATCATTGTGTTGCAAATGAGGTAAAATGAATAGAATAAAACATATTACAAGATCAGCTTCATCAAATCAATTTGAAAAACCAGTGTAGAGTCTTTTTACTTTTTTGTGGGAAATACAAAAGAAAACATTTACTACAGCAACAACTACATTGTTTTAGATATTTTTTATTATTTAATTTAAATGCTATTCATTAAAATTCCATTCTAAAAAATTGCATAAATGTCTCATATCATATCATGCTTCTGACATGTTTTCTACCAGTCTTTAAGTGCAGCAGGATTGCATGTTGAGATGTTGATCAGCAGCTTGAGTAGTGATGTTGAGTAATGGTGTAGTGTCACTCATGCCCCTGGAATGTTGAAATGCTTTGTTCATAGATTCATATTATGATGTTTCCTGTTGGAATGAATATTATCTGGATGCTAAACAAAGGGCCCTACCTTCAGACTGTGAGATGTTATAAAAAAATAAAAATAAAAAAAAAAAGAATTCTGAGAACCATATCTAAACTCACCATCAGCAACTAAAATAGGATCATATGGTGGTTTCACCAGCAGGTGGAAGCAACTTGCATTTCTCACTGGTCATAAAGTATACATATAATTAGAATACGTATTAATGTGTACACTTATTTCTGCTTAGGGTATTTTTGTTAAATAAACTTTTTAAATGAATGCAGGCCTAGAGGTGAATAATTACAAGCGAGCAGGTAGCTGAGCTTTAATTTCGGGTATGATTTTCTAAATAAAGGATGCAAAGAGGTCCGTGTCCATATTACCATAATGACTGTCCTTACATGACCCATACCATTTGCTTACCACTCATTTCAAATTAATTTCAAATAATCCACTAAGAAGTCTTTTCAGTTATGCACTTTTATTATGTGCAATAACTGGCTCAGGGGCCACATTGGAACGGTGTTAATATGTTAATATTCACTTTTAATGGGAGCAACGTTGTTGATCACCCTTCAATTCAGAGAAAGGCTTGCTGGTATTTGCTGTTTTGAATGCTAACTTGCCTTCGTGCTTGAGTCGTGGATGTCAGTTTGTCAGATAAATGTATTTTTCTAATCTTGCAAACTAGCAGGTGGTAGTAGCCTAGTGGGTAACACACGCGCCTATGAGCCAGAAGACCCAGGTTTGAATCCCACTTACTACCATTGTGTCCCTGAGCAAGACACTTAACCCTGAGTATCTCCAGGGGGGACTGTCCCTGTAACTACTGATTATAAGTCGCTCTGGATAAGGGCGTCTGGTAAATGCCGTAAATGTAATGTAAATGTAGCTGCCAGCCTCTGAGCGGTAGCCATCCATTCACTTATTGTAACTAGCATGGCTGATGTATTGTAAAATTGTTTTCTTGGTAAATAAGCGATACAACCTTTGACTGGACTTGTGAAAAGGTATTTCGGTATTCAGCCCATTCAGTATAACTTTTGATAAGATTATAGAAGAACAGGTATTCTCACAGACACGTAGAAAGCAAACGGTGATGAAAATCCATGTCGATTTCTCCTGAACTTGTGAGAGACATTAAATGTCTATTACAATAATTGTATTTTGTGTGTAGCAGCCCAGCTGAAGGATAATGTTCAGGGAGTAAATCCTATTTAGGTTAACTGCGAGTCAGCTGCCAAATTGACCCCACCCTAGCATGCGCTTTTGTCTGCCTGCATGTACACGTGTGCAGCCTTTATAGATGAACAAGTTCCTCATTCTCCATTAGGTGAATAACCTGTACAGGAGAATAACCAGAACGGAAGACTCTTCACTTACCAGCATTAGAGAGTGTGAAGGCTCTCTGGAAAATAAAAGAAAGGTCAGATATTTATTTATTTATTTATCAATTAATTAATAGCAAAACATTAATCAGTGTCTTAATTTGTAATCTATACATTGAAATCTGTTGGAAGACCAAATCTTGAATATCAAACAAATGGAACGTATTACAATAATGTATGCTAACTGTTGTATGACCAGCTATTTGACAGATAGTACACATAATTTCAATAGAATAGCCTGTGAATTTTGTACATTGTGAATGTTTCCGTTGAAATTCTATAAATATCAAATTAATTATATAAATATCAAATTATTAATATCTTCCATTCATTGTAAAATATTTAATTTATTACTGTACATATATTTTATATTATTGTGAAATATACACTGAGATTACTGTATCATCTTCCTTTTGTTTGCTATCAGTAACGAAATCTAAACAGTGTTTTGTTTTTGTTTTTTGTTACAGTTTATTTTGTTATCATATTTAAGATAATTCACTTGATATGGGCTTTAATGGGTTTGAGATGCGACTTTAAAACAAGATATTTCTTCTGTCAATTTTACAGAACACCTGACAGACATGTTGTCCATATTATTATTTACAGGTAAAAAATCACATTCATGTCTCAATGAATAGATATAAAAACATATTTACTGAACATAAAGAGATATGTCATTTATAATGAAATACTGATTGATTGTTGTTTTTATATTGATTTTATTGATTTATTATTCTTCACAGGTCTATTGACTTCATGCATTTCTAATCAAGAGCCTGAGAATTCGTCCTTAAACACTTCACATCTGTTCCAAAACAACACTGATTCAGGCCTCGGTCCAACATGGTCAGGAGACCCTTTTGGAGCAGACAACTTGTTAAAAGAGCTTTCTGAACTGGGTTCCACTCTTGGTGATTTTTTTCCTTTGGAAGAAAAATCAGCTTCTGGCAGTGGACTTACATTAGAAGAGGATTTTGGTTCCACGGGAGCATCTGCCTCAAGAGGGCGCTATCGGCGGTGCGCCAATTCTATGCCAACACCAAGTAAGCTTTATTAATACAGTTGATGTTTTTCCAAATTATTCTGCTGTAGATTTGCAGCGGTGAATGTAAAGCTTATTAACACATTGTTCGATTTGTTGTAAATGTGATGAAAATTTAATGCCATGGAATAAAATTTTATTTGGGTAAAAAAAAAAATTACCTAACAAAGAAAATATATATTATATTCACAATTACATTTACAGCATTCAGCAGACGCTCGTATCCAGAGCGACTTACATAAGTTTAACAACTTTTTGTTTTTCAGTTACTTCTGTGCCTGGAGAAGGATTAGAAGGTGAAGTACTAAGAAATTCTGCATCTAACCCAGCAGAAGCAACTGCTACCAAAGACAGTTCGGCATCCACCTCAGGCAATGGCCTGACATCTTGTTCAGGAGAAGGGTCTTCATCAGGTGAAGATTCTGGATCTGGCTCTACAATTGAAGATGACAACTTTGATTACTTTGCTATTGACAGGTCAGCATCCAACTCAGAAAAAGCATCTGCATCTGAGTCAGGAGAAAAATCTGCATCAGGATCAGAAGGTAAATCTAAATCTGGTTTTGCATCTGGCTCAGTAGAACAGTCTGCATCTGGTTCAGGAGAAGGGTCTGGATCAAGAGAACAGTCTGCATCCGGATCAAGAGAACAATCTGCATCTGGTTCAGGAGAAGGGTCTGGATCTGGTGAAGAATCTGCATCTGGATCAGGCCAAGAATCAGGTTCTGCGTCAGCCTCAGGAGAACAATCTGCATCTGGATCAGGCCAAGAATCTGGTTCTGCGTCTAGCTCAGGAGAACAGTCTGCATCTGGATCAGAAGAACAGTCTGCATCAGGATCAGGACAAGAATCTGCATCTGGTTCAGGAGAAGGGTCTGGATCTGGCGAAGAATCTGCATCTGGATCAGGCCAAGAATCTGGTTCTACGTCAGCCTCAGGAGAACAATCTGCATCTGGATCAGGCCAAGAATCTGGTTCTGCGTCTGGCTCCGGAGAGCAGTCTGCGTCTGGCTCAGGAGAACAGTCTACATCAGGATCAGGAGAACATTCTGCATCTGGTTCAGGAGAAGGGTTTGGTTCTGCATCTGCCTCAGGAGAACAGTCTGCATCCGGATCAGGAGAACAGTCTGCATCAGGATCAGGAGTAGAGTCTGGATCTGGGGAAGAATCTGCATCTGCATCAGGTCAAGAATCCGGTTCTGCGTCAGGCTCAGGAGAACAGTCTGCATCTGGATCAGGAGAACAGTCTGCTTCAGAATCAGGAGAACAATCTGCATCTGGTTCAGGAGAAGAGTCTGGATCTGGCGAAGAATCTGCATCTGGATCAGGCCAGGAATCTGGTTCTGCATCTGGCTCAGGAGAACAGTCTGGATCAGGAGAAAAGTCTGCATCCGGATCAGGAGAACAATCTGCATCTGGTTCAGGAGAACAGTCTGCATCAGGATCAGGAGAAGGGTCTGGATCTGGCGAAGAATCTGCATCTGGATCAGTCCAAGAATCGGGTTCTGCATCAGGCTCAGGAGAACAGTCTGCATCTGGATCAGGAGAACAGTCTGCATCAGGTTCAGGAGAACAGTCTGCATCAGGATCAGGAGAACAATCTGCATCTGGTTCAGGAGAAGAGTCTGGATCTGGCAAAGAATCTGCATCTGGTTCAGGTCAAGAATCTGGTTCTGCATCTGGTTCAGGAAAAGGGTCTGGATCTGGTGAAGAATCTGCATCAGGATCAGGAGAACAGTCTGCATCAGGATCAGGAGAACAATCTGCATCTGGTTCAGGAGAAGGGTCTGGATCTGGCGAAGAATCTGCATCTGGATCAGGTGAAGAATCTGGTTCTGCGTCAGGCTCAGGAGAACAGTCTGCATCTGGATCAGGAGAACAGTCTGCATCAGGCTCAGGAGAACAGTCTGCATCTGGATCAGGAGAACAGTCTGCATCAGGATCAGGAGAAGGGTCTGGATCTGGCGAAGAATCTGCATCAGGATCAGGCCAAGAATCGGGTTCTGTGTCAGGCTCAGGAGAAAAGTCTGCATCTGGATCAGGAGAACAGTCTGCATCAGGATTGGAAGAACAGTCTGCATCAGGATCAGGAGAACAATCTGCATCTGGTTCAGGAGAAGAGTCTGGATCTGGCAAAGAATCTGCATCTGGTTCATGTCAAGAATCTGGTTCTGCATCTGGTTCAGGAGAAGGTTCTGGATCTGGATCGGGAGAACAGTCTGCATCAGGATCAGGAGAACAATCTGCATCTGGTTCAGGAGAAGGGTCTGGATCTGGCAAAGAATCTGCATCTGGATCAGGCCAAGAATCTGGTTCTGCGTCAGGCTCAGGAGAACAATCTGCATCAGGATCAGGAGAACAATCTGCATCTGGTTCAGGAGAAGAGTCTGGATCTGGCGAAGAATCTGCATCTGGATCAGGCCAAGAATCGGGTTCTGCATCAGGCTCAGGAGATCAGTCTGCCTCTGGATCAGGAGAACAGTCTGCATCAGGATCGGGAGAACAGTCTGCATCAGGATCAGGAGAACAATCTGCATCTGGTTCAGGAGAACAGTCTGCATCAGGATCAGGAGAACAGTCTGCATCAGGATCAGGAGAACAATCTGCATCTGGTTCAGGTCAAGAATCTGGTTCTGCATCTGGTTCAGGAGAAGGGTCTGGATCTGGATCAGGAGAACAGTCTGCATCAGGATCAGGAGAACAATCTGCATCTGGATCAGGCCAAGAATCTGGTTCTGCATCTGGCTCAGGAGAACACTCTGCATCAGGATCGGGAGAACCGTCTGCATCAGGATCAGGAGAAATATCTGCATCTGGTTCAGGAGAAGGGTCTGGATCTGGCGAAGAATCTGCATCTGGATCAGGCCAAGAATCTGGTTCTGCGTCAGGCTCAGGAGAACAATCTGCATCTGGTTCAGGTCAAGAATCTGGTTCTGCATCTGGCTCAGGAGAACAGTCTGCATCAGGATCAGGAGAACAATCTGCATCTGCTTCAGGAGAAGAGTCTGGATCTGGTGAAGAATCTGCATCTGGATCAGGTCAAGAATCTGGTTCTTCATCTGGATCAGGAGAACAGTCTGCATCTGGATCAGGAGAACAGTCTGCATCAGGATCAGGAGAACAATCTGCATCTGGATCAGGAGAACAGTCTGCATCAGGATCAGGAGAACAATCTGCATCTGGTTCAGGTCAAGAATCTGGTTCTGCATCTGGTTCAGGAGAAGGGTCTGGATCTGGATCAGGAGAACAGTCTGCATCAGGATCAGGAGAACAATCTGCATCTGGATCAGGCCAAGAATCTGGTTCTGCATCTGGCTCAGGAGAACACTCTGCATCAGGATCGGGAGAACAGTCTGCATCAGGATCAGGAGAACAATCTGCATCTGGTTCAGGAGAAGGGTCTGGATCTGGCGAAGAATCTGCATCTGGATCAGGCCAAGAACCTGGTTCTGCGTCAGGCTCAGGAGAACAATCTGCATCTGGCTCAGGAGAAGAGTCTGGATCTGGCGAAGAATCTGCATCTGGATCAGGCCAAGAATCTGGTTCTGCGTCAGGCTCAGGAGAACAATCTTCATCTGGTTCTGGAGAAGAGTCTGGATCTGGCGAAGAATCTGCATCTGGATCAGGTCAAGAATCTGGTTCTACATCTGGCTCAGGAGAACAGTCTGCATCAGGATCAGGAGAACAATCTGCATCTGGTTCAGGAGAAGAGTCTGGATCTGGCAAAGAATCTGCATCTGGTTCAGGTCAAGAATCTGGTTCTGCATCTGGTTCAGGAGAAGGGTCTGGATCTGGATCAGGAGAACAGTCTGCATCAGGATCAGGAGAACAATCTGCATCTGGATCAGGCCAAGAATCTGGTTCTGCATCTGGCTCAGGAGAACACTCTGCATCAGGATCGGGAGAACAGTCTGCATCAGGATCAGGAGAAAAATCTGCATCTGGTTCAGGAGAAGGGTCTGGATCTGGCGAAGAATCTGCATCTGGATCAGGCCAAGAATCTGGTTCTGCGTCAGGCTCAGGAGAACAATCTGCATCAGGATCAGGAGAACAATCTGCATCTGGATCAGGCCAAGAATCTGGTTCTGCATCTGGCTCAGGAGAACACTCTGCATCAGGATCGGGAGAACCGTCTGCATCAGGATCAGGAGAACAATCTGCATCAGGTTCAGGAGAAGGGTCTGGATCTGGCGAAGAATCTGCATCTGGATCAGGCCAAGAATCTGGTTCTGCGTCAGGCTCAGGAGAACAATCTGCATCTGGTTCTGGAGAAGAGTCTGGATCTGGCGAAGAATCTGCATCTGGATCAGGTCAAGAATCTGGTTCTACATCTGGTTCAGGAGAACAGTCTGCATCAGGATCAGGAGAACAATCTGCATCTGGTTCAGGAGAAGAGTCTGGATCTGGCAAAGAATCTGCATCTGGTTCAGGTCAAGAATCTGGTTCTGCATCTGGTTCAGGAGAAGGGTCTGGATCTGGATCAGGAGAACAGTCTGCATCAGGATCAGGAGAACAATCTGCATCTGGATCAGGCCAAGAATCTGGTTCTGCATCTGGCTCAGGAGAACACTCTGCATCAGGATCGGGAGAACAGTCTGCATCAGGATCAGGAGAACAATCTGCATCTGGTTCAGGAGAAGGGTCTGGATCTGGCGAAGAATCTGCATCTGGATCAGGCCAAGAATCTGGTTCTGCGTCAGGCTCAGGAGAACAATCCACATCTGGTTCAGGAGAAGAGTCTGGATCTGGCGAAGAATCTGCATCTGGATCAGGTCAAGAATCTGGTTCTGCATCTGGATCAGGAGAACAGTCTGCATCTGGATCAGGAGAACAGTCTGCATCAGGATCAGGAGAACAATCTGCATCTGGATCAGGAGAACAGTCTGCATCAGGATCAGGAGAACAATCTGCATCTGGTTCAGGTCAAGAATCTGGTTCTGCATCTGGTTCAGGAGAAGGGTCTGGATCTGGATCAGGAGAACAGTCTGCATCAGGATCAGGAGAACAATCTGCATCTGGATCAGGCCAAGAATCTGGTTCTGCATCTGGCTCAGGAGAACACTCTGCATCAGGATCGGGAGAACCGTCTGCATCAGGATCAGGAGAACAATCTGCATCAGGTTCCGGAGAAGGGTCTGGATCTGGCGAAGAATCTGCATCTGGATCAGGCCAAGAATCTGGTTCTGCGTCAGGCTCAGGAGAACAATCTGCATCTGGTTCTGGAGAAGAGTCTGGATCTGGCGAAGAATCTGCATCTGGATCAGGTCAAGAATCTGGTTCTACATCTGGCTCAGGAGAACAGTCTGCATCAGGATCAGGAGAACAATCTGCATCTGGTTCAGGAGAAGAGTCTGGATCTGGCGAAGAATCTGGTTCTGCATCTGGATCAGGTCAAGAATCTGGTTCTGCATCTGGATCAGGAGAACAGTCTGCATCTGGATCAGGAGAACAGTCTGCATCAGGATCAGGAGAACACTCTGCATCTGGATCGGGAGAACAGTCTGCATCAGGATCAGGAGAACAATCTGCATCTGGTTCAGGAGAAGGGTCTGGATCTGGCGAAGAATCTGCATCTGGATCAGGCCAACAATCTGGTTCTGCGTCAGGCTCGGGAGAACAATCTGCATCTGGTTCAGGAGAAGAGTCTGGATCTGGCGAAGAATCTGCATCTGGATCAGGTCAAGAATCTGGTTCTGCATCTGGATCAGGAGAACAGTCTGCATCTGGATCAGGAGAACAGTCTGCATCAGGATCAGGAGAACAATCTGCATCTGGTTCAGGCCAAGAATCTGGTTCTGCATCTGGCTCAGGAGAACACTCTGCATCAGGATCGGGAGAACAGTCTGCATCAGGATCAGGAGAACAATCTGCATCTGGTTCAGGAGAAGGGTCTGGATCTGGCGAAGAATCTGCATCTGGATCAGGCCAAGAATCTGGTTCTGCGTCAGGCTCAGGAGAACAATCCACATCTGGTTCAGGAGAAGAGTCTGGATCTGGCGAAGAATCTGCATCTGGATCAGGTCAAGAATCTGGTTCTGCATCTGGATCAGGAGAACAGTCTGCATCTGGATCAGGAGAACAGTCTGCATCAGGATCAGGAGAACAATCTGCATCTGGTTCAGGTCAAGAATCTGGTTCTGCATCTGGTTCAGGAGAAGGGTCTGGATCTGGATCAGGAGAACAGTCTGCATCAGGATCAGGAGAACAATCTGCATCTGGATCAGGCCAAGAATCTGGTTCTGCATCTGGCTCAGGAGAACACTCTGCATCAGGATCGGGAGAACCGTCTGCATCAGGATCAGGAGAACAGTCTGCATCTGGTTCAGGAGAAGAGTCTGGATCTGGCGAAGAATCTGGTTCTGCATCTGGATCAGGTCAAGAATCTGGTTCTGCATCTGGATCAGGAGAACAGTCTGCATCTGGATCAGGAGAACAGTCTGCATCAGGATCAGGAGAACACTCTGCATCAGGATCGGGAGAACAGTCTGCATCAGGATCAGGAGAACAATCTGCATCTGGTTCAGGAGAAGGGTCTGGATCTGGCGAAGAATCTGCATCTGGATCAGGCCAAGAATCTGGTTCTGCGTCAGGCTCAGGAGAACAATCTGCATCTGGTTCAGGAGAAGAGTCTGGATCTGGCGAAGAATCTGCATCTGGATCAGGTCAAGAATCTGGTTCTGCATCTGGATCAGGAGAACAGTCTGCATCTGGATCAGGAGAACAGTCTGCATCAGGATCAGGAGAACAATCTGCATCTGGATCAGGAGAACAGTCTACATCAGGATCAGGAGAACAATCTGCATCTGGTTCAGGTCAAGAATCTGGTTCTGCATCTGGTTCAGGAGAAGGGTCTGGATCTGGATCAGGAGAACAGTCTGCATCAGGATCAGGAGAACAATCTGCATCTGGATCAGGCCAAGAATCTGGTTCTGCATCTGTCTCAGGAGAACACTCTGCATCAGGATCGGGAGAACAGTCTGCATCAGGATCAGGAGAACAATCTGCATCTGGTTCAGGAGAAGGGTCTGGATCTGGCGAAGAATCTGCATCTGGATCAGGCCAAGAATCTGGTTCTGTGTCAGGCTCAGGAGAACAATCTGCCTCAGGATCAGGAGAACAATCTGCATCTGGTTCAGGAGAAGTGTCTGGATCTGGCGAAGAATCTGCATCTGGATCAGGCCAAGAATCGGGTTCTGCATCAGGCTCAGGAGATCAGTCTGCCTCTGGATCAGGAGAACAGTCTGCATCAGGATCGGGAGAACAGTCTGCATCAGGATCAGGAGAACAATCTGCATCTGGTTCAGGAGAACAGTCTGCATCAGGATCAGGAGAACAGTCTGCATCAGGATCAGGAGAACAATCTGCATCTGGTTCAGGTCAAGAATCTGGTTCTGCATCTGGTTCAGGAGAAGGGTCTGGATCAGGATCAGGAGAACAATCTGCATCAGGTTCCGGAGAAGGGTCTGGATCTGGCGAAGAATCTGCATCTGGATCAGGCCAAGAATCTGGTTCTGCGTCAGGCTCAGAAGAACAATCTGCATCTGGTTCTGGAGAAGAGTCTGGATCTGGCGAAGAATCTGCATCTGGATCAGGTCAAGAATCTGGTTCTACATCTGGCTCAGGAGAACAGTCTGCATCAGGATCAGGAGAACAATCTGCATCTGGTTCAGGAGAAGACTCTGGATCTGGCGAAGAATCTGGTTCAGCATCTGGATCAGGTCAAGAATCTGGTTCTGCATCTGGATCAGGAGAACAGTCTGCATCTGGATCAGGAGAACAGTCTGCATCAGGATCAGGAGAACACTCTGCATCAGGATCGGGAGAACAGTCTGCATCAGGATCAGGAGAACAATCTGCATCTGGTTCAGGAGAAGGGTCTGGATCTGGCGAAGAATCTGCATCTGGATCAGGCCAAGAATCTGGTTCTGCGTCAGGCTCAGGAGAACAATCTGCATCTGGTTCAGGAGAAGAGTCTGGATCTGGCGAAGAATCTGCATCTGGATCAGGTCAAGAATCTAATTCTGCATCTGGATCAGGAGAACAGTCTGCATCTGGATCAGGAGAACAGTCTGCATCAGGATCAGGAGAACAATCTGCATCTGGATCAGGAGAACAGTCTACATCAGGATCAGGAGAACAATCTGCATCTGGTTCAGGTCAAGAATCTGGTTCTGCATCTGGTTCAGGAGAAGGGTCTGGATCTGGATCAGGAGAACAGTCTGCATCAGGATCAGGAGAACAATCTGCATCTGGATCAGGCCAAGAATCTGGTTCTGCATCTGGCTCAGGAGAACACTCTGCATCAGGATCGGGAGAACAGTCTGCATCAGGATCAGGAGAACAATCTGCATCTGGTTCAGGAGAAGGGTCTGGATCTGGCGAAGAATCTGCATCTGGATCAGGCCAAGAATCTGGTTCTGTGTCAGGCTCAGGAGAACAATCTGCCTCAGGATCAGGAGAACAATCTGCATCTGGTTCAGGAGAAGTGTCTGGATCTGGCGAAGAATCTGCATCTGGATCAGGCCAAGAATCGGGTTCTGCATCAGGCTCAGGAGATCAGTCTGCCTCTGGATCAGGAGAACAGTCTGCATCAGGATCGGGAGAACAGTCTGCATCAGGATCAGGAGAACAATCTGCATCTGGTTCAGGAGAACAGTCTGCATCAGGATCAGGAGAACAGTCTGCATCAGGATCAGGAGAACAATCTGCATCTGGTTCAGGTCAAGAATCTGGTTCTGCATCTGGTTCAGGAGAAGGGTCTGGATCTGGATCAGGAGAACAGTCTGCATCAGGATCAGGAGAACAATCTGCATCTGGATCAGGCCAAGAATCTGGTTCTGCATCTGGCTCAGGAGAACACTCTGCATCAGGATCGGGAGAACAGTCTGCATCAGGATCAGGAGAACAATCTGCATCTGGTTCAGGAGAAGGGTCTGGATCTGGCGAAGAATCTGCATCTGGATCAGGCCAAGAATCTGGTTCTGTGTCAGGCTCAGGAGAACAATCTGCCTCAGGATCAGGAGAACAATCTGCATCTGGTTCAGGAGAAGTGTCTGGATCTGGCGAAGAATCTGCATCTGGATCAGGCCAAGAATCGGGTTCTGCATCAGGCTCAGGAGATCAGTCTGCCTCTGGATCAGGAGAACAGTCTGCATCAGGATCGGGAGAACAGTCTGCATCAGGATCAGGAGAACAATCTGCATCTGGTTCAGGAGAACAGTCTGCATCAGGATCAGGAGAACAGTCTGCATCAGGATCAGGAGAACAATCTGCATCTGGTTCAGGTCAAGAATCTGGTTCTGCATCTGGTTCAGGAGAAGGGTCTGGATCTGGATCAGAAGAACAGTCTGCATCAGGATCAGGAGAACAATCTGCATCTGGATCAGGCCAAGAATCTGGTTCTGCATCTGGCTCAGGAGAACACTCTGCATCAGGATCGGGAGAACAGTCTGCATCAGGATCAGGAGAACAATCTGCATCTGGTTCAGGAGAAGGGTCTGGATCTGGCGAAGAATCTGCATCTGGATCAGGCCAAGAATCTGGTTCTGCGTCAGGCTCAGGAGAACAATCCACATCTGGTTCAGGAGAAGAGTCTGGATCTGGCGAAGAATCTGCATCTGGATCAGGTCAAGAATCTGGTTCTGCATCAGGATCAGGAGAACAGTCTGCATCTGGATCAGGAGAACAGTCTGCATCAGGATCAGGAGAACAATCTGCATCTGGATCAGGAGAACAGTCTGCATCAGGATCAGGAGAACAATCTGCATCTGGTTCAGGTCAAGAATCTGGTTCTGCATCTGGTTCAGGAGAAGGGTCTGGATCTGGATCAGGAGAACAGTCTGCATCAGGATCAGGAGAACAATCTGCATCTGGATCAGGCCAAGAATCTGGTTCTGCATCTGGCTCAGGAGAACACTCTGCATCAGGATCGGGAGAACCGTCTGCATCAGGATCAGGAGAACAATCTGCATCAGGTTCCGGAGAAGGGTCTGGATCTGGCGAAGAATCTGCATCTGGATCAGGCCAAGAATCTGGTTCTGCGTCAGGCTCAGGAGAACAATCTGCATCTGGTTCAGGTCAAGAATCTGGTTCTGCATCTGGCTCAGGAGAACAGTCTGCATCAGGATCAGGAGAACAATCTGCATCTGGTTCAGGTCAAGAATCTGGTTCTGCATCTGGTTCAGGAGAAGGGTCTGGATCTGGATCAGGAGAACAGTCTGCATCAGGATCAGGAGAACAATCTGCATCTGGATCAGGCCAAGAATCTGGTTCTGCATCTGGCTCAGGAGAACACTCTGCATCAGGATCGGGAGAACAGTCTGCATCAGGATCAGGAGAACAATCTGCATCTGGTTCAGGAGAAGGGTCTGGATCTGGCGAAGAATCTGCATCTGGATCAGGCCAAGAATCTGGTTCTGTGTCAGGCTCAGGAGAACAATCTGCCTCAGGATCAGGAGAACAATCTGCATCTGGTTCAGGAGAAGTGTCTGGATCTGGCGAAGAATCTGCATCTGGATCAGGCCAAGAATCGGGTTCTGCATCAGGCTCAGGAGATCAGTCTGCCTCTGGATCAGGAGAACAGTCTGCATCAGGATCGGGAGAACAGTCTGCATCAGGATCAGGAGAACAATCTGCATCTGGTTCAGGAGAACAGTCTGCATCAGGATCAGGAGAACAGTCTGCATCAGGATCAGGAGAACAATCTGCATCTGGTTCAGGTCAAGAATCTGGTTCTGCATCTGGTTCAGGAGAAGGGTCTGGATCTGGATCAGAAGAACAGTCTGCATCAGGATCAGGAGAACAATCTGCATCTGGATCAGGCCAAGAATCTGGTTCTGCATCTGGCTCAGGAGAACACTCTGCATCAGGATCGGGAGAACAGTCTGCATCAGGATCAGGAGAACAATCTGCATCTGGTTCAGGAGAAGGGTCTGGATCTGGCGAAGAATCTGCATCTGGATCAGGCCAAGAATCTGGTTCTGCGTCAGGCTCAGGAGAACAATCCACATCTGGTTCAGGAGAAGAGTCTGGATCTGGCGAAGAATCTGCATCTGGATCAGGTCAAGAATCTGGTTCTGCATCTGGATCAGGAGAACAGTCTGCATCTGGATCAGGAGAACAGTCTGCATCAGGATCAGGAGAACAATCTGCATCTGGATCAGGAGAACAGTCTGCATCAGGATCAGGAGAACAATCTGCATCTGGTTCAGGTCAAGAATCTGGTTCTGCATCTGGTTCAGGAGAAGGGTCTGGATCTGGATCAGGAGAACAGTCTGCATCAGGATCAGGAGAACAATCTGCATCTGGATCAGGCCAAGAATCTGGTTCTGCATCTGGCTCAGGAGAACACTCTGCATCAGGATCGGGAGAACCGTCTGCATCAGGATCAGGAGAACAATCTGCATCAGGTTCCGGAGAAGGGTCTGGATCTGGCGAAGAATCTGCATCTGGATCAGGCCAAGAATCTGGTTCTGCGTCAGGCTCAGGAGAACAATCTGCATCTGGTTCTGGAGAAGAGTCTGGATCTGGCGAAGAATCTGCATCTGGATCAGGTCAAGAATCTGGTTCTACATCTGGCTCAGGAGAACAGTCTGCATCAGGATCAGGAGAACAATCTGCATCTGGTTCAGGAGAAGAGTCTGGATCTGGCGAAGAATCTGGTTCTGCATCTGGATCAGGTCAAGAATCTGGTTCTGCATCTGGATCAGGAGAACAGTCTGCATCTGGATCAGGAGAACAGTCTGCATCAGGATCAGGAGAACAATCTGCATCTGGATCAGGAGAACAGTCTGCATCAGGATCAGGAGAACAGTCTGCATCAGGATCAGGAGAACAATCTGCATCTGGTTCAGGAGAAGGGTCTGGATCTGGCGAAGAATCTGCATCTGGATCAGGCCAAGAATCTGGTTCTGCGTCAGGCTCAGGAGAACAATCCACATCTGGTTCAGGAGAAGAGTCTGGATCTGGCGAAGAATCTGCATCTGGATCAGGTCAAGAATCTGGTTCTGCATCTGGATCAGGAGAACAGTCTGCATCTGGATCAGGAGAACAGTCTGCATCAGGATCAGGAGAACAATCTGCATCTGGATCAGGAGAACAGTCTGCATCAGGATCAGGAGAACAATCTGCATCTGGTTCAGGTCAAGAATCTGGTTCTGCATCTGGTTCAGGAGAAGGGTCTGGATCTGGATCAGGAGAACAGTCTGCATCAGGATCAGGAGAACAATCTGCATCTGGATCAGGCCAAGAATCTGGTTCTGCATCTGGCTCAGGAGAACACTCTGCATCAGGATCGGGAGAACCGTCTGCATCAGGATCAGGAGAACAATCTGCATCAGGTTCCGGAGAAGGGTCTGGATCTGGCGAAGAATCTGCATCTGGATCAGGCCAAGAATCTGGTTCTGCGTCAGGCTCAGGAGAACAATCTGCATCTGGTTCTGGAGAAGAGTCTGGATCTGGCGAAGAATCTGCATCTGGATCAGGTCAAGAATCTGGTTCTACATCTGGCTCAGGAGAACAGTCTGCATCAGGATCAGGAGAACAATCTGCATCTGGTTCAGGAGAAGAGTCTGGATCTGGCGAAGAATCTGGTTCTGCATCTGGATCAGGTCAAGAATCTGGTTCTGCATCTGGATCAGGAGAACAGTCTGCATCTGGATCAGGAGAACAGTCTGCATCAGGATCAGGAGAACAATCTGCATCTGGATCAGGAGAACAGTCTGCATCAGGATCAGGAGAACAATCTGCATCTGGTTTAGGAGAAGAGTCTGCATCAGGATCGGGAGAACAGTCTGCATCAGGATCAGGAGAACAATCTGCATCTGGTTCAGGAGAACAGTCTGCATCAGGATCAGGAGAACACTCTGCATCAGGATCAGGAGAACAATCTGCATCTGGTTCAGGAGAAGAGTCTGGATCTGGCAAAGAATCTGCATCTGGTTCAGGTCAAGAATCTGGTTCTGCATCTGGTTCAGGAGAAGGGTCTGGATCTGGATCAGGAGAACAGTCTGCATCAGGATCAGGAGAACAATCTGCATCTGGATCAGGCCAAGAATCTGGTTCTGCATCTGGCTCAGGAGAACACTCTGCATCAGGATCGGGAGAACAGTCTGCATCAGGATCAGGAGAACAATCTGCATCTGGTTCAGGAGAAGGGTCTGGATCTGGCGAAGAATCTGCATCTGGATCAGGCCAAGAATCTGGTTCTGCGTCAGGCTCAGGAGAA
This sequence comes from Denticeps clupeoides, assembly GCF_900700375.1. Lineage (NCBI taxonomy): Eukaryota > Metazoa > Chordata > Actinopteri > Clupeiformes > Denticipitidae > Denticeps > Denticeps clupeoides. The sequence goes on from NC_041707.1 coordinate 39,737,117, forward strand.
CAATCTGCATCAGGATCAGGAGAACAATCTGCATCTGGTTCAGGAGAAGAGTCTGGATCTGGCGAAGAATCTGCATCTGGATCAGGCCAAGAATCGGGTTCTGCATCAGGCTCAGGAGATCAGTCTGCCTCTGGATCAGGAGAACAGTCTGCATCAGGATCGGGAGAACAGTCTGCATCAGGATCAGGAGAACAATCTGCATCTGGTTCAGGAGAACAGTCTGCATCAGGATCAGGAGAACAGTCTGCATCAGGATCAGGAGAACAATCTGCATCTGGTTCAGGTCAAGAATCTGGTTCTGCATCTGGTTCAGGAGAAGGGTCTGGATCTGGATCAGGAGAACAGTCTGCATCAGGATCAGGAGAACAATCTGCATCTGGATCAGGCCAAGAATCTGGTTCTGCATCTGGCTCAGGAGAACACTCTGCATCAGGATCGGGAGAACAGTCTGCATCAGGATCAGGAGAACAATCTGCATCTGGTTCAGGAGAAGGGTCTGGATCTGGCGAAGAATCTGCATCTGGATCAGGCCAAGAATCTGGTTCTGCGTCAGGCTCAGGAGAACAATCTGCATCAGGATCAGGAGAACAATCTGCATCTGGTTCAGGAGAAGAGTCTGGATCTGGCGAAGAATCTGCATCTGGATCAGGCCAAGAATCGGGTTCTGCATCAGGCTCAGGAGATCAGTCTGCCTCTGGATCAGGAGAACAGTCTGCATCAGGATCGGGAGAACAGTCTGCATCAGGATCAGGAGAACAATCTGCATCTGGTTCAGGAGAACAGTCTGCATCAGGATCAGGAGAACAGTCTGCATCAGGATCAGGAGAACAATCTGCATCTGGTTCAGGTCAAGAATCTGGTTCTGAATCTGGTTCAGGAGAAGGGTCTGGATCTGGATCAGGAGAACAGTCTGCATCAGGATCAGGAGAACAATCTGCATCTGGATCAGGAGAAGGGTCTGGATCTGGCGAAGAATCTGCATCTGGATCAGGCCAAGAATCTGGTTCTGCGTCAGGCTCAGGAGAACAATCTGCATCAGGATCAGGAGAACAATCTGCATCTGGTTCAGGAGAAGAGTCTGGATCTGGCGAAGAATCTGCATCTGGATCAGGCCAAGAATCGGGTTCTGCATCAGGCTCAGGAGATCAGTCTGCCTCTGGATCAGGAGAACAGTCTGCATCTGGTTCAAGTCAAGAATCTGGTTCTGAATCTGGTTCAGGAGAAGGGTCTGGATCTGGATCAGGAGAACAGTCTGCATCAGGATCAGGAGAACAGTCTGCATCAGGATCAGGAGAAGAATCTGCATCTGGATCAGGCCAAAACTTTGATGAGATAACATTACCCTCCAGTTCTCCAGTACTTTTTTCATCTACTTCAATCAATACAGGTTCAGACTTACCAACTACAAATCCTTCAACCCAAGTCTTCACAGCTACAAGAATTGCTACTGTGACAATGAGTGGAGAAGAAACATCTGCCACCACTTCTCCTGTAGTCCATACAGCAATTATTTCTTCAAACTCTATTCCCCCTACCACCTATATTTCCAACACGCATTCACCATCAAAAGAAAATCCTTTAGCAGTATCCACAACAGGCAGCTTATCATTTCCTGTGGTTACCAGTACTATTACATCTGCACTAGAGTCAAGTCCTATCACTACAGTGGCCTCCAATGATACTGCAGCTGTTCCTGTTAATGTAGGGTCACCTTTTACTGTTACTACTGCTTTTACAGGAACCACCATAGCACCAGAACCTGAAATTGTTCCAATTGTAAATCGTCCTGTTGAGTCAGCACCACTTAATATCACAGCAGCATCTATTACCACTTCCACAGTGTTTGATATGATAGGAACTTCAGAAGCTTCTGCTTTTGCACCCACTGCTGAAGCAGCCACCATTTCAGATGGTCAACCTATTGTGACCTCTCTGACTTTGACAACAGATGTTCCTACCAGACCTTCTAGTGTGTTTTCTACAACTGCTAATCCTGAGGCACCAAACAGTATGTCTGCAGCTGCCCCCCCTCTTGTATTTGCACCAGAACCTGCCACACAATCAAATATTCAGACTACAGCCACAGACATCGCAGGTACTACAGAATCATATACTAGTACAGGAGCTCCATTCAATACCATCATAATATCTACAGATACTACAGCAAAAACAACAAAAGGAACAGCATGTCCTACTGCTACCGTTAGCATAACATCTAGTAAAGCAGGATCGCTGCCTTCAGCTGCAACGTTACCAACTACTGAGACAAGCTCTACAGCCTCAGGCACAAAAACAGATATTACAGCAGTTTCGGCAACTTCAGCATCAACAACAGGTGCTATTACTTCAACGTTGACACCTCCTGCTTTATTTACTCTGGGACCAATTACCCGTTCAACAAGTCAAGTGACAGCACCCACTGAAACACCTAGAAAATCAGAATCAAATGGTGTTACTACAATAATATCATCTAGTGTTGGGTCAATACCTCCACCAGTGGCTGCTGAGGTAACCTCTCATACTTCAGTTTTGGGAACAAATACTGCCCATCCTGCTACTCAAACTGCGGGCAGAACTTCAGGAGCTTCCAGTTCTGTGTTATCTACAGCTAACGTCGTTGCTTCAATTGTTTATCCTGATGCATCTGCCAGTATGTCTACAGCTGCTGCCTCTTTTTCATTAGCACCAGAATCTGCCAAACAATCAAATTCTCAAACAGCCACATACCCTGCAACTAGCACAGAAGGTACTACCAGTACTGTTGCCATAATATCTGACAAAGGATCTACAACTGAAGGCATTACTGCAACTACTGATGCTGCTACTCCTTCTTCTCCAGCTGAACCATTGACACCGTCTGAAATCCAGGCAGCAGCAACCACAGATGCAACTAGTACAAGAGATTTTGCCAGTACTATAACAAAGGTGGCAACTACCGTTCTTGCAACAGGTTCACCTAGTAACGTTCCTGCAACTGTTGTTATGCCTACTACTGCCACAGCTTCAACCACAACAGTAGCTGCTACTACTACTGCAGCTCCCGTTACATTTCCTATGGCTACTTCTACTACTACAAAAGTGACTGGTGTAACTAATCCTCCAGCTCGTACAACTATTGCCACAACCAGTCCCCCAATTACTTCAACAGCTGTGATTCCAACAGTGGCTACAACTACAGTAGCTTCAACAACACCAATAGCTACTACTACTTCAGCCAGTCCTCAAAGTACCACGACAGCTCCAGCCACAACTACTACAGCAATCACTACAACAGCTTCAATCCAAACAGGCACTACTAGAACCAGTTCGCAAACTACCACAACAGCTCCAGTCACAACTACTACAGCAACCACTATGACAGTTTCAATCCCAACAGCCACTACTACAACCAGTCCACGAACTAGCACAACAGCTCCAGCCACAACTACTACAGCTACTACTACAACAAATTCAATCCAAACAGGCATTACTACAACCAGTCCGCAAACTACCACAACAGCTCCAGTCACAACTACTACAGCAACCACTACAACAAATTCAATCCAAACAGGCATCACTACAACCAGTCCGCAAACTTCCAGAACAGCTCCAGCCACAACTACTACAGCAACGACTACGACAGCTTCAACCACAACAGCCACTACTACAACAAGTCCGCGGATTACCACAACAGCTCCAGCCACAACTACTACAGCAACCACTACGACAGTTTCAATCCCAACTGCCACTTCTACAGCAACCACTACAACAAATTCAATCCAAACAGGCATTACTACAACCAGTCCGCAAACTACCACAACAGCTCCAGCCACAACTACTACAGCAACGACTACGACAGCTTCAATCCAAACAGGCATTACTACAACCAGTCCGCAAACTTCCAGAACAGCTCCAGCCACAACTACTACAGCAACGACTACGACAGCTTCAACCACAACAGCCACTACTACAACCAGTCCGCGGATTACCACAACAGCTCCAGCCACAACTACTACAGCGACCACTACAACAGCTTCAATCCAAACAGGCATTACTACAACCAGTCCGCAAACTTCCAGAACAGCTCCAGCCACAACTACTACAGCAACGACTACGACAGCTTCAACCACAACAGCCACTACTACAACCAGTCCGCGGATTACCACAACAGCTCCAGCCACAACTACTACAGCGACCACTACAACAGCTTCAATCCAAACAGGCATTACTACAACCAGTCCGCAAACTTCCAGAACAGCTCCAGCCACAACTACTACAGCAACCACTACGACAGTTTCAATCCCAACTGCCACTTCTACAGCAACCACTACAACAGCTTCAACCACAATAGCCACTACTACAACCAGGCCGCGAATTACCACAACAGCTCCAGCCACAACTACTACAGCAACCACTACAACAGCTTCAACCACAACAGCCACTACTACAACCAGTCCTCAAATTACCACAACAGCTCCAGCCACAACTACTACAGCAACCACTACCACAGCTTCAACCACAACAGGCACTACTACAACCAGTCCGCAAATTACCACAACAGCTTCAGGCACAACTACTACAGCAACCACTACAACAGCTACTACTACAACCAGTCCTCCAACTACAACTACAACACTTAGTACAACAAAGGCTGCACCTCAGCGAATTCCAGCAGCATCTCTCACATTTGTTTTAAACATAGTTTTTACAGACGATCTCATGGACAAGACAAGTGAAAAGTATAAGCAAGAATCAAAAATAATTGTCACTGTGGTAAGTGTCATAGTCTTTGATATAAATAAGAATCTTAAGTAAATCTCTTTTAATATGTTTGGAAAGACATTTGCACATAGTGATATACATTTTACTTTGAAATTTTCACAGCTTACTATAGTATACCGTACAAAATATGGAAATCTTTTTGTTGAGGTCATTTTCATTGCATTCAGGTAAGTTTTGCGTATTATTATTATGATAACTGTTATTATTATTAATAATAACATTATTAACAATCGGAATAATAATAATGATTAGGATAATAACAATTATTATATGTTATTGATTTTTTTATTTATTTTTTTTACTTTTGCAGACTTATGGTAACTCGTAATAGAGCGAATAATGTAGAGGTAGAAGTGCAACTGGTGTTCAACGAGAATACCACCACACCAATACCAACAGACCAAGATATTCGGTCTACTTTGATGGAAGCAGTTCAGATGAACTCAAACGATACATTACTTCAAGAAGTGATGGTGGACACCATTTCTGTAACAAGTAAGTCATAAAGAAAAATATATTTGTTTCCATGTGAGGTATAAATATTGAAAAACATTTTTGACAAACATACTTTGCATACTCAAAAGACTATTTTGGAAATAAAAAGAATGCATAAGAAATTTGATGCACCAAAATGTCACACTTTGGATGCAATAAACAGGGCTACCAAAAATAATGTGCGTTTTCCAAATGAAGTCATACATAAACCAAAAATATTCATATTTGACTATATTGTATACAGCATTGAGACAGCATTGACTGGAATCAAATTCCTTGTATGTGTTTGCTCACATACTTGGCCAATATACTTGATTCTGAAAAAATATATATGCTTGACTTTACATTTAACAAGCACTCAATGTATAGATAAGCAAAGCATTTTAAAGAAACTGTTTTGACATTCTTTGATATTTACATTGCATCAACCACAAGCAAAAATATAGATACATTTTTCCAATCTCCATGCATCCCCCATGTCTCAGTCTGATGCCTTTAAATTGTGTTGCAATGCTTTTAAAAAATCTCTTTTAGATGCACCAACAAGTTTTGGAATTACATTCATCACCAATGAAACCTTCATTACTGATCTGACAAACAGCAGCTCAGGGGCATTTCTGGACAGAGCAATGCTCATTAAAAAAGAGGTAATGACGACAGATCAACCCAAATATGGATAAGTAAAATTTGTTCATGACTTGAACTAAAATATCACCATAACTTTTCTACAGATTGAGCCCTTTTTCATGGATGACTATCCGGAATTCCTTCTGATGGCAACCAAAAGTTTTAGGTAGCCAAAACGTTTGGTGTCGGAATGTACTGGGGTTGTTGTTGTTTTGTCTTAACACAGCTTCTGAACCAAGAATTTCCTCTTTTCTTATCCTCAGCAAAGGATCCATTATTCAAAACTCAGACCTAGTCTTTGCAGCAAACTCAGTCCCATCAAATCTTTCAATTTTTGACACATTTCTGAAGGCAGCAAAAAGTGGGAAATTGTCTTTTAACATCACCTACATCAATGGTACAGGTAAGTGGACAAAACATCAGCTATCAGATACAAGTTTTACTGTGTGAGAAACAAGCTTGACTTGGAATTGCAGCATAATATCTATTAAGTGAGATGAAGGCCATTGGGACTTTTGGACAGTGCTATTGTAAAAGGAAGCACGAATACAGTAATAAATGTGACACATTTCAACATATCTAACCAGTGTCTTTTTCTTTTCTTATATGGGCAGCACTGTATAACAGCGATGTTGTTATTCCCTCCAATGTTGTGGAGCCCTTGAGTAAAGCAAGTCCCAACACCCCTCTCCTTACCTTCTCCACTGTGATGTTCTTTTCACTACTTGTATCATGGCAGTCATCAGTTCTATGATGACACTACGACAGTGCGCTATCACTGACAACTGAAAAAGACCTCTGGAATGTCATATTCTTAATTTAAGCACTTTACAAAAAAATTATTTATTACATATCTATTTCATAAGGTTATGATGAAGGCTATACATATCAGGGAAGGACTATTTGCACTGTTATTTATGCATTAAATAGTGCAATATATATATATATGTGTGTGTTTATATACATAAATATTAATAAATAATATTTGCATATTACATAGTGCAATATAAATTACTTGCAATATTTTATTACTTGGTATTTATTGAAGATTATCCATTGTCTTATTTTCTGTGCAGCTGCTGTTCTGAATGTAAAAGAAATATTTTATTAATAAAAATATACACATACATGCGCATTTGACATTGTGTTTTGCATCTTTTTAATTTTTCGATTCAGCAAAAATAGCTTCTACATGCAGTTTTATGTCCTGATTATTCCCCTAGCAAAAGGAATTTAGTGTCACTCAAACCTTTTCGTCCCACTCTGATTTCAACAGGATTACACACAGGACTTTATTAACATTTACTAACATTATTATTACTATTATTGAGCAGTGGTGGCCTACCAGGTAAGGAAACGGACCCATAATCAAAAGGTGGTGAATTCGAATCCCGAGCTGCCAATGTGCCACCAAGGTGCCACTGAGTACAGTCCCCATACACTGCTCCCCGGGCGCCTGTCATGGCTGCCCACTGCTCACCAAGGGTGATTGTTAAATGCAGAGGACACATTTCATTGTGCCACCGTGTGCTGTGCATCACTTTACTTTCACTTCATCAAGTCTGAAGATGTCAAAAACATCCAATCATCCTTTCAGAAATTTCCATCAAGACACTAGAGATTTTTCAAGTCAGTTGAGCAGGAGACTGGGAAATGACAGTGTGACATGTCCACTACGGCACCCATAGGCCACCGTAGTGGTTTTTGTTTTCTGGGAGTTCTGGGGAGTCCTCGCCAAGTTTTTGCCAAGGTAATGCTGTTTACTCCTCAGGGTACAACCTACAGTTCAGTCTTACTTAGATCATTAAATCATAGTGACTCCGCCCCTACACAGGTAACAAGCCCATATAGTTGATTGAGTTGATTGAACACTAAATTTTTGTGTTAATCTAGCCACTGGGGATGCACGTGACAGTGTATTTCCTCGCGACGGTCTCAAGCCCGGGTAAATGATGCGTCGGGAAGGGCATCCTCTGTGGCGACCCCTAACAGGAGAAGCAGAAAGCGAAAGAAGCGTCAGTTCAAATTCAAATAAACTCAGGCATGTGATGTCTGCCGTTTGTGTGGCGTTTCACAATTTTTTTTATTTTCGCCACATTGAACACCACATTCGTGCTATGACTATGACTGCATTTTATTAAAAGAGGCATTTATTGCACATGAACTATTTTTTGGGCTTCTGAAACACATTCGAATTTGAGAAGATTGTGAATCACACTAAACCAGATTCTTGGCTTCTAGTCGCACAGATTTTACGAGGAATTGGCAGGCGAAACGGAAAGATTGCATTTGTTTGTTTTTCCCTCATGCAAATTTTGCTCTCATTTCGATATTATCTTATTTTTCTCATGTGACGGCAGATTCTGTTGACACTTCCTGAAAACAGCATCTTTAACACTTCATTTGACATCAACTACTGTACCCGTGGAACCTGTCTTCTTTCTTCAAACCCACACACAAATGTTTTTTTTTTATTATGAAAAACTGCAACTGTCCGAGTGTAATTCATAATTCATAGTAGTTGTCTATCTATTCGCGTAGTTCCATGAAAGATCTGGAGCTGCTGGGTCATTTCCTATTCTATTAAATGACAGCAATCTCTGAATCTGGGACGTGCACCATACACGCCTAGTCGAAAGCGGCGTCCGCGTCCTTTTTTGGGAAGGAAAAGCATCGAGAGACCCACGTTGTGGATTTTTATTTAGTAGATTGTGTTGAGAGTTGAGAGTTGCTGTGAAGTGTCCTTCACCCCATTCAGGCATTCAGAAACTACTCATCAGACACGCCAGGCATGTTGTCTATTTTCACACACTAATCATCGTTTGAATCATGAGGGGAATGCATTCTCGTGAAAAAAAACAAAGGGAACAGGTTTACCCCGAATATTTTGACCCTCATATGCAGATTACTGAGCAACAATCGTAAAAATACATCATTTTCTTCCTTCCTCGTTCACTGAAATTTCCAGGGCTTGAATCAGCCATCTCTTCCTGAGAGATGGTGTTTGCTAGTTGTGAACGATGGCTGTGATAAAATCCTCATGCTTGGGAAAAATTATGACGGGTTCATTGGGGGTCATGACCTGGATGTTTCTCATAAATGCAATTTCTGATAATTATTTAAAAAATTATTTAAATCATAAGGGTGATTTTAAATCATAAGTTTTTGACTTGCTTGCTGTGGGACTAATTCTTAACATATTTTTAAATGCAATGCCCATGTTGCCAGTGTTAATGATTCTTTTTTCATTTTTAATAAAGTCAATAAATGCAGTTATTGCAGCTGTTTCGTTTTCTTCCTGTGGTTGAAATTTGTGCTGGACCCAGAAAATAAAGGTGGAAATTTAAAATATAAAAAAGTGTCACAGTGAACTATTGAGAAAGCCAAGGTAATTGATTTGTATTTTATTGATTGTCAGAGTCTGCATGGTTTTTAATAATAAAAAATAAATAAACAGACCAGATCATCTCCCTTTCACTCCATCTCACTCGTCTCTTTCATAATTTGAACTCTGAGGGTGGTTGGTAGTCTAGTGTGTAACACACTCGCCTATGAACCGGAAGACCCAAACCCTACTTACTACCATTGTATCATTGCACTGGATAATTGCGTCTGATAAATGGCGTAAATGTACATGTACTCACCCATATTCACATATTTTGTTTTTGTGCCACTGATCATTGCTCAAGCCACTTGTACAGCTTGTTCTTGTAGGGTGATCAGACATGTCCTCTTTACGCATCCGGCCACATATTTAGAATTGTCCAGGTTTTTGAGCTGTCATGGCATCCCATACGTCTGTCACTTACACTCGTGCACCCACACAACTGCGCCAACCCCGATGTGGATTTGATACCTGTCAGTCAGACCAAGGCAGCTAGGCTTTGATGCAGCTGTGAATATAGAATCTGATTACTACGCAAACCTCGAACGATTTGAGGGTATTTACATCCAAATCAGTTGAACAGTGTCCCCACTTTTTAAGGGACCTAAAGTAATGGGACAATTGGTGTGTGTTCCCTCATTATCCCATTTACAATGAGCAGAGTTCACTCTGTTTCTGTGAACTCTCAATATGAGATCCAAAGAGCTGTCACTGTCAATAAAGCACGTCATCATTAGGCTGAAAAATATAAAGAACCCATCAGAGGGATAGAAAAAAGCACAATAGGTGTTGCCAAATAAACTGTTTGGATGATTCTTAAAAATAAAGATCACACTGGAAGACCATGGACAAAAAAATTGGGACTGAGGACTGAGTCAGACAAGAAAAAAAAAACCTACCAGGAAGGAGTGAGGGTGCAATAGGTGTCAGAGTAGGGTTGTGGTAGATTTGTCCAAGAAAACAGTCCAATAGGTGCAATAGCAATTTTGGTATTAAAATAATCTAATATTGTGCATTGGAGATCAGATCTGTCCATGTTTGAAGGTGCTGGACAGTGAAGAGTAGGTTTCAACCAGCCAGAGATCTTATGTCCTTTATGATGATATTGGTCCATCATGGTGGTGCATGGTGGCAGTGGTCTTTGGCGGTCATACGTATGGTAGTAGGAGCACAATCAACATTGAGTGAGAAGTCAGAAGTCTGCCAGCTTAAAGAACCAAGTGAGAATATTTCAGTGTTGTTAGAAATTAACATGATGAAGTCTATAAAGTCCTTTCTATTGTTCTTAGTTTTAGATAATTATGTTTCCTCTCTGATTTTAGCTGAGTGCTTCTAGCTGAGTTGTGTCACATCTGCATAACAGTGGTGGTTGATATTATGGTAGCAAATTATGTTTCTAAGCGAAAAGATTTATTGCATTCAGAACGTATCCACAGCGCATCACTTTTTCCAACATTGTGTTACGTTATTATTACAAAAATTTATTTCCTCAGAATTTTACACACAACACCCTATGATGACAACATGAAAAAAGTTTACTTGAGGTTTTGGCAAATGTATTAAAATAATATGGACCTGATTTGGAAAGACACACGCCTATCTATATAAGGTCCCACAGTTGACAGTTCATAAACCAAGCATGAAGTCAACGAAATCGTCTGTAGACCTCCAAGACAATATTGTCTCGAGGCACAAACCTGGGGAAGGTTGCAGAAAAAATTCTGCTCCTTTGAAGGTCCCTATGAGCACCGTCATCCGTAAATCCATCATCCGTAAATGGAAGAAGTTCATAACCACCAGGACTCTTCCTGGGGCAGTGGTGGTCTAGCGGTTAAGGAAGCGGCCCCGTAATCAGGAGGTTGCCGGTTCAAATCCTGATCCGCCAAGGTGCCACTGAGCAAAGCACCGTCCCCACACACTGTTCCCCGGGCGCCTGTCATGGCTGCCCAGTGCTCACTCAGGGTGATGGGATAAATGCAGAGGACAAATTTCACTGTGTGCACCGTGTGCTGAGCTGTGTATCACATGTGACAATCACTTCACTTTGTTATTATTATTCCTAGAGCTGGCCGGCCACCTAAATTGAGCGATCAGGGAAGGTGTCAGGGAGGTGGCCAAGAACCTGATGTCAGAGGTCCAGAGGTCCTCTGTGGACAGAGGAGAACCTTTTAGAAGTACAACCATCTCTGCAGCAGTCCACCAATCAGGCCTGCATGGTAGAGTGGCCAGACAGAACAACAACAATAGCCCATAATCACATACAGTGTGTCTCAATGGGTTTTGACAGGCCCTGCTGTTGACACCCTCGACACCTGACCCTTCTGCACACACGGAAAAACTCCACACAAAAAAACCCTTGAGGAGAGAGAAAAAAGAAAGGAAGAAACTGTCAAGCGCAGAGGCGGGACATGCTGGGAACAAGGATTTATTATAAATAAACAATAAACACAAATAAACACCAGCACGAAGGCCAAAAAGGGAAATAAAAATACCCGCAGGCGTGTGGCGATTGCCAGAACTCAAAATACATATACATACATGGTTGCCAGGTCAAGTTCACTAGAGTCCACAAAAATGCCGCCGCTCCAGAAGGGGCGGAGTTACAGTCTTTTATAGTCGGTCAGAATTGGCTTCAGCTGTCGCGATCACCTGGAGCCAATCCTGACAGAAACCTTGGGGAGGAGTGAACCTGCAGTTGGTGATGATTTTTCTATGAACAGAATAAGTCCTACAGTTATAGAGGTGGAAAAGTCCAAAGTGAAGTACAGAGCATCCGTCCATGTTTGTAGTAGTTGTTTAGTCCAGCGTCATGGTGTACATTGTGACCTAGGACAGAACATTGTGGAACACCAAACTCTACTTTACTATGTGAAGACGAATCAGTCAGATATGACCTGAACCATATGAGGGGCATTCCCTTAATCCCAACAACATTCTCTAACCCTTTAAGGAGAATAGCGTGACAAGCAACGAGATGAGGCCAACAGCAGGTCTCAGCTGCTGGGCTACGACTTTTTCAAAAATTTTCGATATGAACAGAAGGTTGGAAATCGGTCTATAATTTGAAAGTTGACTGCGATCAAGATCAAGAAGACATGGTGAGGAGCTCAGACATTCGGGAGGGATTCAGAGTAGAACCGCTGCTCCTCCAAATTGAGAGGAGCCAGATGAGGTGGTTTGGACATCTGGTCAAGATGCCTCCTGGACGCCTCCCTGGGGAGGTGTTTCAGGGATGTCCTGCTGGCAGGAGGCCCCCGGGTCGATCCAGAGAAATTTATATCTCCAGTCTGGTCTGGGATCGCCTTGGGGTCCTGTCGGAGGAGCTGGTGGAGGCGGCTGGGGAGAGGGGTTGTCTGGGATTCCCTACTTGGGATGCTGCCTCCGCGGCCCGAACCCGGATAAGCGGAGGAAGACGACGATGACAAATTTTACTTTGTTCATTTTACATTTCCGTTCTAATTTCCAGGCAGTCTTCTTATGCAAGCGTGTGTGATCATTATACCAAGGAATTACATTTTTAAGGTATTAAATCTTCCTTTTGAGGGGAGCAGCATTATCTAACCTACTATGCAGTGTTAATTCTAGTCATTTGGTCGCTTGGTCGAGTTTAGCAGGGTCTGACGAATCAGCATTGATAAATCTGTTAATAAACCTCTGCGCTGTACTTGTCCATTTGTCACTATTGTGACTGTTTTATTGTGTCCAAGACATATTTTAAAAGCGATTAGGAAATGATCTGAGATTATTTCAGATTGCGGAAGAGTGACTATGCCTTCTATTTAAACTGAAGGTGACCACCTTCATGAGTAGGTCCAATTATATTTTGTTTAACTCCAACTGAGTCTAGTATAGACAGGAATGCTGTTCTTATTCTAATTCATCACAGTGGATGTTTAAGTCGCCGACAATTAAAGCTTTATCCACAGATACAACCGGGCTGGAAACAAAGTCTGTAAATTCACTAAGAAACTCAGAGTGAGGTCCAGGGGCTCAATAAATAATAATGAATGGAATAAACTTGGAATAAACTTACATGGGTTTTGTTTGTGTAAAGAATCTCAAAAGAGTTTAAATCCATGTGCGGGTTTAACCACTTAACCCTGAGTGTCTCCAGTTCTTCTGGATAAGGGCGTCTGATAAATGCTGTAAATGTACACTGAGATGTTTTTCAGCTGCAGGAACTGGAAGACTAGTCAGGATAGAGGGAAAACCTGCTCCAGAGTGCTCTTGAACTCAGACGGGGTTGACGGTTCATCTTTCAGCAGGACAACAACCCTAAGCACACAGCCAATATATCAAAGGAGCGGCTTCAGATCTCTGTGAATGTCCCTGAGCCCAGACTTGAATCCGATTGAACATCTCTGGAGAGATCTTAAAATGTTTGCATCGACACTTCCCATCTAACCTGATGGAGCTTCAGAGGTCCTGCAAAGAGGAATGGGCCAAACTGGCCAATGATAGGTGTGCCAAGCTTGTGGCATCATATTCAAAAAGACTTGAGGCTTTAGTTGTATTTAATCAATACTGATATATATATATATTAGTATATTGATCTAAGGCTGAGAATACTTTCATGTGATTTATGTGAGTAAATGATTTCTCATTTATGGGGTGTTGTGTGTAGAACTTGGAATAAGGCTGCAACATAACAAAACTGTGAGGCACTGTGAATACTTTCCCGGGTGCACTGTAGATAGCAAGAACAATATCGGTCCTCTGAGATACTTCATATTTGACCAATGCTTTTCAGAACATTTACTATAGCTATTCGCACAAGTGTATCAGCCCATTCAAGTGCACAGCCTCTGATTCAGTAGAATCCAGTGGTCAACAGACCTGAGATCAATTCGGATGAGTGCTGAAATGCAGTCATTGTCAGGTGACATAAATGGAACATTTGTCACATCGTCACTTGGTTTCCGTGTTGTAGTGAGGTCCAGAACCTGACTGGAATGCATCAAGAATGCTGTTCCTTTCGAGGAAATTCATGAGCTGATGCTCTACAGCTTTTTCTACAATTGGGCAATAATAATCATTATATATACATATATATTGTAAGAGTAATAACTGTTTATTTACAATCCTGAATTTAATATTATTGAATATATGACAATTTTGAAAAGGGCTCAAGTTGACTAAGGTGGTTTATGAAAAAAAATCTGAACATTGATGAGAATTTGCGTATGCATTTTTTGACCAGGAAGAGTGCGCGGGGGTGCACGGATGACATCTAAAAGTGCCACAAGCTCCAACACAGCCAGAATGATAAGAAAATAAATGGAACAATGTACAAAAATGGCCGAAGACAGCACAAGGGTTTTAAGTCACTTCAAGACAACTGATACACTCAGTTTCCTGTCATTTGTACCGATTTGTTTCGCAACTTGAGCAGGATAATGAAAGGTCAAACAAAGCAGCCATAGTCAGAAGAAAATAAGCTTTTCATGTATCACAAAGTCCTTTTGAATGTGAAACAAACATCTCAAGACAAAAAGCACATACTCGCTCTGCTCGGTTCCTGTCATTTGTTCATTTAAGGCATTTATCGGATGCCCTTACTGCCTTACAGTAAGTAGGTACAGGGACACAATGGTATTAAACGGGGTTTGAACCTGTGACTTTGCGGCCTTCTGGTTCACATTTCCTCAACTTAAATAAGACACACAGGGATTGACTGCCGGTCATGTTCACTAGTGGGTCGTTTATTTGCATCAAGGTGCTAAAAAGGGGTGAATTGGACGAACAAGTTGTTCATTGAAAGGACGTATTTATTTAATAGATGTTCACTGAGCATAAATGAACAATCACTGACACGTTTCTATGCCCTCGGGGTAAATCGGTAAAATGTAGCAGGTAGCATCAGTTCCCGGTTGAACAGGCTTGACAGGCTTCATTTTCATATTAATGGAATGAGGATGAGCCGGGATTTTGACCTTTCCGTTTCTGCGAAACGAACGAAAGCGATTGTTGTCCATTAAACTCCACCAGCGAGTGTCGCAGAACGCCAAGCTCTCCTGCAAGACTTCACTGTGAGAATCACCATAGACAGAGCCTGGGGTGAACGTGCATAAAACCCTCAAGACTGAACTGCCCTTTGAATATAGCTCATTTTTATATTCAAAATAAAAAAAAAATCCGGGTTGCAGGAGGTAATTTGAGTTCACTTTATATGTAACCTAGGAAAGGCCACATACATCTGACGATCTTTGAAAGCACCATTCAAAGCCAACCAACAAATACCACAATACGCTTTATGTAACACAGGCTTGAAATGAACACAAAAAGACAGCAGGTTTCTTCACATTCTCAAGCCCTATAGATTACAAAGCCTGTAAATGTCAAGTCTCTGTATATTTCTTGGCACAATGAAACAGCGTCACGCGTAGTCAAGGTGTCTAATGAACCATTGATTGAGTCGCTGCTAATGTTTTTTTTTAGTTTTTAAGGTGTGTCTTGCTGCGTTCAAGGAAATACCTTTTCTCCACAGGCAGTCATTACAGGGCAATGCAGCAGTTCTTTTGACATGAATCACATAAAGGAGAGGGTTTATGATGTGGGACGTCATGGGATCATCACGGTGACAGGATCTGAACAGAAACAATGGTGTTAAACAGAATGCTTCTAATTCCACTTTTTCATTTATGTAGACAATATGCGCAGCAGTGCAGATTGGAAGAATTTACGTAAAGTGGTTAACACACTCGCCTATGAACCACAAAGAATGTAAATGTAAATGTATATCTCCACCCAGGTCATGGGAGAATGCCACCACGAATCCAGTGCCACCAAAAAAGGGACCATCGACAATGTAAAAAAATAGAAAACAGAGAAGGAAACATCTTCACAGAGAAGAAGAAAAATACACGCTGATAGGCTGCAATATTGATTTTGTATTGATGTTCCTCACATTTTGTTTAATTTGTCAAAGCCAAAAAAGGTTTTTATTTAAGCGTATATAATCGTGATGAAAATGTGCCTTGGTCACGGTGTTACACGTTCCAAAAGAAATAAGGTCTCTCGTTTGTATAGCTCTTTGCATAAATATGTAAATTTGGATTTAAATGTATGAAGTTCTTTGCACTGCAGTTAAATGAAGTTAAATTAAATGTTTTGGCTATTCAGTCGTTTCTGTTTAGTGCAGCACATGCATTGGGCTTTTATGCAGTCTTTGCATTGAAGCTGCTTGTGAAAGGCTGCCTGGAAGCTACCATTCTATACATCGGGGTGAGGTCAGAGGGGTGGGCGTGGGCCAGGGTCTGCAGCAGTCCACCGGGCAGGCAGATAAAGCCAGGGCGGGGTCCGCACTGCCACCGCATCGGAGCGAAAGGGGAGGAGGGGCTGGGCACGTGTAGGGCGGGGTGGGGGGGTCGCTGCAGATTACAGACTACTGGGAGTAAGAGTAAGGGACAGAGTGGCTGCCGGGGTACAGTGAGACTGCTGAGTCGGCGAAACGCAGTGAAAGCCGGAGAGAGACGGCGCAAGGGAAAGGCAGAGTGAGGGAGGGAGGCGAAGACAGATGGACGGACGGACGAGGGAGAGAAGTGAAGAGGTGTGACCCGGAGTTTAAAGAAAACTGTCTTATGCAACAGTGTTAGGGGTCCTGCTGGTACTTAAGGTCAAAGTTCAGTGGTGAAGACGATGCACTTGCTTGCTGTGTGCAGAAATACGCTGTGAAGAATAAAGGTACGTTTCCCCCCATTTCTTCCTCTTTTCATCACTTTGAACACTGCTGCCTTGATACTGAATTATTTGTAAAAAAAAAAAAAAATATATATATATATATATTAGATTGTCTCCATGAGCGTGATGAACGTGGTGTCTCTGCCCACCTTATCCCGTGTGGCATTGTGTGGCGGCACCCATGGCAACGAGCTCTCCGGCATCTACCTGGTCCGGGAGCGTCTGAGGAGGCGAGAGAAGGGAGCGGAGGCTGAGCCGTTCGCCCTGGTGACGGTGATGTCAAACCCGCGCGCCGTCCAGCAGTGTCGCCGCTACACCGAGACGGACCTGAACCGCTGCTTCACTGAGGCGACGCTCAGGTGGATGCCCGATGATGACAATCACAGTTTACTGAAGCACGGTCAAAATGCAGGAACAAAGGACATCCAGGTCGAGGTCAAGGTCATACAATCGTATACGTTGACCCTGTAAGACAGAATACGTCAATCAATGTCCCTGTCCATACCCATAACTTTTGAACATTGGAGAATCCAGTAAATACATTTTATGAATTTTAGGAAAATAACACATTTGTAACACATGTCGTGCGCCTAACTGGCGAAATTGTGGCTTCCTTTGTGTTAAAGGTCATTGTGGTGCGCCTATCTGGCGAAATTGTGGCTTCCTTCACGTTAAAGGTCACTGTGGTACGCCTAACTGGCGAAATTGTGGCTTCCTTCACGTTAAAGGTCACTGTGGTGGCCCTAACTGGCGAAATTGTGGCTTCCTTCACGTTAAAGGTCACTGTGGTGCCCCTAACTGGCGAAATTGTGGCTTCGTTCGCGTTAAAGGTCACTGTGGTGGCCCTAACTGGTGAAATTTTGGCTTCCTTCACGTTAAAGGTCATTGCTGTGCGCCTAACTGGCGAAAATGTGTCTCCCTTCGCGTTAAAGGTCACTGTGGTGCCCCTAACTGCCGAAATTTTGGCTTCCTTCATGTTAAAGGTCAATGTGGTACGCCTAACTGGCGAAATTGTGGCTTCCTTCATGTTAAAGGTCACTGTTGTGCCCCTAACTGGTGAAATTGTGGCTTCCGTCGTGTTAAAGGTCACTGTGGTACACCTAACTGGCGAAATTGTGGCTTCCTTCATGTTAAAGGTCACTGTCGTGCCCCTAACTGGCGAAATTTTGGCTCCCTTCATGTTAAAGGTCACCCTTCATGTTAAAGGTCACTGTGGTATGCCTAACTGGCGAAATTGTGGCTTCCTTCGTGTTAAAGGTCACTGTCGTGCCCCTAACTGGCGAAATTTTGGCTCCCTTCGTGTTAAAGGTCACTGTCGTGCCCCTAACTGGCAAAATTTTGGCTCCCTTCATGTTAAAGGTCACTGTCGTGCCACTAACTGCCTAAATTGTGGCTTCCTTCGTGTAAAAAGTCAATGTCGATCCCCTAACTGGCAAAATTTTGGCTCCCTTCATGTTAAAGGTCACTGTGGTACACCGAACTGGCGAAATTGTGGCTTCCTTCATGTTTAAGGTCACTGTCGTGCCCCTAACTGGCGAAATTTTGGCTCCCTTCATGTTAAAGGTCACTGTGGTATGCCTAACTGGCGAAATTGTGGCTCCCTTCGTGTTAAAGGTCACTGTCGTGCCCCTAACTGCCTAAATTGTGGCTTCCTTCGTGTAAAAAGTCAATGTCGTGCCCCTAACTGGCGAAATTTTGGCTCCCTTCATGTTAAAGGTCACTGTGGTACGCCGAACTGGCGAAATTGTGGCTTCGTTCGCATTAAAGGTCACTGTCGTGCCCCTAACTGCCTAAATTGTGGATTCCTTCATGTTAAAAGTCACTGTGGTGCACCTAACTGGCAAAATTTTGGCTTCCTTCACGTTAGAGGTCACTGTTGTGCCCCTAACTGCCGAAATTTTGGCTTCCTTCATGTTAAAGGTCAATGTGGTACGCCTAACTGGCGAAATTGTGGCTTCCTTCATGTTAAAGGTCACTGTCGTGCCCCTAACTGGCGAAATTGTGGCTTCCTTTGCATTAAAGGTCACTGTCGTGCCCCTAACTGGCGAAATTGTGGCTTCCTTCGCGTTAAAGGTCACTGTGGTACGCCTAACTGGCGAACTTTTTGCTCCCTTCATGTTAAAGGTCACTGTGGTACGCCTAACTGGCAAAATCTTGGCTTCCTTCGTGTTAAAGGTCACTGTGGTACGCATAACTGGCGAAATTTTGGGTTTCTTCACATTAAAGGTCACTGTCGTGCCCCTAACTAACTAAATTGTGGCTTCCTTCATGTTAAAGGTCACTGTCGTGCCCCTAACTGGCGAAATTTGGGCTCCCTTCATGTTAAAGGTCACTGTGGTACGCCTAACTGGCGAAATTGTGGCTTCCTTCATGTTAAAGGTCACTTTGGTACGCTTAACTAACTAAATTGTGGCTTCCTTCGCGTTAAAGGTCACTGTGGTTCGCCTAACTGGCGAACTTTTTGCTCCCTTCATGTTAAAGGTCGCTGTGGTACGCCTAACTGGCGAAATCTTGGCTTCCTTTGTGTTAAAGGTCACTGTGGTCGCATAACTGGCGAAATTTTGGCTTCCTTCACATTAAAGTTCACTGTCGTGCCCCTAACTGCCTAAATTGTGGCTTCCTTCATGTTAAAGGTCACTGTCGTGCCCCTAACTGGCGAAATTTGGGCTCCCTTCATGTTAAAGGTCACTGTGGTACGCATAACTGGCGAAATTTTGGCTTTGTTCGCATTAAAGGTCACTGTCGTGCCCCTAACTGGCGAAATTGTGGCTTCCTTTGCATTAAAGGTCACTGTCGTGCCCCTAACTGGCGAAATTGTGGCTTCCTTCGCGTTAAAGGTCACTGTGGTACGCCTAACTGGCGAACTTTTTGCTCCCTTCATGTTAAAGGTCACTGTGGTACGCCTAACTGGAAAAATCTTGGCTTCCTTCGTGTTAAAGGTCACTGTGGTACGCATAACTGGCGAAATTTTGGGTTTCTTCGCATTAAAGGTCACTGTCGTGCCCCTAACTAACTAAATTGTGGCTTCCTTCATGTTAAAGGTCACTGTGGTACGCATAACTGGCGAAATTGTGGCTTCCTTTGCATTAAAGGTCACTGTCGTGCCCCTAACTGGCGAAATTGTGGCTTCCTTTGCATTAAAGGTCACTGTCGTGCCCCTAACTGCCTAAATTGTGGCTTCCCTTGTGTTAAAGGTCATTGTGGTGCCCCTAACTGGCGAAATTGTGGCTTCCTTCACGTTAAAGGTCACTGTGGTGCCCCTAACTGGCGAAATTGTGGCTTCCTTTGCGTTAAAGGTCACTGTGGTGCCCCTAACTGGCGAAATTGTGGCTTCCTTCGCGTTAAAGGTCACTGTGGTGCCCCTAACTGGCGAAATTGCTGCTTCCTTTGCGTTAAAGGTCACTGTGGTGCCCCTAACTGGTGAAATTGTGGCTTCCTTTGCGTTAAAGGTCACTGTGGTACGCCTAACTGGCGAACTTTTTGCTCCCTTCATGTTAAAGGTCACTGTGGTACGCCTAACTGGCGAAATTGTGGCTTCCTTCACGTTAAAGGTCACTGTCGTGCCCCTAACTGGCGAAATTGTGGCTTCCTTTGCATTAAAGGTCACTGTCGTGCCCCTAACTGGCGAAATTGTGGCTTCCTTCGCGTTAAAGGTCACTGTGGTACGCCTAACTGGCGAACTTTTTGCTCCCTTCATGTTAAAGGTCACTGTGGTACGCCTAACTGGCAAAATCTTGGCTTCCTTCGTGTTAAAGGTCACAGTGGTACGCATAACTGGCGAAATTTTGGGTTTCTTCGCATAAAAGGTCACTGTCGTGCCCCTAACTAACTAAATTGTGGCTTCCTTCATGTTAAAGGTCACTGTCGTGCCCCTAACTGGCGAAATTTGGGCTCCCTTCATGTTAAAGGTCACTGTGGTACGCATAACTGGCGAAATTTTGGCTTTGTTCGCATTAAAGGTCACTGTCGTGCCCCTAACTGGCGAAATTGTGGCTTCCTTCGCGTTAAAGGTCACTGTGGTACGCCTAACTGGCGAACTTTTTGCTCCCTTCATGTTAAAGGTCACTGTGGTACGCCTAACTGGCAAAATCTTGGCTTCCTTCGTGTTAAAGGTCACTGTGGTACGCATAACTGGCGAAATTTTGGGTTTCTTCGCATTAAAGGTCACTGTCGTGCCCCTAACTAACTAAATTGTGGCTTCCTTCATGTTAAAGGTCACTGTGGTACGCATAACTGGCGAAATATTGGCTTCCTTTGCATTAAAGGTCACTGTCGTGCCCCTAACTGGCGAAATTGTGGCTTCCTTTGCATTAAAGGTCACTGTCGTGCCCCTAACTGCCTAAATTGTGGCTTCCCTTGTGTTAAAGGTCATTGTGGTGCCCCTAACTGGCGAAATTGTGGCTTCCTTCACGTTAAAGGTCACTGTGGTGCCCCTAACTGGCGAAATTGTGGCTTCCTTTGCGTTAAAGGTCACTGTGGTGCCCCTAACTGGCGAAATTGTGGCTTCCTTTGCGTTAAAGGTCACTGTGGTGCCCCTAACTGGTGAAATTGTGGCTTCCTTTGCGTTAAAGGTCACTGTGGTACGCCTAACTGGCGAACTTTTTGCTCCCTTCATGTTAAAGGTCACTGTGGTACGCCTAACTGGCAAAATCTTGGCTTCCTTCATGTTAAAGGTCACTGTGGTACGCATAACTGGCGAAATTTTGGCTTCCTTTGCATTAAAGGTCACTGTCGTGCCCCTAACTGGCGAAATTGTGGCTTCCTTTGCATTAAAGGTCACTGTCGTGCCCCTAACTGCCTAAATTGTGGCTTCCCTTGTGTTAAAGGTCATTGTGGTGCCCCAGTTTTTCTAGGAGTGTTCTCCCACACTCCTAGAAAAACTGGGAGAGGAGGGGGTACTGGCCTTTTAATATCTAGAAATTGGTCCTTCACACCAATGCCTCTGACACATCTTAGCATCTCTTCTTTCGAATTCCATGCAGTCTCAGTTTCTTCTCCTGTGAACATCCTTCTCATAGTCTTATATCGCCCTCCAGGGCCACTTGGGACCTTTATAGATGAATTGGACACTCTCCTCAGCACTTTCTCCTTAGAAACCCCCCTAACTCTCCTTGGTGACTTCAACCTTCCATCAGCCCAGCTACAATCATCCTGCCTTCTTCCCCTTCTCCACTCTTTCTCCTTGACCAACAGCAACATCTCTCCCACACACAAAGGAGGGAATGTCTTGGACCTGGTCTTCAGTCGTCCTTCTCCAACTTCTGACCTTTCTTCGACTCCCCTTCACATCTCTGACCACCACTTCCTGACCTTTACACTCACTGTACCTACAGGATCCACAACTGTCCCCCGTCCATCCTTCATTAGACAAAACCTTCACACTGTCTCACCTTCATCTGTATCTTCCTGCATTCTTTCACATCTCCCAACCTCTGACTCATTCCTCTCCTTACCACTAGAGACCGCTACTAACTCTCTCCTCACCTCACTTTCCCTTTCCATTGATCAACTCTGTCCTATATCAACTAAACCCAAAAGGACTTCTCCCCCTGCGCCCTGGCTCTCCGATACATTGCGTAGCAATCGAAGAGTTCTTCGAGCAGCGGAGAGAAAATACAAGAAATCTCAACTTGACTCAGACCTACTGGATTACCAGAATCTTCTGCGTAAATTTTCTACTAACCTCACTACTGCTAAAACTGCTTTCTACAAAACAAAACTAGAAGCCTCTGCCCACAACCCTCAAAAACTCCACAACATCTTCTCATCCCTACTCAACCCCCCGACTTCCCCTGCCCCAACTTCATTAACAGCTGATGATTTTGCCAACTTCTTCACAGGGAAGATTGAAAAAATCTGTGAGACATTCTCCACCACTAATCCTACTCTTCCCTCTGAAAATTCGACAACTACTCTAAATCAATTTTCTAAAATCACATCTGATGAAATCATTCAGATTATTTCCACAGGCAACCCAACCACCTGTCCACTAGATCCAATACCTTCTGCAATGTTTCAAACTATCTCCCCTGACCTCATCCCTTTCATTTCTTATATCATAAACGGCTCAATCTCATCTGGCCACGTACCATCCGCCTTCAAAACAGCCAGGGTTCTTCCAATCCTAAAGAAACCCACTGCTGATCCTACAGACATTAACAATTACAGACCAGTTTCCCTCCTCTCATTTCTATCCAAAATCCTTGAGCGCTGTGTCTACAACCAGCTATCACTCCATTTATCACAGAACAACCTCCTGGATCCTAACCAGTCTGGCTTCAGAACAGCTCATTCCACCGAGACTGCCCTTTTGGCGGTTACCGAGCAGCTACATGCAGCCAGATTGGCAAAACTGTCATCAGTTCTTATTCTCCTTGACCTATCTGCTGCATTTGACACCGTTAACCACAAGACTCTCTTGGCAATCCTGAAGAGGCTTGGAATTCGGGGCTCAGCATGGCAGTGGTTTGCTTCCTACCTTGATGAGCGATCTTACCAAGTGACTTGGAAAGGATCCACCTCTACCTCACGTAGACTCTCCACTGGTGTCCCTCAAGGCTCGGTGCTAGGTCCTCTCCTTTTCTCCCTCTACACGAGATCACTTGGTGAGGTCATTTCCTCACATGGATTATCCTACCACTGCTATGCTGACGACACACAACTCCTCTTCTCCTTTCCTCCCTCTGATCTTCATGCTGCTTCCAAAATCTCTGCATGTCTAACAGACATCTCGTCTTGGATGGCAGCCCATCACCTCCAACTCAATCCCACCAAAACTGAACTAATATTCATTCCAGCAGATTCTTCACCACATCAGGATCTTGCTATCTACCTAGACAACTCGCAGCTCTCTCCTTCTGCAACAGCCCGCAACCTTGGCGTAACAATAGACAACCAACTCTCCTTCTCAACTCACATCAGCAATCTTTCCCGCTCATGTAGATTCCTTCTCTACAATATCAGACGAATCCGCCCTTACCTGTCAACCCAGGCCACCCAACTACTGGTTCAGTCCTTAGTAATCTCACGACTGGACTACTGCAACTCCCTTCTAGCTGGTCTACCACTATGTACCATCCGACCTCTTCAACTCATACAAAATGCAGCAGCACGACTGATCTTCAACCTTCCCAAATTCTCCCATACCACCCCTCTGCTACGTTCCCTCCACTGGCTCCCAGTAGCTGCACGCATCAGGTTCAAAATACTGATGCTGGCCTACAAAGCCAAACATGGAGCAGCACCATCCTACCTCACAGCCCTTATTACACCCCGCACTGCACCTCGTCTACTCCGAGCCTCCAGTACTGCTCGCCTGGTCCCTCCATCTCTGAAGGTAAAAGGAAAACATTCATCTAGACTCTTCTCCGTCTTGGCCCCTCGGTGGTGGAATGAACTTCCCCTCGAGGTCAGAACAGCTCAGTCACTGAGCACCTTCAAACGACAGCTCAAGACCTTCCTCTTTAAAGAATATTTAGATTAAATTGTAATTTTCTTGTCAATTGGTTGTCAAACTTTGTGTACAGAATCTACAACAGAGTGAATTAAATAGATGTATTCATAGTTGGGGTCCTAGTGAACCGGAATTGATCTCTTCACCGATGGTAACTTGAAAGCACGTTGTAAGTCGCTCTGGATAAGGGCGTCTGCCAAATGCCGTAAATGTAAATGTAACTGGCGAAATTGTGGCTTCCTTCACGTTAAAGGTCACTGTGGTGCCCCTAACTGGCGAAATTGTGGCTTCCTTTGCGTTAAAGGTCACTGTGGTGCCCCTAACTGGCGAAATTGTGGCTTCCTTCGCGTTAAAGGTCACTGTGGTGCCCCTAACTGGCGAAATTGCTGCTTCCTTTGCGTTAAAGGTCACTGTGGTGCCCCTAACTGGCGAAATTGTGGCTTCCTTTGCATTAAAGGTCACTGTGGTGCCCCTAACTGGCGAAATTGTTGCTTCCTTTGCGTTAAAGGTCACTGTGGTGCCCCTAACTGGCGAAATTGTGGCTTCCTTTGCGTTAAAGGTCACTGTGGTGCACCTGTGCCTCATACTTTCTCTTTTGAAAAGTATGCAAGGTGATCATCTGCTATGTCTTCGAGGCTCAGTCACGCGATGCCACGGACAGTCAATGACATTTTTTTCACTTCAGTGATGTTTTCTTGTAGTAAACATTTTTTGGTCCATTTTTGTACAGTGTAGACAGGTGGAGTAAGAAATTCCTTTAACGCGCTCTTTCCGCGCCTCCAGCAGCACTCCGGTGTCAGACGGAACTCCGTACGAGATCCTGAGGGCCCGGGAACTGAACGCCCTGTTGGGCCCGAAGGGCAGCCCCGAGGCCGTGGACCTGGTGTGCGACCTGCACAACACCACAGCCAACATGGGCCTGTGCTTCATCAGCTACTCCGACTGTGACTGGATCTGCCTTCACATCTACAGGCACCTTCAGGCAAGATCAATCAATAACGCGTTATTAGCAAAGATGGCAGAGATGCAGTTGCAGTTCAAGCTTTGCTTCTAAGGGAAGGTAGATTGACTGAAGTCAGGGGTGAGACAGTCCCCCCCTGGAGTGTCCTGCTCGGGGACACAATGGTAGTAAGTGGGGTTTGAACCTCTGACTTTCTGGCCCTCTGGCTCATATGCGAGTGCCTGCTTCCGGGAGTTCATGTGTCTTGGGATCTTGTTGGACAAAGGGATTTTGAGACAAAGAAGGACAATGGCATCAAGGTTTTGGGGCAAAGTTTGAACCCCACCCCTGAAAATTGCTTCACAGGGGGCGGGTGTGGCCCAGTGATTAGTGAATGGAACTCCCTTCTCTCAAGAGAAAGACAGCATGGCTCCTGTTTCTATTGTTCCCCTGACAAGGACATGCCTCATTACACGATAATGACGTGCTTCATACTGCAGATTGATTACATGCTGACTTCTAATTAGCCTGTTTCACTCGTTCATTTTCTTTTCTTTTCCTTTCTTCTGTTATCAGAGAGAGATGGCAACCATTCCCGTGCGATACGTTCACTTTGACCTTCCCATCGGCGAGGCCTACTCTCTGGAGTCCGTAGGGAAGCACGGTTTTGGTGAGTGGGGGGCGTATTATAACTTGCTGGCCATACATTCGCAAACGTTTGGAGAACGTTCACAGAACGCGGCAGCTTTTCAGACCTGTAGATGACTTAAAAAACAATCGCTCCCCCCCCGCAGCGATGGAGGTGGGACCTCAGTCGCACGCCGTGGTCCGGTCCAACGTCTACATGGCCATGAAGGAAGGGGTGCAGCTGATGCTCGACTGGATCCGCCTGTTCAACTCAGGTTCGATCTCCGCCCCGAACTTATCCACATGTTCACATCTCATGCAAAGCCGGAGGGTTGAGGATCTCCGGCCAATTCTTCTGCTTGAAGGGGCCCAGTTCGAAGGGGGACCCGTGGAGCTGTACACCAAGGTGAAGACCATCGACTACCCGCGAGATTCCGAGAGCCACCACATCAGCGCGGCCATCCACCCCGAGCTTCAGGTTCGTGTCCCGCCGGTGGCCCCGAAAAGGTCAAACGTTCCACCTCCGTCACTCGCGTCGATTTCACAACGCCAACAAACGCATTCCTGGCATCACACGAAGAGGCGGCGGCGGCGTGTTTACTCCCGTTGACACATTTGACATTGTTGACTTTGGACAACATTCCGAGTACGAAACCGCATCGAGGGTTGATCGTTATTTACAACGGACGCCGGCGCCCTTAACTCTGCTTCCGCCTCGACCCCCCACCCAGGACCGCGACTTCTGCCTGCTGCACCCCGGCGACCCCGTGTTCCTGACCTTCTCAGGGGAGACGCTGCGGTACAGGGGCAAGGAGCCCCTCTACCCCTTCTTCGTCAACGAGGGGGCGTACTACGAGAAGGGCATCGCGCTCTCCCTCGCTCGGCGGAGGAGGCTGTCCATCCCGTCCATCCAGTCGGAGAGGAGGTGAAGATCGAACGACAGTTTCATAAACAAAATCCACTTTCGTTTAATGGCATTTTGCAGCATTTCTTGCACAGTTGCTTACATATAGAATAAAAAAAAAGAAGCAAAAACTTGCATACAAAAGGATGAACTTTTTTTTCAGAAGAGCAGGGTACATTCAACAATTTGATGTGCATGTGTTCCAAATAAAACGAATAAATACACTTTTAAATACGTGCAGGTATAAATAAACACAGATGGCAAAAAATCGACAAGAAAAACGTAAAAAGACAACAGCTCTCTAACAAGGACGACCCTAAAAGGGGTTTCGGCGCGCTGGGTCACGCCCCCCCCTAAATGAAATGTATAAAACACAGTAATTAAAAAAAAAGGTTTCGATGCATCAAATCATATCGGCCTTTCTCAGAATTCTGACGTCAGACCCTTGCAGCAAATGTCAATGTTGCAATGAAAATGTTTTGTCTTAATTTGCATTTTAATGTCTGGTTTCCTCCCTGAAAAGCTCATGTTCAGAATGCAGTCACGTCGTGCAACAGCAGTGCCACAGTCAGGCCGCAGCTCGCCTTACGGCAGCGGTTGGGTCTAACCTGTCGCATGCATTCATCCAATCAGCTTTCAGCACAGCACAGCACAGCACAGCAGTAGCGATGGTCTTTTAAAGGGTCGCCCCAGAAAAGCGGGCAGATCTGGTGAACCAGTGCACGACAGCGATGGTCTCTCTTTTCATTCTTTTTTTAGACATATTTTCAATTTTAATTATATTCCACTTTTGACTTGACACGATAACCCATGGCAACCTATGAGCAACGCAAAACACAACGGACAATCGGCTGCAGTACTTCCAGTTCCACCAGAGGGCGCTAACAGCCTAGGAACAAAGACCGGTGAGGTGAAAGGTCGTTCCAGACGGCCCTGCGGGGTCATTGTCACTTTACTTCCAGATAATAGCTCTGGGAGAAGCCTTTCCGTTTCAGTTCGGGCAACCGCAGCCATGCGGTCGCAGACAGAGAGATCGTATCGTTTATTTATGAAATGAGGGCGGAGCAGGAAACCCGGACGGCGGTATCTCGAAATTCGCGATACGGCGGCCCATTGTGTTTCCGGCAGTTGTCTTATCCTCCCCTTCAGGTCTTATCTACGTTCCCTTATCCACTTCGGTCTCGTCTTGGCGCTCGGCCGAGATCGACGAGCAGGAGCTTTCACGTCCTCTTTTAAAATCGCCGAGATATAGTCGCGCTTAATCAATTTTAACGTGAGGTCCAGCGAATAATACAAAAATGAGAAGAATGATAAAATAAAATTAAAAATACCAATATCAGCAGCAACGCCGATGATAATCGTCACGAGTTGACGTGGGTTTAGTCTATACCACAATATTAAAAATGAACAACAACCACGATGCAATAAATTATCAATATCGAGATTTATATGACGGTTTCGGTAATATTTATGTTATTAACTTTCATTGGACCAGGCCTTTACGCCACCCGGTAGGCGGTCATCCGGTAGTAGCTCTGACTGTGGCTGCGTGCGGCCCACACCAAGAGGGCGGCGGCCATCATGTGCAGAGGGGAGGAGATGAGGGCCAAGTAGAGGGACCAGCCCAAAGTGCCGTCCACGCGTTCCGGCAGGACGGACACCCGGTGCAGCAGGTCCATCCCGGCCAGGTAGCAGCAGACGGTCGCCAGGGTGCACAGGCCTGCGGGGCACAACGTTTTACCATGAAAATCACCCCAATTCTGTCCCTGTTAAGTTTACATGTTTGACTGGCTGACCACACATTTACATTTACAGCATTTGGGTGGTGGTAGCCTAGTGGGTAACACACTCACCTGTGGACCAGAAGACCCAGGTTCAAACCCTACTTACTACCATCGTGTCCCTGAGCAGGACACTTAACCCTGAGTGTCTCCAGGGGGGGACTGTCCCTGTAACTACTGATTCTAAGTCGTGCTGGATAAGGGTGTCTGGTAAATGCTGTAAACGTAAACCACACAGTAAAACGTGTCAAAAGTTTATTGGAGTCCACACCAAACCAAAATTAAATATCACAATTTACATTTTTGATGACGCCGGGTGAATCTGGGGCGACTCTCGCTCCCCATCTGGGTTCTGGGGTTCATATTGATATGGACCACCTGTCTGGTACCTGTGTACCACCCATATGTTACCTGGAAAGGGGCGGAGTCACGATCATTTAACACTAATTAGTGTCACTTTTACAGACTTTACACTGCGCGCTGACCACTTTAAAGGGACCACTGCGTCAAGAAGAAAAAAAAAGTCAAGAATACGCACCAACACAGTGCAGAGAATGACATTTATAAAGGTCATATTCACTTCTTCACCAATCAGAAGTTTTACATTCACAGTATTTATCAGACGCCCTTATCCAGAGCGACTTACAATCAGTAGTTACAGGGACAGTCCCCCCCTGGAGACACTCAGGGTTAAGTGTCTTGCTCAGGGACACAATGGTAGTAAGTGGGATTTGAACCTGGGTCTTCTGGTTCACAGACGAGTGTGTTACCCACTAGGCCACCACCACCCTGGTTTTATTTGCATATTTTGTTTTGGAGCAAGAGACGTCCCGGAAGGATCAAGAAAGACAATGTGTGCAACACCTGGGTGTGGTGTACGACAGGAGGGGGTTTCAAACGTCCACAATGGGGACGTATGATGTGTGAAAGCTGTCAAAGCTGTCATTGATATAGGCTCCTCCCTTTCATGGGCGTCAGAAATAATGACAATAATTACCTCTGCAAGCAGTACTTTCTTCTTCACCCAAAAATAAAAGATACGGCTCTACATGTGATTACCGGGCAGAAGACAAGATGTCCAGGTCCTACTCACCAGCCAGAAGGTGCAGCAGCCCGATAGCCAGGACCGGGGAGAGACTGTGGCAGAGGCAGGCCCCGAAGGCCACCACGCCCGCCAGCACCACCAGGCCCAGGGACACCAGGGGCAGGAGGAACTGGCACCTCCACAGGTCTGAGGAATTCGCAAGACGACAAGGAAGTGGCGTTACCATGGCAGCGAACACAAGCAAAACACAAGCAAAACAAGCCCCGCCCCTTTCCCATTCATTCCACGTGGCCGCAGTATCGGTTATCTGGAAAAAATGTGGCCACGTGGACGTTTGACGCCGGAAGCGTCCCCGTGATGCCGCTGATGACACTCACAGGTCCGGATCATGTCCTCGCCACTGTTGTGGTTTCCCGGTTCCTTGTACTTGGGGGTCAGCTGCTGAGGGAAGGTGAAGCTCACGCACTCCATCACCATCTTAGGGTCTGCAGACAAATAAAAAAAAAAAAGTTCAAGTTGAGCTTCATTGTCACGTAAATGTAAAATGTAAGTACACGTTAGACGGCGCATAGTGAAGCGGAACGGCGTCTCTCCGGAACCCGGTGCTACGTGACGGGTCATTTTGATTCGTCCCGTATTCCGATCACAGCCTCGTCGGCCAATTATAGAAAACCGAGGTACGGTCTGTTTCAGTGGTTTCAAACACACTGATACCACAAGAACTACGGATCCCATAATGCATTGCTTCGGTGGCCTTGCCGAACGCGATCTTTACCTCATTTAAGTAAATGCATTTGGAAAATTTCAATAAAAGTGGGCGGGCGGTCAAGAAAGTGTCCCTCATTTGGGGTTGAGAAAGTTGGCAGCCCATTAACATTTAACAGCACTTATCAGACGCTCTTACCCAGAGTCGTTACAGGGACAGTCCCCCCTGCTGTGGGACACAATGGCAGTGAGTGGGGTTTGAGCCTGTGACTGTTGGTTCATAGGGGAGTGTTTTACCAGCTAGATTACTTACACCCCTCTCAACCCGTGCATTGTATGCACCGCCCCATGTTACATGCACCGCCCCTCATTACATGCACCGCCCCTCCATGCACCTCCCCATGTTACATGCACCGCCCCTCCATGCACCTCCCCATGTTACATGCACCTCCCCATGTTACATGCACCGCCCCTCGTTACATGCACCGCCCCTCCATGCACCTCCCCATGTTACATGCACCGCCCCATGTTACATGCACCGCCCCTCCATGCACCGCCCCTCGTTACATGCACCGCCCCATGTTACATGCACCGCCCCTCGTTACATGCACCGCCCCATGTTACATGCACCGCCCCTCCATGCACCTCCCCATGTTACATGCACCGCCCCTCGTTACATGCACCGCCCCATGTTACATGCACCGCCCCTCGTTACATGCACTGCCCCATGTTACATGCACCGCCCCTCCATGCACCTCCCCATGTTACATGCACCGCCCCTCGTTACATGCACCGCCCCTCCATGCACCTCCCCATGTTACATGCACCGCCCCTCGTTACATGAATTACATGTTACATTTAAATAAAGTTACGCAGTGACATTAAGTGCAGCAGTAACTGTGCCACCTGGCCAGGGGTGACCTCACCGGGCTGCGTGTGCCAGCCGGCGTCGGTGGGCGCCAGCACGCAGCGCCACCACAGTCCCAGGGTCCCGTTGAGGCGGAAGAGCGAGTCGCTGTAGGTCTTCTCGTCGAACTCGCCGTCCACGAACTCCTCGTGCAGCGCGCGCAGCTCGGACGCGTTGGCGTCGCCGTGGGCCGGCGGGCTGGCGTACTGGTACCAGTGCTGCGTGCCCACGGCCACGGCGAGGTACACGGTGGCCAGCAGGCTGAGCACGAAGCCGATCACCAGCGCCGTGGCGTAGCGGTTGTCCACCATGGCGTTCCCGCGAAACGGCGGCGAAATCGACGGATCGGTGGAGCGAAGCCCACGACGCGCGTGTTTTTCCGCCCTCGGTGCGGATTGTCCTATTTTCCACGACGTCCCATCTGTCGCCGCCCATCTGTCGCAATTTATAGCTCGGTCGCCATAAGAGCGCCGGGCTGCTGGGAATCCTCCCTTCCTTCCCTCGCCGCGCCAGTAAATCCACTCGTGTCCCTGTCCCAGAAACGCCGGGCGGTCTGGGACTTGTAGTTCTTTCAACCAGGCCGGCAAGCATAGCGACGTGGGGGACGCGTCGTCATTCGTTTACTTTATCGATAATGATAATATCAGAGCAGCGATTGTATTACATATATGTTATTGTTTTTTTTATTTGCAGCCCAAAATGCGACTCCGGTGGGACTCGAACCCACAACCTTTGAATGACCTCGACCGTCTGCCTAGAAGTCCAATGCGCTATCCATTGCGCCACGGAGCCACCTGTTGCGCACTACGCGCGGCCTCCACTTCATCTCGGTTTAGGCCGCGGGTCCGAGGCTGCGCGTGCTGCGCCGTGACGTTTTTCCCCCCACGCAGATCCGCGTCCAGACCCCGTTTATTTTAAATATTAAAAATCACGTTTTTAATATTTATTTTGTTTGCGTGTGTGTGATTTTTGTTTTAATGACGCCGCTTGTTTGCATAATCAGAGCGGTCGCACGCTATTCCCCCCCCTCGCGTCGGGCTTGAACAAAGGCTCTGCGTCGCGGACCAATCAGAGCCGCCGCGCGGCGCAACGCGCGGAGGAAAGCAACGCGACGCCCTCACCGGTGAGCGCATCGAGGTCCGCGCCGAGCGGAAGCGCCGATCCCAGCGTGCCATTCCGACGCGGTCCGGACCGCGATGAAGTGACCCGTACCTGTTTCCACGCCTACCTGCTTCCAAAAAAAAAGGAAAAAAGAAGACGTCGACGCGCAAAATCCACGCGCGCCCGACGTAAATATTACCAAACCGGCGCGGAATTTCTTATCTTTTTTATACATATATATATATGAACTGGGCGTTTTATCGTCTTTTGCGAGCGACTCTGCCTTCGCCTCGGACGCCGCGGAGGATTAGGTTACCGACGGCGGGCGGATTATTCCCGTGATCAGGCTCTTCTCTCCCCCGATCTCAGGTACGTCGGTGTAACGAGTCGTGTTTCTTTATTATTGTTATTCTTATGCATGCACGGATCGACGTGTCCCGTGTTATTACCCCACGCACGACCCATCCCCGGTTAGAGTCCACGTTAAAGCGGCGAGAGAAAGCGCGCCCGGGGGCGACGTTTAAACGCCCCGGAATGGGCCCTGCAAGTCCGGTCATGTGAGAGCGGCAGGGTGGAGCAGGAGGACGCGGAAGCTGCGCTCTTCGCCCGAGGAGGAAGGGGGTGCGCCTGTTTTTGGGGGACCCCGGGGACACATTCGCCATTTTTTTTTTTTTTTGCTTTCAGCATCCCAGCTTTATTATTATTATTATTATTTTTCTCCTCTCTCTCTCTCTCTCTCTCTCTCGCTGCCCCACCCAGCCATGTCCTTCAGGAGGGGTGTGGTCCGCCAGAGCAAGTTCCGGCACGTCTTCGCCCAGGCGTGGAAGGCCGAGCAGTGCCTGGACGACGTGCGGGTGACGCGGGTGACGTGGGAGGGACCCCTGTGCGCCGCGAACCCCAAGTTCGTCGCCGTGATCGTCGAGGCCAGCGGAGGCGGAGCCTTCCTGGTGCTGCCGCTGTCCAAGGTTCGCCCCCTTCCCCCTATATATATATATATATATATATATATTTGTGTGTATGTATGTATATATATGTGTGTGTGTGTGTGTGTTTCGATACATCGATATTTTTGCATTCTAACTTAGTCCGCCGGGTGGTGCTGTCGAGCGTTTTTCTTTTAGCGAGAACCTCCACGACCGTAGATGGCGCTGTACTGCTGGGAACAGGGAATTTTTCCGAAAACCGTGAAACACGACGGACCCATCCCGGCTCTGTTTCTGCGTTTTTGGGGGGGCGGTGGTGGCCTAGCGGTTAAGGAAGCGCCCCCGTAATCGGAAGGTTGCCGGTTCGAATCCTCGATCCGTTGAGGTGCCACTGAGCAAAGCACCGTCCCCACACACTGCTCCCCGGGCGCCTGTCATGGCTGCCCACTGCTCACCAAGGGTGATGGTTAAAAGCAGAGGACACGTTTCACTGTGTGCACCGTGTGCTGTGCACAATATGTACAATATCGTAATATAATCGTATAGTGAGATCCCCTCTAATACCCCTCATAGTAAAAAGTAATACAGTTTCGGCTGCATCTGGTGTGCCCCTCCACAGCAGTATACAGTACAGGCCAAAAGTTTGTGTTTTCCTTATTTTCATGACCGTTTACGTTGGTAGATTCTCACTGAAGGCATCAAAACTGGTCGGTGCAGATACGAGGCAATGGTCGGTGCAGGTGGCTCGAGAAACCCCGTGTTTTTCAACTGCCGGCTACTGCCACTACATGGCCGGCTTGGGGTGACAGGTCAGGAGGACACTGTGAGCTCCTTTTGGCTTTGGCTAAACACCGAAAGACTCACGCGATGAGACTGACCAATCAGCATGCAGCAAGAGCTTCTTTGAATTCCAATGGTAGTTAAGAAGTCCCAAAGTGTCCCTCTGTGACACTGATGGTGACCGTGTAACCAAGCGTTAGCCTCCAAGAGGACACATTCGGTCTGTTCTCGTTTTCAGAGCGGCCGCGTGGACCAAGCCACCCCGACGGTATGTGGCCATGCCGCGCCCGTGCTGGACGTGCAGTGGTGCCCACACGACGACAACGTCATCGCGAGCGCCAGCGAGGACTGCACCGTCAAGGTGAGAGCTCGTCACCGCTCCTGTGGCCGCGTGGTTGTCACGGCGACCGGCGCGCGGGAGTTAACTGGCTCCTTGTTGTTGACGTGGGCGGCAGGTGTGGCAGATTCCCGACGGCGGGCTGACCGCGCCCTTGACGGAGGCTGCGGTGACCCTGGAAGGCCACAGCAAGCGGGTGGGCATCGTGGCGTGGCACCCGACGACTCTCAACATCCTCCTGACTGCTGGTAACCTCTCGCCGTGGGCGTGTCTTGTTCCGTCTGTCTGAGTGGACGCGGCCTAAATGTGGATAATCTGGCTTGCGTCGCGTCCAAATGAAGAACTACGGTAAATATAGGTTGTCCCTCTTGTGCCACCGAAGCAAGTTTTGAAACCGTCCAACCGTTATGGTTTTATTTATTTATTTGTTTTTATCCAGGCAAAGACAAGCAACTTACAACCAGTAGTTACAGGGACCGTGTCCCTCTGGAGACACTCAGGGTTAAGTGTCCTGCTCAGGGACACGATGGTAGTAAGTGGGATTCGAACCCGGGTCTTCTGGTCCTTAGGCGAGTGTGTTACCCGCTAGGCCACTACCACCCTACTACCATGATAAATTTACATTATAAAATTCGGTTGGACAAAACCTGCGGCCAATCACGTGCCCCGCAGGCTTGTTGGAGGGGCAGTTTCCGAAATCCTTTTTCCGCAGCTGTTGAAAGGTTTCGGCTACCTTGCCGCCACGACGGTGGAATTTATACTAATGATATTTTCCAGAAATCCCCCCCTTACTTTGAGACTTGAGATTTTGACTAAATGCGGATACATATTCAACATAAACTAGAAGAAAAAAAAATAAACTATTGTCATGACTTTTTTTTTTTTTTTTTTTGGTCCACATGAACCAGCACTACGTACTATTATCACTCGGATGTTATTCTCGTATTTAATGTTGCTGGTCTGTACGTTTTTTTTCTCCAGGCTGTGACAACCTGCTCTGCGTGTGGGACGTCGGCACGGGGGAGCTGGTGTACCAGCTGCCCGACGCCCATCCCGACCTGATCTACAGCGTGAGCTGGAATAAAGAGGGCAGCGCCATCTGCACCACCTGCAAGGACAAAGCCTTGCGTGTCATCGACCCGCGGAGGGGGACCGTGCTTAAGGTCCTGCTCCACAGTAACTTGTTAATCCCCGGCCGACCTGCCACACACGTACACAACACGCGCAACGTGGCGCGGATACTAGTGGTTGGAACCGCCATGTGTTGTCTTTATCTTCATGACCATTTACGTTGGTAGATTCTCACTGAAGGCATCAGCACTATGAATGAACACATGTGGAGTTATGTACTTAACAAAAAAAGGTGAAATAAGTGAAAACATGTTTTATATTCTAGTTTCTTTGCTCTGATTACTGCTTTGCACACTCTTGGCATTCTCTCGATGAGCTTCAAGAGGACGTCACCTGAAATGCTTCTCCAACAGTCTTGAAGGAGTTCCCAGAGGTGTTTAGCACTTGTTGGTCCAGCTCACCCCAAACCATCTGGATTGGGTTCAGGTCCGGTGACTGTGGAGGCCAGGTCTCCACTTTTTGTTAAGTACATAACTCCACATGTGTTCATTCATAGTTTTGATGCCTTCAGTGAGAATCTACCAACGTAAATGGTCTTGAAAATAAAGACAACACGTTGAATGAGAAGGTGCGTCCAAACTGTACATCCCATACATTTTTATACATTTACTTCAAATTATGTTTTCAAATAAATCGGAACCAGGCGAGGGTCCGTGTGGGCGAGGCTGTCACTACCGGTACTACTTTTTCACGAGAAAATCACCAAGCAACGTCATTACGGTGCCGAATCGTCCACGTTTGCATCGCAATTTGATTCATTTCAACCCCCCTGACATAAATCCGGGCCATTTATTTACATCCCAGGTGAGGGAGAAGGCACACGAGGGCACTCGACCAATGAGGGCCGTCTTCTTGTCTGACGGGAAGATCCTCACCACCGGCTTCAGCCGCATGAGCGAGAGACAGCTGGCGCTGTGGGACCCGGTGAGGTGGTGGGGGGGCCTTACAAGACGCCGGAACTCTGCTCACTGACGTGTCCCTGTTGGCTGATTTTCACGTAGATGGACATGTCCGAGCCAATGGCCGTCCAGGAGATGGACACCAGCAACGGAGTCCTGCTGCCCTTCTACGATCCGGACACCAATATGGTCTACCTGTGTGGAAAGGTAAACCCGCCTTGTCCTACCAGAACCAGTAACCACCAGAGCGTCCAAATGGATCGTTTTTTCTGGCCCGGTGTTCTTCGAACGAAGGGCCTCATTTTTTGGTCCTAAGCTCTCGCTTTCGTGTCTTTCAGGGGGACTGCACCATCCGTTACTTTGAGATCACGGACGAGTCGCCGTACGTCCACTTCCTGAGCCTCTACAGCAGCAAGGAGCCTCAAAGAGGAGCGGGTTTCCTCAGCAAGAGGGGCGTGGACGTGAACAAGTGCGAGATAGCCAGGTAGCGTCCCTCGTCCCGTTCCGCCGCTACCCGGCGCCACTGATTTGGACGCCGCGTGACCAGCAGTTCTCCCTCCCCCACCTCCAACAGGTTCTACAAACTCCACGAGAGGAAGGTGGAGCCTATCTCCATGACGGTGCCACGGAAAGTAAGTCGGAAAAGACTTTTTTTTTTTTTCTTTTTTAACATCCATTGTCTATGTGGGCCAAAGTGTCCGGAGACATTTTGGTCCAGACTTTCTGACGGCCAACCTGTGACGGCGAAAGTCCTGGTGTGTGGCTGCCGTGGCTGCTGTCAGCTGGTGTCAGGTGCGATGCATGTCTGTAACCGGAGCTGATGAATTTCCGCTTCCTTTCCGCAACAGAATGGCCCCGGTTTTAAATGTCAAAAGTGGTTTCGGTTGCAGAAGCCGAGGGACGGCTGCACCTCGGTCGAGGTTAAGATCCCAGCCATTTCCATGTCAGCGGGGACCTCTTGCTGCAGAGTACTGTTGTTCTCCTCAACGGAATCAATGACGAAATATGATTTATTTATTTAGTCATTTATTTCCTTTAGCAATACGCGTTCTCGGCATCATTTAGATTTCAGAACGTGGGTTAGGAGATGGCTCTTAGAAAAGGATCTTGCGGTCGAAAAGCATGCAAGAAATCAGATCGTCGTCCATGTTCAGTATATAAGGTAACAACAATATAATAATAATAAGGTAACCTTGTTTAAATTATGAACCAGGTACTTGTACTATATTGACTGGGATTTAATAGTGAAAGTGAAGTGATTGTCATTGTGAAGCACAGGCAACGGTGACACAAGGAAATGTGTCCTCTGCTTTTAACCGTCACCCTTGGTGAGCAGTGAGCGGCCATGACAGGCGCCCGGGGAACAGTGTGTGGGGACGGTGCCTTGCTCAGTGGCACCAGCGACCTTCTAATTATGGGTTCCCGCTTCCGTAACCACCAGGCCAAATTAATATAATTGCATTACTAAAAAAAAAAAAAAGATACTATTATATTGACTAAAATTAGACTAAAATTTCGTCAGTTTTCGTGGACTTAAACTAGACTAAAATAGTCATGGATACTTCTGCATAACATTTTGACTAAACTGCTTTAAGTCGACCGAAGTTTGACTAGAGTTTAAATGAGTCTGCACATGACCAAGACTAATAAAGACTAAAATGACAGCTTGACACAAAGACAATTAAGACAGGCCGCCAAAAGCAACTGTACTGCAGAACGATGTTGCTTGTCAGCTGTGTCTTTGCCCTTTTCCTCCGCAGTCCGACCTGTTCCAGGTAGACCTTTATCCAGACACTGCAGGCTTGGAACCGTCCCTCGTGCCTGAGGACTGGATAGCTGGGCAGGACGCCCCGCCTATCCTCGTCTCCCTAAGTGGCGGCTACACGGCCCCGCCGTCCAAGAACACGCTGAGGGACACGGTGAAGGTCCGCCCCAAGCTGCCTCTCCAAAGCCCTGACAGTCCCGTCACCACGCCAACGTTCGAAGACACCGATGTTCTGCAACCTGCCCAGGAGGTCAAGGCAGCATCAGATCGGGCAAAGCAAGAGGTGAGGGTGGAACCATCGTTTTCTTTTTTTTTTTTTTTTTTTTTTTGCCGACCCGGAGACGTGCATAACGCCGCCCACTGCAATTCTCCTCTCGTCCAGGAGGATCCGCTCTGCGATCTGCTGGCCGAGGTGAAGGCCCTGAGGGCTCTGGTCCTGGCTCAGGGTCAGAGGATCGATCTTCTGGAGAAGCAGCTGGCGCGGATCGAGGACGGGGACGTCTGACGGCCCTTTCTCCTCTCCCCGGATGCTCACAGCCTATATAGCCTTATCGACACCCTGTAGTAGCGATGCGGTGCAGCAAAGGACCATGGGAGATGTAGTTCATTAAAAAGGGAGGCCAGTGGATCAAAACCAATTAGTGGATAGTGAAAAAGGGACCATAGAGGCACAGATAACTAATCAGCGATGACACAAACAGTGCTGTTTCGGTTTTAGCTGAGATGTACATGGAAAATCCATGCTTTCTTCTTCTTTTTTTTTTTTATTTCGTTATAAAAAATATTAAATAAAACGCGTGACCTCGTTATTAACACTGTGCAAAAAAAAAAAAAAAAAAACAGGGCCCTGACATCAGGTAGTTTCTGCTGCTAACATACGGCTTCTTTAGTGGAGAGGGTGCTCAGACCTCTCGGGCACATTGGCCTTTTCTTTCCCCCCACCCCACCAACGTCTGAGGTTCCAGCATTTCTTATGGTAGTGGAAACATATATAAATCTATATTTTTAATTTTTTTTTTTTTTCTACCTCTGAAGCCTAAAAAATATATATATAAATATACGCTGCACTGTTGTTCTCAACACCTCTAAACTGTAGTCAGCGAGACTGCTTTAAAAAAAAAAAACACTATTTTACCTTTTACACGAACCTAACCAGATCGAAGCTGGATTTTTTTTCAAATGCATTGCCGTCTGTGTGCAAATGACTTATTGTTTCTCGTTTGTTAAGAATTTCGTAGGTGCCGTGCTCCTAACACCGCTTGTTCGAGGAGTAGCGCACTTAATAGGGCTTCTGCTGAAATCTGTACCTTCTTCCGCCCTCGCGGGAGGGGACGGCATGAGCGTGGGGGCGTGGCCTGGGAAAGGCGACGCCCGCGACGCCTTGCCTCAAGGGATTCGCTTGCTCCCTTAAGTCATGGGTGGGCGTCGCAATCAGGGATGCGCTTCGGTATCCGGGCTCAGTATCTCCCTTGGTTATTTTCTGTCTTCCTTTTCACGTGTCCAGTATGTATGTGCTGTATCACAACCATTTGTGTGGGTGTGGGGGTGAGTGTGAAATACGAAAAGTGTGTCTTGACTGTGCAGGCGTTTCAATAAATGCAGTGTCCTTTCATACGGTGTCCTGTTGACTCGCTCTCATAGATCCCAGAGACATTACGCTTATTAAGTTAAAACGGACTACTTATTAAGTGAAGTGTAAGTGCAGCGATTGCCATTGTGAGACACGCTGCAGCATAGCACACGGTGACGCAACGAATCGTGTCCTCTGCTTTTAACCATCGCCCTTGGTGAGCAGTGGGCAGCTCGAGATTCGAACCGGCAACCTTCTGATTAACCGCTAGGCCGCCACTGCCCCCTATTACAGTTCCTTCCGTGTTATAATTATGTAATTACGCATTATTACGTTGTAATGTAACCGGTGTCCATTTTACCAGGATAAATTCTACTCGTCAGAACAGCGAGTGCCTTGCAGATTTTACTCTGCAGGAGAAAACCCGACCTCGTTGCAGCCACGAGGCCGCCCCGCTTAAACGTCTTGAGTGCGGTTTACCCCCATCTCGGAGCAAGCGGCCCACGTGAACAGGATGTGGTTGTGCTTTCGAGCCTGCTGAGCGGAGACAACGGTTTCGCATGCACCTCCAGTGAAGAAGAAGAGGAGCCGTCTTTAAAATGTGCCGTGGTGATTAATCAGACATGTTGGGGGTGATCTCTTTTACAAGATGACAGAACCCACATGTTGTCGGATGACTGCAGAAGTATAAGTGTTTTTTACAGTCAACGTAAATGCAAAGAATAACCACAGTCCTGAGATATAGAATTACAACAGAGGTCTGAGGAAAAACATAATTAATACATAAATAGACAAACTTCAGGCAAAAATATAAACTTAAAAGATGACATTAGAGGCCTATCCAACGAGGCTTTGAACTGGTCCCCATCTTCTTCCAAAGATGTGAGTCTTCAACTGTAGTTGTGCTGTCAACTTTACTTTACTTTACTTTACTTTATTTGCAGACGCTTTTATCCAGAGCCACTTACAGGAGGAAGATACCAGCAATTCTCATTTGGTTTCTATGGATTTTTAGTTTCAAAACTAAGAGCCCTGATAAGGCCCAACTTCAGGTCAGAAAAGAACATGCTCGGGAACTGTTAAGTGCTAGACGAGTTTTTTTTTTTGTGTGTGTTAGATTTGTCTGAAATACTTTTTACACAAGTGGGTTTTCAACTGCTTCTTAAAGGTGGTGGTGGTCTCGGCTAGTCGAATGGAGCAGGACAAGTTGTCCCACCAGCCAGGGACAACGAAGGAGAACAGAGTCGATTGGGATCGGATGCCCCGTGAAGAGGGAATTTTTTGTCAACTGTTCCATTAAATAAAACTGTCTGATTTTTTTGTATCCACTGTGAGATCGTGGGGGGGTTCAGGTTTCAACCAATAAGTTGTTATCACTAGTAGGAGATGTGCGTTTGATCAGGTCGTAAGTGTTTAAATGTATTTTCTTTACCGTTTTATCGATTATTTACTATCCATCTCGGCCCCCGTGTAATATTTATTCTATTTATAACGCATCAGATTTTTTTTTTTTGTCTTTCTCCTCCCACTCCTTCTCTCGTGTTGGCCCCCCGCCTCTTTTCACTTCTCCTTCTTGTCTCGCCTAATTTCGTCTCTGTTTTCTTTCCGGCCCGTTTCACAGCAGAGACGCCGCCTTTGGCCCCGCAGTGGTGAGTTGATGTTTTTTTTTTCTTCTTCTCATTTTTTAAATTAATCTTTGAAACCAGCATTCTGTCGAACGAAGCGTCCAGCACGTCTGCATTCCTGATGCTGATTTCAGGTTTTTTTTTTTTTTTTTATGTTTTTTTTACTGTTTTTTTTTTACTGTTTTTTTGCTGTCTGCTTCATCGCTCCATGTCTCTCTCGGTCGAGTCTGCACCACGCCTGCAGAAAGTGAACCGGAAGACCCAGGTTCGAACCCCACTCACTACCATCGTGTCCCTGAGCAGGACACTTAACCCTGAGTGTCTCCAGGGGGACACTGTCCCTGTAACTACTGACTGTAAGTCGCTCTGGATAAGGGCGTCTGGTAAACGCTGTAAAATGTAACCGTAAGCCGCGCCTTCGTCCAGCGCAGAGCGCTTTTGCAGTCGTTAGGCGACGGGCGCCTTCCTGCGAGTAGAAGCAGCACCACATCCGTTTCTGTCCTGCACGGAACGCTGGGGACCTTTTCTGCTGCCGATTACGTGCGCGGCTTGGCTTTTTTTCCCAGGAAAACACACATTGACAACAGAGCAACAGATGCCACTCGTACAGCATTAAATGAGGTTCGATTTGACCCCGAAAGAGTCAGATTAACGTTTTTCCTTTTTCTCGTTCAGCCCCAGTTATGGCCGGTGAATCGACGAAAACCACCGATACCGTCTGCGTGTCCCTCCTGGTCCTGTTCATCGTCCTGCTGGCGCTGCTGGTGTACCTGTACAGGCGGCTGGGCCGGGAGAGTCGCGGCCGCTACACCCTGCACAGCCTGGTCTTCGGGCGGGGCGGCCTGCGGGACCGGGCGAGGGCCGGGGTGGGCGCGGCGGAGGCCAGACTCGGGGTCCGCCTGTGGCCTCGGGCCGGGGAGGACGAGGAGCCCGTGGAGGAGGACAGGGGAGGGGGGGACGAGGAGGACTCCTCGGGTGACTACTCCAGCTTGGAGGGGGTGGACCTGCGAGAGAGGGCCGAGTCAGGCGAAGAACTGAAGGACGGCGAGGCGGAGGGCGGGGAGCCGGCAGAGAAAGGAAGCAGGCGCGAGGGTGAGGATGATGAAGATGAAGAGAAAGTGGGTTTGCTCGTTTCTGACGGCGTGATCTGGTCGGAGGAAAAGGAGGTGGACGCCGGGACTGACCTGACTGCTCTGTGAGGACGTCGAAGAGCATCACATTTTTATTAGCTATCGTTTTCAGTGCCTTTTCAAAAGATTTTATGAAACTCATTTATTTTTTTTAGATGGATTCCTTTTGTATAATATGTAAAAAAAATAATAAGTATTGTCTTTTATATAAAAAAAACTGTGGTGTGTTATTACAATCGTCATATCAAAGTAAAATACATCATCTCATCTCGCATCTGCCATTATTTTTCATAAAGTCGTTTTCATCACAAGGTACCTAAATAAAAGTTAGGAAGGGTCAAGGGTCAACACCCTGCAAAGTTCTTTCTTTACCATTATGATCAGGCCTTGGGCTCCTGAATCCTCCGTCTAAGGCCAGGAATCATTCTTGTAGTCCTGAGACGAGCCCCTGCTGGAGCAGCAGTGTCCTTTTTCAGGTCATGTGACCAGGCCTGGACACGGGGGAATTCTATAATCTCATCATTATATTATATCTATAACCATATCATTATATTTTTCGATGTGGCAACATACAGACCCAGATCTCTCTAATAATCTGGAGTCTAAATAGTTTTTATTGCCATCCCATCCATATACATAGTGAACAGTGTGACAACAGTGAGGCAGAATATTGTCCCCTGGACCATAGACGCAACATTGGAAACAACAGAACAGCAGCACCCACACAAATCACCAGTAAAGGTAAAAAAGGGGGGACTGCAGTAAACGTGGTGGAATTATATTAGCAGCAGATAAGGTGGGACAATTCTGACGATATTTTATTCCTTTGATTGGCAGCAGAAAATATCTCAGGTTCTAAAAGTAATGAAATCTCGCGATATTTTACGATTTATTAGCAGCAGAAAAGGGGATAAGTTCCGACCTCAGGTACTAACGAGTATGGAAATCTCGCGATATTTTACGATTTATTAGCAGCAAGAAAGGTGGGACAGTTCCGACCTCAGGT
This sequence comes from Denticeps clupeoides, assembly GCF_900700375.1. Taxonomy (NCBI): domain Eukaryota; kingdom Metazoa; phylum Chordata; class Actinopteri; order Clupeiformes; family Denticipitidae; genus Denticeps; species Denticeps clupeoides. Next base: position 39,780,694 of record NC_041707.1, read on the forward strand.
AATAACGAGTAAGGAAATCGCGGGACATTTTACACCATCGTTTTATTCCGGAACAAAATCTTCAGTTGCTGAAGAATACTACGTTCTATTAATTATGTTATGGTAATTATGCAGTATTGGTTTGCGTAGGAACATCTAACGGCCTATGTAGCCTTTTTCGCGATTTCGCGAACTGAAGCGAGCAAAATAACTCACGAAAGTGCCAAGCGCGCATGTGTGTGAGGCTGAAAGAGCGCTGCGAGCGATCATCTTCCGACCGGGGATGTAGCTCAGTGGTAGAGCGCATGCTTCGCATGTATGAGGTCCCGGGTTCAATCCCCGGCATCTCCACAAGTTTTTTTTTATTTTTGTCTTAAATAGACAAGAGTCAAGGCTAATTGTTGATCGTATAAAGCCCCAATTTTTTTCCTTCACAACCCTGGGAAAAATTTGTTAATGAACATGTGAACAGCTGTTCGCCGTTGGCTCGAGTGGGCGGAGACTTTACGGGGCTTGTGGGAGGGGCTTGTGATGTGGGCGTGGTTTCGCGCCGGTCTGCGCATGCGCGCGAGACAGAACCGACATAGAAAAAAAATAAAATAAAAAAACAACACACACACACACACACACGCGTGAAAAGACGACGAGAAAATGGCCAGAACGGCGGTCGCGGGCGAAATGGCGCCGCCGGCGCGGCTCTCGGCGGAGCGCCAGTGAATCGTCGCAGCCTCGCCCCCCCTGCGGCACCGCCAGCGCCGCCCCGCCGCGGCAAGATGGACCCGAGGCGGCGGCTCTGAGCGCGGGGAGAGGGGCGTTCGGGCGTCGAGGATCCGCCGCGGGTAAATATGCTTGCTGCTCACGCACCGCGGACGTCGCGCCCCGGAGCTTAGCACGATCCGGTTTAACAAAAAAAGGAAAGGAAAGGACAGAAAAAGAGAGAAAGAAAGGAGCGTCCTTGTCGGGAGCGAGGAGGGGGGGAGAAAGTCGCCACGCCAGCGAGACAAGGAGCATCGATGGGTGAATAAGAATCATCATCATCATCGTCGTCGTCGTCATGATCGTGTGCACGATCGTTTTCTGCAGGATGCATTCGGAGTGAAAGTGACTGCATGTCCCTCCATTAAAATGTGCGTCCAGTCCGAGTTCTTCCTTGATTTAAAAAAAAAATTTATTTTTTTTGTTCTTTCAGCGATCGGTGCATGGAGTGGTGATGGTGATGGTGGTGAAGAAATATGGACGCCTGCTGCATGCAGAGCTGACGCTCTCTCCCTGTCTCTCCCGGTGTCGCAGGTGGAGGAGGATGTTGCTGGCCTCGGCCGTGGTGGTGTGGGAATGGCTGAACGAGCACGGCCGCTGGCGACCCTACAGCCCGGCGGTGTCCCACCACATCGAGGCGGTGGTCCGCAGCGACCCTCGGGGCAGCAGCGTGGTGCTGGGCCAGGTGGACTCCCGCCTGTCGCCCTACATCATTGACCTGCAGTCCATGCACCAGTTCAGACAAGACACCGGTGAGGCACTGTCGTTGGGGGGGGGGGGGTCCCCGGTTAACCCGGAATGTCGGGGGCGGTGGTGGGGTGCAGGCGGCCTCACACAAAAGGCATTGTGTGGGGACCGAGGCGGCGGCGGTACGTGACGGAGGCGAGACGGAGGCCTGAATGGCCTGAGAACCGAGGTCATGGAAGTTTGGCGGCGGCGGGGGGTCGAATGAATAACTTTAACGTCACGCAGACGCCACCGTAACGAGAACGTCTCCGCAGATTTTACATTTACAGCATTTGTCCAGAGCGACTTACAATCAGTAGTTACAGGGACCGTCCCCCCCTGGAGACACTCAGGTTTAAGCGTCTTGCTCAGGGACACAATGGTAGTAAGTGGGATTTGAACCTGGGTCTTGAACCTGGGTCTTCTGGTCCACAGGCGAGTGTGTTACCCCACTAGGTAACATCACACAGCAGCAATGTCCGGCATCGCAACGGGACGGAAGTAGAAAGCGCGATGCGTTATGCACGTGACACTCGTGTCTGGTGTGTACCGGGGAAAAGAGTGGACGAGGAGCTGAAATCCCTGGCGGCGGGGGTGGCGATAACACATTCGTATTTTTATTGGGTTTTCCCTTCACTTTTGTTAAAAAAAAAAAAAAAAAAAAAAAAAAAAAAGTCAAATAAATTCTGCTTAAAAAAAAAAAACGTTTTAAAAATGCATTTCTAACGATAACAGCGCGGTCTACAGTGCTGCGATCACACCTGTATGGTGGGCCGCCTGTCGAAAATTGCAATAAATATCGACGGGGACACCAAATATCGACATTTCTGTATACAAATGTAGTCCAGTTCTGAGTTGCATTGTTTTGGCTGAATTATTAATGTGTCTGTTCCCCGCAGATTGTACAGAGTGTCACATGATATAATCGTATATCGTATCGTAGACAGGAGATTGTGGAAATGTGTGACATGCGTTAAGGCTGTATTTTTTTATTAAATAACTGATGGTTTTTCACGATGCTTGGTGCCGTTATTGTTGGAACTTTATTATTGTAAGATAAGACAAGGTGATCCTTAATTAGTCCCACAAGTGGGAAATGTACATTGTCACGGCAGAAAAGTGAAGTGATTGTCATTGTGATACACAGCAGAACAGCACACGGTGCACACAGTGAAACGTGTCCTCTGTATTTAACCATCACCCTTGGTGAGCAGTGGGCAGCCATGACAGGCGCCCGGGGAGCAGTGTGTGGGGACGGTGCTTTGCTCAGTGGCACCTCAGTGGCACCTTGGCGGATCGGGATTCAATCCGGAAACCTTCCAAACCGCTTCCTTAGCCGCTAGACCACCACTGCCCTCAGAAAGTGGACATTACAAGAAAAGAGCAGCAAAAAAAAAAAAAAAACACCGTCCCCACACACTGCTCCCCGGGCGCCTGTCATGGCTGCCCACTGCTCACCAAGGGTGATGGGTTAAATGCAGTGGACACATTCCACTGTGCGCACCGTGTGCTGTGAATCACAATCACTTCACTTTCATAAGCAAGTAAATAGTCCTAGAAAAGATAAACCAGTGAATTTACATTTAAGGCATTTGGTAGGCGCCCTTATCCAGAGCGTCTTACAACGTGCTTCCATGTCACCATGGATGAAGTGATCGGTTCTGGTTCACCAGGACCCCCAACTATGAATAGAATATTTTTATTCACTCTGCTGTAAATTCTGTACACAAGTTAGACAATTAGAAGGTTACAAGTTCATCTCAATATTCTCTAGTGAATGTGAGTAATGTGAGAATATGACCGTACAAACATAAAAAATATTTTTGTGAAGATACACATGTACAGAGCGGTTATATATACACTTATATGTACATGTATGTATGTGCATATATACACACATACGTAGGTATAGATATATGTGTGTAAGATAAACCATTATGAACCATGTCATAGAATATTGCGACAGCAGGTCCTTTCATGATAAACCTTTATATTTGTATGCTTGTACTGTACATGTATTTACGTCTCAACAGATTTGGAATTTGACTTTTCATTTCTTGAGCATAGGTACAGTACAGGCCGAAAGTTTGGACACCTTCTCATTCAATGTGTTTTCATTATTTTCATGACAATTTACGTTGGTAGATTCTCACTGAAGGCGTCAAAACTATGAATGAATGTGTATGTTCTCTCAAAAAAGCTATTTCACTTGACAATGTCATAAAGGATCCATTACAAGTCCACCAGGCAGTGAAATAACCTTTTTTGAGATAACATGACCTGGTCAAGATACATAGGTATGTTCGTATGTGCCGGCACTTGATGCTTTTTACATTACGTTACGGAAAAAACAAAAATGAGCTTTTTCACCGAACGCAAACTCCATCACATGGCCATATTTCCAACCTTTCATCGGGCCTGGCTGTGTTTTATTATTCAGTGGATGATGAATGCAAAAAAAAAAACATACATTTTTTAAAGAATATCATTTTTAATGTGATTTGGCTGGCTTTTATCATCTGTGTGTGTGTATAAATATGTATAGAGAGGATGGTAGTAGCCTAGTGGGTAACACACTCGCCTATGAACCAGAAGACCCAGGTTCGAACCCCACTTACTACCATCGTGTCCCTGAGCAGGACACTTAACCCTGAGTGTCTCCATGGGGGGACTGTCCCTGGAACTACTGGTTGTAAGGCGCTCTGGGTAAGAGAGAGAGATGACGTTTGACTGAGTAAATTTCCCTTGCAGGCACCTTGCGGCCGGTGCGGAGGAGCTTCTACGATCCCACGTCCGCGCCCGGGCAGGGCTGGGTGTGGGAGTGGGAGAACGACTCCGGCTCGTGGACGGCGTACGACACGGAAGTGAGCATCGCCATCCAGGCGGCGCGGGACCGGCAGCAGCCGTGGCTGGACCTGACGCCGCTGGGCTTCTGCTACCTGATAGACCTGCAGAGCATGACCCAGATCAACGGGCAGACGCAGCGGCGGCGCCGCATCCAGAGGCGCTCGGACCTGGCGTATCCGCTGGTCTCCGGACCCCTGCCCAGAGCTCAGGCCTGGGGGGCGGGGGCAGCCGGCCCCGGGGGACCTGGAGGAGGAGGAGGCGGGGCTCTACTGGGGGTCTCCATGTCGGGGCTCGGCGGCGGGAACGGCAGCGCGTACCCCAGCGGCGCGCTCCCGGCTTCGGCCATCACGTCCTTGGGGCAGCCCTGCTCCTGCCAGCAGTGCATGCTGGTCCTGGGCGTCAAGGCCGGGGGCATGGCCCACACGTTGGGTCGCAGGCCCCCTCCGCCGCCCATTCAGACCAAGCCCCCCAGCCCTAAAATGGGACCCCCTCAGAGAGGCTACTCCTACTCGCTGACCTTGCCCCACCCACCGTCCCTGTCCAGGGTGCTGTCACCCCACCGGAACTCCGCGGTGGCGATGGTGGGGAACGCCGACGCCAACGGGGGCTTCGCGCACTCGCTGTCTCTCCTCGGCTCGGCCACGGCCGCCCTTTCGCTGTCCTCGGCTCCGCCCACGCGGCCTCCGCCCCCGCCCGTGCCTCCGCCCCCTCCCCCGTCGGCCATTCCCAGTTCTGCCGCTCCGCTCGTCTCCGCGGCGGCCGGTGCCGCCGCCTCCGCTGCGGCCGCCTTCCCGCCCCTCATCTCCACGGCGACCACCTGTGCCCTGACGCCCTCCGCCCGCGTGCTGGGGCCCGTGTCCTCCGCCTGCGCGGCCCCGCTGCCCCCGCGCTCCAGCCTGGCCGGCCTGAGCCGCCCCGCCCTGCAACGCATCGCCATGGCCCAGTCGCGCGCCCTCATCGCCTCGGGGTGAGTTCACGTCAGCGCACCGGCACAGACTCCGCCCACAAGCTTCCCGCCGCCTTGGCTCCTCTGGTTAATAATGAGGAAATGTATTGTTTTTGGGGTGATTTAGGGTGAACGGTATGGATAAGTAGAGTTTTTTTTTTAGGTACGTTAACAACGTAGACGTCAATCACAAGAACATCAGAACAACATACAGTACGTCTCAATGGGCTTTGACACCCCCCACATTTGACCCTTCTGCACACAAGGAAAAACTAGGAGAGAGAAAAAAAGGTGGGAAGAAACGTTGGGAAGGAGTGATACAGAGAGGGACCCCCTTCCAGGGTAGAGTGAACCGGCAAGTGGTGACAATGCAGGGTTGGGGATGGTTTGTCCAATAACAAGAAAAAAAAAGTCCTACAGTTGTAGGGTTGGAGAAGTCCAGAATGCAGTCCAGTGTCATGGTGTACAATATGTGTCCATAATGATGTTACTGGTCCACTTGAAGATCCCTGGAGCTGTAGTTGTAATGGTGGTGGCTGTGGTGACCCTCTGGTTTGTTTCATGTTTTGTCCTTGTAAAGTAGTTGTCAGGAACCAGGATGTATCTGCTTGTCTCTTCACTGGGGTCTGCCAGTAGTCTGGGTGCTTGATTCCGTGTCTCGGAGAAAAACAAACAGAAGCAGCGGCAGACGGTTGCACTGTACGACCGATACTGAAATCTGTGGTTATAGTGGTATATTGGTGCTACAGTGGCCCGGTACCCTAACTAGGACAGCCTAACTGGTGAATTTAACTTTGTCTGTGTCTAACAGGGGGACTCTGTGATAAACTGGACTTTATAATTGACACTGCGTCAAAGTGAAGTGAAATGAGGGTCTAGGACTTTAACAAAAAGCCAGAGAAAACAGATAGGTTTTGAGATTGGATTTAAACACTGAGACTGTGTCTGAGTCCCGGACACTGACAGGCAGTTCCACAACTGCGGAGCTCTATAGGAGAAGGATCTGCTCCCAGCTGTGACCTTCTGCACCTTTGGTACCAGTAGTGACCCCGCACCCATTGATCGAAGGGGGCGTGGCGGTTCGTAAGGAACCAAAAGTTCACTCAGGTACTGTGGGGCGAGACCATATACATGTTTATAGGTTAAAAGTAGGATTTTGTAGTCAATCCTAAATTTGATGGGTAACCAGTGCAGTGATTGTAAGACTGGGGTGATGTGGTCAAATTTCCTGGTTCTAATTAGAACGTCGTGGACGGAGGACGAACTGTAGACGCTAGAGACGGGGCAGTGGTGGCCTAGCAGTTAAGGAAGCGGCCCCATAATCCGAAGGTTGCCAGTTCGAATCCCGATCCGCCAAGGTGCCACTGAGGTGCCACTGAGCGAAGCACCGTCCCCACACACTGCTCCCCGGGCGCCGGTCATGGCTGCCCACTGTTCACTCAGGGTGATGGGTAAAATGCAGAGGACAAATTTCACTGTGTCACCGTGTGCTGTGCTGCTGTGTATCACATGTGACAATCACTTCACTTTTAATGTTCGCCAGTCTCGCGATTCAGTTCGATTACCGACGCATCATAATGCATCCCGCCAATCACGTCACGTCAAAATAATTTTTTTTTAAAAATATGTCGGTGGGATGCGAGTTCAGGCCTCGTTCCCGTGCCGTTTTTCTGGTGTCAGGCGAGCGCGTCCACACGTGCGATCGGCACCGGCATTTTCCCGGTGGAAATTTCCGCAGGAATCCCGAAAAGCGGTAACCGGCGACGAGCAACGTTGATCTAACGCGGCCGCGAAGCGAGCATCCGCGTGGCGTCCTGCCCGGAGCGGCTGCTGTACTCGGATCAGGCCGCCGCGGTCACCGCCAGAAAATCGCCAAGCAGCGTCGTCGTGATGTAATCACGATGCATCGACTATACGATTAATTCCGACTTTCAGACCTGCCCGAGCGTGACATGGCGCCAGTCTGACTTGCGTCACCTCGACGTCCTTCTTTTTCTTTTTCAAAAAAGAAAATTATGAAAAATTGTCATTTCACACTCTTGCCGTCTCTGGACCACGTCAGCCACGTTGGGCGTGAAAGAGCTCCGGAGTTGAGAACTCGGGGAGGACCGCCGAATGCTGACCGTAGCGTGTAAATGGAGAGTCGGTGAAGATCAGAGGGGCGAGAACGTCTCCGTACTGTGCCGTCGGGGCAGTGGCGGTTATGGCTACTAAATAAAAAGTGGAGTTGAGTGGAGAGGGTGTAAGTTCTTCCGGGTTGGGGCATCGTATGGGGTAGTGGTGGCCTGGCGGTTAAGGAAGCGTCCCCGTAATCGGAAGGTTGCCGGTTCGAATCCCGCACTGTCCCCACACACTGCTCCCCGGGTGCCTGTCATGGGGTGATGGGTTAAATGCAGAGGACACATTTCACTGTGTGCACCGTGTGCTGTGCTCCAGTGTTTCACAATGACAATCACTTCACTTTACAAGTTGTGGAATGTTAATGAATGTGAAGAACTTCTAGGGTATTTACAGCACGACCTTAACTAGCCTGGTGTGTTTTTCTTAATGGCATTTTAATAATGGAGGTGGCCTCTTGGTGGCTTTCTGGTAGGCGGTTTCCCAGCAGCAGGCTTTGGTCTGAAGGTGTGCTGGACCATGCAGAAATTCCGCCTTCGTTATGACTGAATACATATTCGTTAGTTAAGTTGTTCATTTTTTCTCAAATGTCGCATGGATAGCAGCATTGACATCAGTCATTTCTAATCGACTTCCGTCCCAAAACAACATTTACGGCATTTACCCGACGCCCTTATCCAGAGCGACTTACAATCAGTAGTTACAGGGACAGTCCCCCCTGGAGACACTCAGGGTTAAGTGTCTTGCTCAGGGACACGATGGTAGTAAGTGGGGTTTGAACCTGGCTCTTCTGGTTCACAGGCGAGTGTGTTGCCCACTAGGCTACTACCACCCTACTAAACAACCCGTTTTGACCCACAGTCCTTCTCCTTAAGCTGTCTGGGTCGGGGGGCCACAGGGGGACGGACTGTTGGTTGGGGGGTGTTTTCAGGTCAGGTGATGTTGTGGCTCGGTGATAAACGCCCACGGAGCGAGGGGAAGAAAGGGGAGCAGCGGGGACGTTTGCCAGACGAGAGACGGACGCGCTGGGCTGAGTTGCTGAGTTCTCGACCCCCCCCACCCCCCTCTCAACAAAAAAAAAAAAAAAGAAGGAAAGAAAGAGAGAACAAGAAAAGCCTCTCTCTCCGCCCCTCTACCCCCGCCAAGCCCCTCACTGCTTCCCCCTGGTTCCCAGGCCCCGCTCATTCCTGGGGGCCCCTGCTCAACGCCGTCGCCTGGGAGCGCCGGCCCCGTTACCATGGCAACCTTTGTTGGCCCGGCCACGGCTCCGTCCCTATTTACAAAACAATTCGGGGGGACCGAGTCGGGGACGTGGAGGAGGAGGACGCGGCTGGATGGACGGATGGGGGCCACGCAGACACAAAGGGCCGACTCAGACGTTGACATGAACTAGTTTTAGGAGAGACGAGTGGGTGAGGACACGCACGGTGGACCGTGTGAAAACTGGAGACTTGCTCTGTGAAGATGGTGTCCAGCTGAAGAAGAGTGTGTGTGTGTGTGTGTGTGTGTGTGTGTGTGTGTGGGGGGGGGGTATTTAAAATGCTTCAAATGGAAAATGAAATGGTGAAGTGCCGCAAAATTTAACCTTTCAGGTTTGCCAGATCAACAGGTTCTAAAAAAGAAAAAAGGAAAAAGTTCCTTTGGTCGCCACAAGAGGGCGTGAAGCGGAACTGTCACAAATGTGGCTATTCATAATTTTTATTCGTGCATGCTTATTTTTGTAAGATTTGGTGTTAATTGCACGTTCCCTGATAACAGAATGTTAGATTTTTCCAAAAATCGGTATGTAATCATAATTCAGCTTTATTTAACTTGTATTGCACCGGTTAAAAGTTACAAATAACAGACACCAGTTTTTCTTTTATTGCTGAGGTTAAGGTTTACAACCATGTTTATGGTTAGCTTGAGGTAATTGTGCAATTTTAATGCACGTTCTGCATAAGTTATATATTTGAATCCTTTATATACGGTACAGGTCAAAGGTTAAGACACACCTTCTCATTCAATGTGTTTTCTTTATTTTCATGACCATTTACGTTGGTAGATTCTCACTGAAGGCATCAAAACTACGAATGAACACATGTGGAGTTCTGTACTTAACAAAAAAGGTGAAATAAGTGAAAACATGTTTTATATTCTAGTTTCTTTGCTCTGATTACTGCTTTGAACACTCTTGGCATTCTCTCGATGAGCTTCAAGAGGTCGTCACCTGAAATGCTTCTCCAACAGTCTTGAAGGAGTTCCCAGAGGTGTTTAACACTTGTTGGTCCAGCTCACCCCAAACCATCTGGACTGGGTTCAGGTCCGGTGACTGTGGAGGTCAGGTCTCCACTTTTTGTTAAGTACAGAACTCCACATGTGTTCATTCATAGTTTTGATGCCTTCAGTGAGAATCTACCAACGTAAATGGTCATGCGCTGTCATAAAGAAAACACACTGAATGAGAAGGTGTCCAAACTTTTGGTCTGTACTGTATACACACTCACACTTTAGAGAATGATCTTTAAAAAACATGACAGGCTGTGTCATTCCAATGCTTAAGCAGTTCAGCAGGTGTGTGTGTGTGTGTGTGTGTGTGTGTGTGTGTGTGTGTGTGTGTGTGTCGATTAGTCAGGTGAGGCTCCAAGGCTCCATATGGGCCGGCCTGCTGTGTGGAACGTAGGGATTTGACGTCACAGATCAGGAGTCTCCTCTCATCCCCTCATCTGTCCGCTCCCTAATCTCTCGTCACCTCGACCCGGCTGCAGGTAGACGCCGCCGGCAGCAGCGATGGCAACTCGCTTGTTCTTCTCGTTCGTTCTCTGCCGTTTGAGCTAATCGGCGGCTGAATAGACGAAAGCGAGTTACGTAAGTTGGTTACACAGGCGGGGTCCGGCGTGACGCCCCGAGAACCGCGCCGTATTGTGTGCGTGCTGGCTTGGTTTGAGTGGGACTCCTGCCAGGAACTCGGTGGAGAATTCCAGCGCTCAGTGCTCCCCCGCGGTGGCGGTTCGGCGTCCGTATCCGCATCGCCCCCATGCATGTCTGGCATGTGCGACGCGGAGTGGGCGTTCCCCGGCGTGCGGGGCGGCCGTGGGAACCTCCCGCGATTGATGTTGGCCTGGCCCTCGGCGTAGCCGATGCACGGGAGCGTGAAGTAAATGTCGAGATTGCGATCGGAGCCGAGCCCGATGAAAGGCCGCAGTAAGCGTGTCGCAAAAATTTCCTGCTTCCACCTCCTGAAGTGACTTTCCGGCATCGCCGATAACGATACGAGGAACGATACGTCATCTGTGGTTCCGGCTAGTATTTAGTTCCTTAAATTAATGAAAAATAATACCTTTCTGTTTTAAAACGTTCAAATTCAAATTTGGAACTCATTTCAATTTATAGTAATGTGGCTCGCATGCGGTATTCATATTTTACTTTTTTTTTTTTGTTTTGTGTTGGTTGTACGAGGAACGTTGCACCTTAAACATTAAAAGATGATAAATCGCAATCTTGCCGCTACATCTTGACATCATATTTAAACGAGTCAGATACACTCCCGCACGCCCCCACAGATCCGCAAACGAAACGAGAGTAAAAATCTCCGGTCCCAATCCACTCTGTTCTCCTTCGTTGTCCCTGGCTGGTGGGACAACTTGTCCTGCTCCATTCGACTAGCCGAGACTACCGCCACCTTTAAGAAGCAGTTGAAAACCCACTTCTGTAAAAAGTATTTCAGACGAATCTAACACACACACACACACACACAAAATAAAATCGTTCAGAACTTAACAATTCCAGCATGTTCTATTCTTGACAAGTTGGACCTTATCGGGGCTCTTAGTTTTGTAACTCAAAATCTATAGAAACCGAATGAGAATTGCTGGTGTCGTAAGTCGCTCTGGATAAAAGCGTGTAAGTAAAGTAAATGAAGGTGTAATTTTACCACAACCAACTAACCCGGTCACCCGTGTTCCAACAGACGGAACTCTGGGACGGTCGCGTGGGCAAAAATGAACAAACGGCCGATTAACCCGAGTGAGCAATGAAAGCGGACCAGGCGGCACGCGCGGGGATTTAAAGCTCCTCGGCATTAAAGGGGTTTAGTCGCTGAGGGATTCCCTCCTCGGCCCACCTGTTCCGTCACTCTCCGACCCCACCGCCCCCACTCTGTCCTCCCAGCATGCCTCCTGCACCGAACCGTGCCGTCGCGAGGCACGGTTCCGTTTTCGCTGCCAGGTTTCATTAACACGCGTCGACTCGGGAACCCAATCGTTCTGAAGATGAAAGTGAAGTGATTGTCATTGTGAAACACAGCAGCACAGCACACAGTGACATGATGAAATGTGTCCTCTGCTTTAATCATCACCCTTGGTGAGCAGGCAGGGGCGGACATGACAGGCGCCCGGGGAAGCAAGTGTGTGTGGGGACAGTGCTTTTGGCTCTTGGCACCTTGGTGGTTCCTTTCGATAATAATGGGGACACTTTCTTAAGCCGCTAGGCCACCGCTGCCCCGTGGGATATTGATCATTTGTCAAAAGCACGGGACAAGGAATGACCAAAACCTGTCATTTGAAATAATAAAAAAAGTTTTCTGGAAAGAGAAGCTGAAGAAGTTCAGGTGCTTCTTTATACCGTCCTTCTTCTCTTCTTTTATACCGCTTCTCCTCTTCTTTTTATACCGTCTTCGTCTCTATTTCTATACAGTTTATTACCTAATCTGATCTCGTTTTATAACGTTTATTCTATTTTATAAGTATTATTATATTTTTATAAGTCTTATAATATATTCTATAAAGTATTATAATATTCTTTTAGACAGTATATCTATTATATTCTTTTATAAGTATTATATTACGTATTATGTATCTTATTTTTATAAGTATTCTCTATATGTAAACCGTATTATCTCTTATTTATACGTATTATCTATATTGTTTATAAGTATTATATCTTATTATATAAAGTTTTCAATCTTTCTTTATACCGTCTTCTTATGCTTAATAACAGTCTTCTCCTCTTCTTTTTACCACCGTCTCTCCTCTTCGTTATATACCGTCTTTCTTTCTATTCTTTTATACCGTCTTCTCCTCTTCTGTTTATTATACCGTCTTCTCCTCTTCTTTTAATACCGTCTTCTTCATTCTTTTATACCGTCTTCCTCCTCTTCTTTGTATACCGTCTTCTCCTCTTCTTTTATACCGTCTTCTCCTCTCTTTTATACCGTCTTATTCTCTTTTTTATACCGTGCTTCTCCCTCTTCCGTCTTCTTCTTCTCTTCTTTTATACCGTCTTCTCCTCTTCTTTTATACCGTCTTCTCCTCTTCTGTCTTCTTCTTCTCTTCTTTTATACCGTCTTCTCCTCTTCTTTTATACTGTCTTCTTTCTTTCCGCCCTTTTCACAATGTGGGTGGTAGTAGCCTGGTGGGTAACACACTCGCCTATGAACCAGAAGACCCAGGTTCAAACCCCACTTACTACCATTGTGTCCCTGAGCAGGACACTTAACCCCGAGTGTCTCCAGGGGGGGACTGTCCCTGTAACTACTGACTGTAAGTCGCTCTGGATAAGGACGTCTGGTAAATGCTGGTAAATGTAAATGAGTCGGAAGACCACCGCTGTCCCCCCTCCCCTCTCTCTCTCAGCCGCCTCACTTTCTGAGGGCGTGGCCCAGGCCCGGACCCGGTGCGGCCGCCGTTTATGTGCCCAGGTGATGCCGCCTTATGGCGCCGTGTTGCCGTGACGCCCGAGGTAATCCCCCCCCCGGTGGTGACGCGGTTGGCGTGAGCTGACAGATGGGAACCGGTGGATTAGAGGTATAAGAGGCCGGGAAGGAAAGAGCAAGCCGCACTCATCCTTCGTTCCGCTAACCGGCGAACCGGGAAGTGACCGCAGGCTAAAACACATCGACGCCGATCCGTAGTCCGTTCGGTGCGGGAAAGGAAAAAAATGACTGTGATCAAGGCTCCCACGTGAGTACCGATCCTCTCCCCCGTGGGAACGTGGCGACTCTTTACGGTAAAAGGTCACCTCTGTTTATCTATCAGGATCTATTGTCTCCTCGGCACGCACCTCGAAGGACTTTTGAAGATGCTTTGAAGGCGCGCCAAGCTTCCGTAATTGACCTCAGTAACTATGTTGTGGGACACGCCCGCAGTAGCGGAGGTGTGAAAACACGTTGCGTGACGTTCCACGGCGGACGGGCGTGGAATTCGCATCCGGCCGTCAGAAATATTGCATTTCAGAATAGTAAAAAGGAACGGCGTGGGTTCTATACGATATGCAGTTTTGCAATAAATGTACTTATTGTTATATTTATATTTGTATTTTTACTTTTTTAGGGTTCCCACTGTACCAGTGAAGAATCTCAACGGCTCCAGCCCTGTGCACCCGGCGCTAGCCGGTAAGAATACGTTTCAAACCAAATTTTTTTCCCCGTAAAATTAGCATTTTCATCCTTATTTGAACTTGAAAAAAACAAAAAACATCAAAAGTATCAACGACTGGATGTAAATATAATTTACAGGGCAAAAGATTGCTTGCTAGTTAGCTTCTCACCCGAAATTTCGTGCGTATGTACGAGGTCACACTGGGTGGTAGTAGCCTAGTGGGTAACACACTCGCCTATGAACCAGAAGACCCAGGTTCAAATCCTGCTTACTACCATTGTGTCCCTGAGCAAGACACTTAACCCTGAGTGTCTCCAGGTGGGGACTGTCCCTGTAACTACTGATTGTAAGTCGCTCTGGATAAGGGCGTCTGATAAATGTCATAAATGTAAATGACGAGTTTTAGAAGATTAGAAGAGTCTCCGGCAGCCTTCTGGAAGTCTGACGCCTGCCCTCTTGTGTTCACCGCAGGCATCACGGGGATCCTCATGAGCGCCGCAGGCCTCCCTGTGTGCCTGACCCGCCCACCCAAACTGGTGCTGCACCCACCACCCGTCAGCAAGAGCGACATCAAACCCGTGCCGGGTCTGGGCCACTGCTGCCGCAAGACCACCAAGAAACAAGCCCGCAAAGGTGACCTGATCACACACACACACACACACACACACACACCACATTGTCTTTTCACCAAAAAAATTAAAATAAAGTGAAATAAAAAAATGGGACAGTGGTGGCCTAGCGGATAAGGAAGCGGCTCCGTAATCAGAAGGTTCGAATCCCGATCCGCCAAGGTGCCACTGAGGTGCCACTGAGCAAAGCACCGTCCCCACACACTGCTCCTCGGGGCCTGTCATGGCTGCACACTGCTCACCAAAGGTGATGGGTTAAATGCAGAGGACACATTCCACTGTGTGCGCCGTGTTCGGTACTTTTCACTTTTGTTACACTTTTTAAAAATATAAACCCTTTTCTGGTACATAGGGAGGACCCCAGAGGAGGTGGTGAAAAGATACCTACAGAAAGTGCGCAATCCACCCGACGAGGTACGACTTCGCTGAATAAAACTGGGTTTCATCAGTACGTTTTATTGTAGAACTTTTTTCTTTTTTTTTTCTTTTTCTTATCTCTGCTCTTCTTTCCTGCACCGTGTCGTAGGACTGCACCATCTGCATGGAGTCTTTGTCCGGCCCCTCTGGCTACAAGGGTCCGGGGGTGGGCGGAGTCTCCCGGGCGGAGTCGGTGGGCCGGCTGACCCAGTGCGGGCACCAGTACCACCTGCAGTGCCTGGTTGCCATGTACAACAATGGCAACAAGGACGGCAGCCTCCAGTGCCCCACCTGCAAGACCATCTACGGCGTGAAGACGGGCAACCAGCCGCCCGGCAAGATGGAGTACCACGTCATCCCGCACTCCCTGCCGGGCCACCCCGACTGCAAGACCATCCGGATCATCTACAACATCCCTCCCGGCATCCAGGTACGTTTCTTTTCAAAATGATTCATGCAGAAGAAATTATTGGGTTGTTTTTGCACTGCTATACTCCTGCGAACCAACTTAGTATTAAGTGGGGTGGTAGTAGCCTAGTGGGTGAGACACTCGCCTGTGGACCAGAAGACCCAGGTTCAAACCCCACTTCCTACCATCGTATCCCTGAGCAACACACTTAACCCTGAGTGTCTCCAGGGGGGGACTGTCCCTGTATGATTGTAAGTCGCTCTGGATAAGGGCATCTGGTAAATATAAAATGTATTAATTCCACGCACAAATGGGCAAAATAATTCTAAATAAAAAAATATAACTCAGTCAGGCCATTGTTTTTTTTTTGTATTCAGGTTTATTTTTTATTATTATTTTTTTTACGTTTTAGCTCAGTCTTCTTTAGGTGACAGACTGGGCTCTTCAGTTTCTTATTTTCCATCTAATGTAATTTTATCTTTTTTTTTAATTATTATTTTCTTCTCCACTATCTCAGTGTTTTGAAATTCAAGGACAATAAAGTTAAAATTCTCTTCTGAGTGAACAACCCTGATTGTACACAGCATAATGTATTCCAGCTCCAGTTTTTACAATTCCAGTGTACGGTAAAATATTGCAATATGTACGGTATACGATATGCGTATAGTAAGCACAGTATAGGGTGAATGCATATTAATAGCATTAAGCTGTTTTCACTTATAACTGACCCTACTTGGTTTATCCGAGGGGGTGGAGCCTGGGCGGTGTGAAGGGGGGCAGGGCGTGACGGGTTACGGGAATAGCGACAGAGTTGATAATTTGGTCATTAAGTCTGTTGTCGTTTTGCTTAAAACATTTTTCTGCCGATTTTGCCGTTTTGGTACTTTTTTGCCCTGGTTTCTTCTGCCGCTTATGAAGTCTTGTGTCCTTCAGGGTCCCGAGCATCCCAATCCTGGCAAGCCTTTTACTGCCCGTGGTTTTCCACGCCACTGCTACCTCCCCGACAGCGAGAAGGGACGACTGGTAGGCATCGGCATTCACTCGCGCATCAGCACTAATTTCACGTCGTTCCCCTAACGAATCCTTTCCTTTTCCTTCCGGCAGGTTCTGCGTCTGCTGCTGGTGGCGTGGGACCGGCGCCTCATCTTCTCCGTGGGAACGTCCAGCACGACGGGAGAGTCGGACACGGTGATCTGGAACGAGGTCCACCACAAGACCGAGTTCGGCTCCAACCTCACGGGGCACGGCTACCCGGACCCCGGGCACCTGGACAACGTGCTGGAGGAGCTCCGGGCCCAGGGCATCGCCGAGGAAGAGTGCCTGAGGGACTGAAGGGGAACCGCGGGAGGGAAAGAGGGCGGGGCTCGCCTGACGCCGCCTTGACAGGATCCGGTCGCGTCGAGTCCTTTTTTTTTTTTTTTCTTTTCTTTCTTTTCTCGTTCCACCTCCTGAAGACTCGCGCCATGGTAGAAACCGTTCTCGTCGGTCCAGGTGAAAGCAGGTACGACCACGGACCTCAACTTTCAAAAGCTAACCGCACAGCGTACGCTGCGTTTCCGGCCCGGAGGACTGGAGTGCATGTAGTGTCAGTGTTGGCCACGCACGCCCCGCGGCGAGACGGTACGGTCGCGTCGGCATCCAGAGCATGATTGTTTACTGCCAGACGGTGGCGCTCTTTGACGATACATTCCATTTACGTTAGCGGTGTTGCACTGAAGCTCCTTTACGCGCTACTTTCTTTTTTTTTTATCTCGTCTGTCAAGCTGTTACTTTATACGTCTCCATTTTAGCGTTTAATTTCTCGGAGAAGCTACGTGTCAGTATTGTTTGACCTCCCGGGTTTCGGTAAGTAGCGGCCATTACGCTGCCGATCCCAGGTCCCCGGACGCAGAAAGGGGAGGTCTAGAAGACGCACATCTCCTTCCTGCCGGAATGCGAGGAAGAAGGGAACGAGTGAGGAGAATTTGCGACGTCCAGACTGGACTCGTTACCCGAGTACCGGCCCACGGTTCGGACTAACTCCGCCCCCTCTGTGTAAAAAAATGTACACAGAGCAGCCGAAGGGTGTCCAGTGTCCAGTCGCCCTTGGTACTCTTGGTCCTCTTCCTCTAAAGTGAGGGCCTGAGCCCTGGACGGCCCTGGACATCTGTTGAGTGACGGGACTGTCCCTGTGCACTCTGGGACGCACCCTGACACAACCTATGCCAAAACGAACGAGGCCAATGTCGTTTCCGGAAGTGCTTGGGGGGGGGGGGTTGCTTTATGAAGGTTCGCTCGATTTGCCATATCGTCTGTGGCCAGATCTCTCACGGTTCCGAGTCCAGTTGCTCTCTGTTGGGTCCCTGACTGACCTGTTTACAAAGACATACCGCTACCAATGTGTGTGTGTGTGTGTAAGTGTGTAACACATGCGTGTGAATCTTGCGTTTTTAGAGTCGGAATTATTATGTGTAACGTACGTATGTGTTTATTTACACAATTTTAACCATGTTTAAAAGGTATGGGTAAACCTGTACTCAACCCTTTTTTCTTTTTTTTTTTTAATCGCATTATTTGTTATAAACTTTTCGATTTGTCATATGTACTCACTTTTATACTTTCTTATTAGTTCAGTTGTTGCACTTATATGATTTGCTCTGCATTTAGTCTTAGTTCTTTTTTTTTATGGTTTAATTATTCTGATAGTTGCTATGGAGAACTCCATTTGTGGATATTCTGCCTTGAATGGCTAGCAAGGATAAGCTGGAATCGTGTCAGTTTTAAAATGGACTGGTTCAAGTAGGTTCAGGATCATTTCAAGACATAACAAGGTGTAAACAGAAAAAATTGTTGCTGTATTAAAGAAAATGTACAAAAAAAAACATTCTTGCATATAAAGTAACTGCTGGAACATTGAATGAATATTAAAAGAAAAAAAAAAAAAATGTTTTTGTTGTCACTCTCTTGTGGTTCTTGTTTACCGCCGCACGGTGGCAGTATTTCATTCTAATTGACTGAATGTAGTAGGAATCGCCCAATAAACTCTTTATTTGGGGGGGTGTACATGTGTGTGTGTACATACATTTTAAGAATGTGACTACGTTGTGGGTATTAATTGACTATGTTCTATTACTAGATGAATTATTCACGTATTCTGCAGACGAATGTGCAGCATGCATTTTAAAACCTATTAACAAAAATCAGTTTCTAAAGCTGCATTAAACTAGTTGTTCTTGGAATACATTGGGGAAATCCCAATTTTTTGGGTACATAAATTGAAAAAAAGGTAACATACAGTACAGGCCAAAAGTCACTTTACATTAAGAAGCATGTACAATACAGGCCAAACGTGTGATTTCTTTATGTTCATGACCATTTACGTTGGTAGATTCTCACTGAAGGCATCAAAACTATGAATGAACACATGTGGAGTTATGTCCTTAACAAAAAAGGTGAAATAAGTGAAAACATGTTTTATATTCTAGTTTCTTTGCTCTGATTACTGCTTTGCACACTCTTGGCATTCTCTCGATGAGCTTCAAGAGGTCGTCACCTGAAATGCTTCTCCAACAGTCTTGAAGGAGTTCCCAGAGGTGTTTAGCACTTGTTGGTCCAGCTCACCCCAAACCATCTGGACTGGGTTCAGGTCCGGTGACTGTGGAGGTCAGGTCTCCACTTTTTGTTAAGTACAGAACTCCACATGTGTTCATTCATAGTTCTGATGCCTTCAGTGAGAATCTACCAACGTAAATGGTCATGAAGATAAAGAAAACACATGAGAAGGTGTCCAAACTTTTGGCCTGTATTGAAGATGCTGCATAATATAAAGTGACTTATTTTTTCTTAAATGAGCGATCCAGAAATGTCTTGTTTAATACAGTGAACATATATTTTTCAGGATATTTTATACACTCTGTATACTTATTGGAAACATTAATTTCCAATACCATAAATTAAGTTTTAACATAATATTAAATAAAGCGAATGCTTGTGTGCCTCATGCAAGCATTTATGCCAGACTGGGATAATGACCTTCCTGAAGGTTGGGGGCCCTTATCTGCATGTTCTTACAGGAGGGAATTTTCCAGACTGCTCCGTGGAGCTCCGGGGGACCAGCCTGTCAAATCGTGGGACATATGGGGCTCAAGATATAATGCGCCTCCGCCCGGGTCTCGGGGGCCGGGGAGGGGTGTCATCTTCTGCCGAAGCTGGAGCTCTCGGTGCCCAACCCCCACCTTGACCAAACGTCTCGCTTCTCGGACCGCTCCTCGTCCCCTCCGACCCAACCTTCGACCCCCCCCTGCAGCAGAGGAAAGGGGGCGGATAAAGCTCTGAAGAAGACCTCCAGGCCTTAGAATGCGAAGGAGCGGGGACAGGCGTTGTCTTTCTTCTGGAACTCCGGCTCAAGTGATTCCATTTTCCTGATCTCGTCGGAGATTAAAAAAGGAAATAAATCCTCGGAGCCTCTGCTGTCGTCCCCCCCCCACCGAAAAGCCGCTCTGCACGTTGCCGCCTTCCATTAAAAGCTTTTAAAGCACGTCTGTGCGTCCGAAGCGGTGCGCGTGCGAGACCGAAGTCCGTTGCCAAGGCAACTGGCTGGCCAGTGGCCTGACCCCACCCCCCCCCACCCCCCATCTTTCTCCCGAGGGATCGTATTTCACGTGCACGCTTCCTGCCAGGCCCCCCGGCCGGCCGACTTTATTGCTTTTCAGCTAAAAGCTTTTTGTCGCGGCCCTGCAGACGCGGGGCGGGGGGCGGAGCCACTTTACATCACAATGACGAACCTTCCTGTTTAAAAGCTTTTAAACCGGATCCGTCCAGCCCCCCCCAGGCTCCATTTTGAGGCCTCTTAACTGAGCTTTGTCGTGCAAGAACCGAGATTCTCGTCCCCGCCCCCCCCTTCACTCTCAGTCTCACACGGAGACACTCGGTTCAAACTGCAGGGGTGAAAAAAACACACACCTTCACCTCCAAGAAGACCCGACTTTTCGGACTTAAGAAGATGTCCTCCGATAACAGCTTTCAGTACATCGTGCCGGGCTCGAGCGAGAAGCACCGGCGGGCGAAGAACTGGACGGACGCCGAGATGAAGGGCCTGGTCTACGTCTGGGAGGAGTACTACTTCCAGCTCAAGAAGGCCATGAGGAACGCCAAGGTCTACGAGAAGATGGCCAAGCGCTTGACGGAGCTGACCGGCGAGCATCGGCACCGCGAGGAGATCAAGATGAAGATCACCAACATGACCTTCCAGTATCGGCAAGTCGGACGTGGTTTTCTTCCGTGTTCGTGCGTGCATGTGTGTGCGTTCATGGGGCTTCAAGGCCCACCTCATTTAGCGAATCCACCGAGTCCGCTTTAAAGGCACGATGAACAGATATATTGCTTAATATTTTAATAGCTATCGCTATATTCATGTTAAAAATATTAAAATACTAATCTGCCCACTAGATGGCGCTGTGCAAGCCTCACAGCTTTTCCGCAAAGGACGAATGGGATTTGGTCATCGGCTGTTTTTTTATTTACGATCAAAATAGCAAAAGCAAGCGGCTCCCGTAATCGGAAGGTTGCCGGTTTGAATCCCGACCCGCCAAGGTGGCACGAGGTCCCCTTGATGAAGGCACCGTCCCCACACACTGCTCCCTGGGCGCCTGTCATGGCCGCCCACTGCTCACCAAGTGTGACGGTTAAAAGCACTATGGGTGCTAGTAGCCTATGAACCAGAAGACTCAGGTTCAAACCCCACTTACTACCAGTGTGTCCCCGAGCAAGACACTTAACCCTGAGTGTCCCTGTAACTACTGGTTGTAAGTGTCTCTGGATAAGGGCGTCTGGTAAATGCCGTAAATGTAAAAGCAGAGGACACATTTTGCAGTGTCTCACAATGACAATCACCTCACTTCCACTTAAGAGCTGACGGAAACGGGGTAAATTATGGGCTGGGGACCTTGTTGCTTTGCTAACAGGCCGTCTTCCCCCCTCCAGGAAGCTCAAGTGCTCCAGCAACAGTAAAGACGTGCCGGACTGGCCGTACTACAAGGCCATCGACAAGCTCATGAACAAAGTGGCCGAGCAGCCCAAAGGCGGCCTGGCGCAGGGGCAGCAGTCCGGGTGCGGCGGCGCCCAGCCGGAGGGCGGCAGGTACAACCCGGACGCCTCCCCGATGGGCCTGCTGCCGGAGTACACGGGCTCCTCCGACGAGAAAGAGTTCCGGCCGGAGGAGGAGGACGGGATGGACAGCTCAGACAGCCTGCGCTCCTCCGAATCCACGTACGCAGCCGAGCCCGACTCCGGCTTTCCAGAATCCGGTCTGGGGGGGGGTCGCGTTGTTGAGCTCTCTGCGTGTGTGTGCGTTTCAGGACCCGCGCGAGCCCCCTGAAGAGGGCGAGGCTGTCGTCCCCCCAGTCGTCGCTGAGGAAGCGGAAGGTGCGAGTGATGGAGGCCATGCTGCAGGAGCAGCGCAAGGTCCGGCGGGCCGTGGAGGAGACGTGCCGCGAGGTGCGGCAGGTCATGCAGCAGCAGAACCTGGCGCAGGTCCAGAGCCTGCAGCTCCAGGAGCGCATGATGAACCTTCTGGAGAAGATCGCCTGGCCCAGCGCCACCAAGGAGCCGAACAAGCTTTAATATTTGCCATTTTTCTCCAGTTTGCTCATTTGTAGCATTTTAAGCATTCGATCAGTGTGTTGTTTTTGGTCACTGGTACTGCTAGAAATACGGGTAGTGGGGCGGGAAATGGACCCATAGTTCCAGTCCGTCCCCCGCTCACCAAGGCAGACATCTTACTGTGCGCCGTGCTTCACACTGACGGTCAGTTTTTTAAATGTCGGTTTTCACCTGCACTGGTCTCAACTCGGGCCTTGTCTTGGTCTTTGCAGAAATTAAAGCACGTGTTGTGAAACCCCCTCCGTGTCCGCAGGCTCCATTGCAAACGGCCAGCCTCCCGCGGACTCCGGCCCCTGCGTGTGGCGGGGCGGGGCCGCAGCAGGCGTCCTCGCCATTGGTCGATTCGAACGGGCCGCGTCCCTGGTGCTGTAAATGCGCTCAGAATAAACACTCAAATCTCGTGAACTTTTTACATTGAAAATAATCATAATTATAACAATAAATCCGGGTGACCCAACAAGAAGCCCCGGCCCGGGTCGCATTTTATTTAGTTACAATGGCCGGAAAGGCCGTACCACGTGTTTCGACGCTCGACCAATAGGGGAGCAGCCCGTATTTGAATATCGTATTTGACTGACGGGCGTCCCAGCCAATGGGAAGGATGCTCCCGGCTTGCACACGTTGAGGTGCCATAGTTACTAAGAAAGACGCCTTTGTATTCCCTACAATAGTAAATGCAGGCGGTTGACCAGCGGGACCCTGCAGGACGTCATAAGGACAACAGCAAACTTTTAAATTATTCCGAGGAAAAAAAACACGAACAGCCGAAATCGATTTAAAAATATACATACATATAAATTTTTTCAAACAGAAAGCTTTCCAACCATTCGAAAAATAAAAGGTTTGTTTTTTTGTTTTATTTCGCTTCGGAGATTTTTAAGTTTTGCATGACAACTCTTTCCGAGGTAAGACATCGGACCGGTGTAATAAGAAGTGTAGAAGTATTTTGTTGTTTTGCACTTTAATGAAATGGTAAGCTTTAATGAACAGGCTATCTCTGACAGCCTGTTAGAATATAAGCAGGCTACTTTATTTAAAAAAAAATAAACACCACATCGGTCATTAAAACACAGTATAGGAATTTATTACAATATTATTACAATCTGCCTTGTCACTATTGTTGCCAGATTTGGTTGTTAGTTTGCAGTTGCTTTGCTGTTTGGAGGAATGAAAAACTGGCCAGGTTTTTAACTCTGACGATCCAATCTGTCAGTATATTAATTCGGGATTCCATATGTCTCTCTCTATATCCATCCCAAATGTTTTTGTGTGTGTAGGTTTTATGACCAGTCGTGCTGTAAATGTGTAGTTTTATTGAAGTGTTGTTGCCAAATGTAAACCATTTTGCCCTGTCTGTCTATCTGTCCTTTAAATAAATACATTTAAACCTATCTATCTATCTATTAGATACAGATAATGTCACGATTCGATTGCAAAACTTCAACTTAAATTAAACAACTTAAATTGACACTTTAGATAAAAGTAGATTAAACACACCCACTAATCAATCAATCAATCAATCAATCAATCAATCAATCAATCTATCTATCTATCTATCTATCTATCTATCTATCTATCTATCTATCTATCTATCTATCTATCTATCTATCTATCTATCTATCTATCTAAATATTCCATGCACACATTCCATGCCCTCGCTCACTCTGTTATTAATGCCACCTCTTGTCTGCATTTGCATCTCCAGAATGTCTGCGTCACATGACTGGCATTAAGTGGGTCTTGGCACCCCAGTGTTACGTTCGGCTTTACGGCACCCATTGGGGACAGAGATGAGGGTCTTGGACCAGGCTGGCGTGGCTCGCCGGCGTCTGGACCTCGCCGGAGGGCCCGAAGTGGTGAGGGTGGAGATGGCACGCGGCCGGGCCGGCTACGGATTCACCATTGTGGGCCAGCGCCCCTGCGTGCTGAGCGGCATTGTGAAAGGAAGCCCGGCTCACGTCATCGGGCTGCGGCCAGGCGACCGCGTGCTGAGCGTGAACGGCGCCGACATATCGGACGCGGCCCACGAGGCTGTGGTGAAGCTCATTGGCTCGTCGGCCGCGCACCTTCGCCTGACCGTGGCGCAGGCTGGTGCTGGACGAGGGATGGATTCGTGTTCAAGCGATGAAGACCTGGTTCTTCACACGAGACAAAGCAGAGGTCCACAGGTTTTTGGTAGCTTCCCGGAACACTCTGCTCGTTCCTCATTCGTCGTTCCGCAGAAAATCAGTCAGTCCAAACAGCGGCCGATATCCGAGCCGGATCTTTCTTACTGGGTTCGACAAGGAGGCCTGCAGAGCGCTCCAGTCATGCTGGAGAGCAGCGCCTCTGTCTTCACAGACCCCTTCCAGAGCCAAAGTGACCTTCTTCTGGATGGGGACATTCTCAACGTGGCCATGGTTGTCGGCTACATTAGCTCCACCCACCTGGACCTGACCCAGCAAGGCCAGAGGGACGAGGGGGAAGCCGAGGGGCTCGGCGCCGTCCACAGGTGCATTACCTCCCTGAGCATGGAGCGGAGCACCCACTCGGTCATGGTGATGCGCGTTCTGTGCGACTGCGTGCAGCTGTGCAACAGCGCCGGGGCGGTCCTGATCACCTACCCGGCCGAGAGGCTCGTGCTCTGCACCGTGTGTCCCGAGGACAGGAGGTTCTTCGGCCTCGTCACCGCCAACGCGTCCGGCGTCCCGGGGCCGAACGGGGCCGAGGCAAGCGGCGGCACCAGGACCTTGTGCCACGTGTTCTTCGTAGATCCCGAACTTTACCACCACCACGCACATAAAAGCATCCTGGGGCACTTCGGGATTGAGTGCACACCAGACCCTGACACCAACGGTTGTCTGGAGTTCCCGCAAACGCCGTGCGCCATCGTGCAGTTCATATCCGTTCTGTACTCCGACATGGGCGACTTCGTCGAACGCTTGAGGACGAAGGCGGAGAAGGACGTGGTGGAAAACGACGGCAACGCGGGTCATAGCGGCGGCGGAGACAGTTCTCCTGAAAACGCCCTGGCCAGACACCGGAGCCACTCCATGGGGAACATCCCGAGCCGCGTTTGGCCCGACCTCCCGCCTTTCGACCCCCGGCACCGCGGGCAGAATGGCTTCCTCCGCCGCGAGCGACGGTGCCTCCTCTCCGAGCCTCTGTCCGGCCCGGCCCCTTCTCTCGCCGAGCCGGAGAGCTCCGCCTGGACTCGGCCGCCTCCGCCGCCCTACGACCACGGCGCAGCGAGGTCCCGCCAGAGGCGCAGCCAGCACTGGCGCAGCATGGGCATTCGCGCCCGATGGCAGCGCTCCAGCGACGCCGAGGCCCAGGGACACGCCGGGCCCGAGAGCTTCGCGCCAGCATGGAGGGCCGTCGCTGCGCACAACGAGCCGGCTAAGAAACCGTTTGGCTTGGGCCAGCGCGACGGACAAGGTCACAAGGAGAACAAGGTCCGTCAATCTTTCGTTCCTTCCTACTGAACACACGGACGCTAATTGACGCTCGGAACCCTGAGCTGACTGAACGTGGCAAGTGTTGGTCATGAAGGGCCTTTGATTATAATAAAAAATAAAATTAGCAAAGGTATGTAGCATTTAGCCTTATGTAAAGACTTTTGCAACAATGGTAAAGTATCGAACTCGTACACTCAATAGTGCCGACTGCTAGCCTGACGTGAAAATGTGACTTTGTGAGATTAGTAGTACAGCATTTATCAGACGTCCTTATCCAGAGCGACTTACAATCAGTAGTTACAGGGACAGTCCCCCCCCCTGGAGACATTCAGGGTTAAGTGTCTTGCTCAGGAACACAATGGTAGTAAGTGGGATTTGAACCTGGGTCTTCTGGTTCATAGGCAGGTGTGTTACCCACTAGGCTACTACCACCCACTGGCCTGTCTATAGTCCTGCAGAAAAAATGGGTGATAGGTGTAAAGCATGGTTCGGTCTTTCCTCATTCTGGAAAAAACGCAGACATGACTGCCCTGTCTGCACCAAAACATTGTGGTGGGTGAATGGTGTTGACGACATAATTTCCGCAAAAGCCCGCTCAACGTCCCTCCTTGTCCCGCCTCTCTCCTCCTCATTAGCATTTAAAGCTGCAGACACCGAAACGGCGCGTCCTGGGAAATCTCAATGTTTGACAGGATCAAAGTGGCCGTAATTGCACCACGGCTGAATTTCGGAAAGAGACTTAAAATACAGAATTTGGTGACCAACAAGACCGATATTTAAGCAAAAAAAAAAAAAAAAAACGTTTCATGTCAGGGGACCTCTCATTATTGTAACAGCAAGAGCCTATGGCTAATAACAACGTTTTTTTGAGTATGAAAATGCGTTTAAATTCCAATCGAAGTCCCAGCAACTAGACAGAGATGGTGGCGGCCCACCCCCAACCTTCCTAAATACCAAATACTGGTGTGGAGGTAGCTCTAAGCCTCCGGGGTGGTTGTCGGGACAAATTAAAATACTTATTTTCCACCGGTGACCCCCGCACTGTGCTGGTGGCGCCTTGTCACCTTGCCCCTTTAAACAAGAATCGGGAGTTTTGAGACAGGAGCCAGAGGAACCAGACGAACAGATGGAGCAGCTCCCCCCAGCCACAGCAGATGGCGCTGTTGGCCCGATGAGCGCCGCGGAGACGTTCCGTTGGGTAGCCGAGCAACCGCGCGCTCCTGTCCATCACTCTTATTTAATCTCACGTGAACTGTTGAACGCGTGGCGTGGTAAATAGGTGCAACGCTGGTCTGCTGTTGCCGTTGGTAGCGGGCCGGCGGGAGGGGTGGACTTTTCTGTGGTTCTTTGTCTGAAGCGAAGGAAGGGGGGTTGACATCCGAGGACGGCTTGGCGCAGGAAGCCCGGCAAATTACAGGGCCGTGCCCTGTGTGATACGGCCGTAATTACCCACAATTCTTTTATCCTGCTCAGAAGAAGAGGCTGTGGGGAAGGAAAAATGGCACCCATCGCGTGGGCTGTTAGGAAGAGTCGAAAGGCCAAAGTGCAGGTCCTACCTACGGTTGCGTCTGGATTCGATTTTAAACACTCAGTCAAACCACAATCGCCATTAATCCCTTAATCAAATTCCAGGAATTGTCAGCGGTCGGGTGACAGGCCAGCTGCTCGAGGAAGCCGGATGGAGCGGTAATTGAGACGGGGGTTGCGGTGATGTTGCAGTCTGCGGTGCGACTGGACAGCTGGGCCTTAGCGGTGTGACCCCCGTCCCCGACTCTGACCCGGGTGCCGCGCTGTGAGGCTGTGATTTAGTTACGCTGCTGCAGATGGAGGATCTACTGTGGTACTAGCCTACAAATACAATATACAGTACAGGCCAAAAGTTTGGACACACCTTCTCCATTTACATTTACATTTACATTTACGGCATTTGGCAGACGCCCTTATCCAGAGCGACTTACAACGTGCTTTCAAGTTACCATCGATGAAGAGATCAATTCCGGTTCACTAGGACCCCAACTATGAATACATCTATTTAGTTCACTCTGTTGTAGATTCTGTACACAAAGTTCGACAACAAGAAAATTACAATTTAATCTAAGTATTCTTTAAAGAGGAAGGTCTTGAGCTGTCGTTTGAAGGTGCTCTGAGCTGTTCTGACCTCGAGGGGAAGTTCATTCCACCACCGAGGGGCCAAGATGGAGAAAAGTCTGGATGAATGTTTTCCTCTTACCTTCAGAGATGGAGGGACCAGGCGAGCAGTACTGGAGGCTCGGAGTAAACGAGGTGCAGTGCGGGGTGTAATAAGAGCTGAGGTAGGATGGTGCTGCTCCATGTTTGGCTTTGTAGGCCAGCATCAGTATTTTGAACCTGATGCGTGCAGCTACTGGGAGCCAGTGAAGGGAACGTAGCAGAGGGGTGGTATGGGAGAATTTGGGGAGGTTGAAGATCAGTCGTGCTGCTGCATTTTGTATGAGTTGAAGAGGTCGGATGGTACATAGTGGTAGACCAGCTAGAAGGGAGTTACAGTAGTCCAGTCGTAAGATTACTAAGGACTGAACCAGTAGTTGGGTGGCCTGGGTTGACAGATAAGGGCGAATTCGTCTGATATTCTAGAGAAGGAATCTACATGAGCGGGAAAGATTGCTGATGTGAGTTGAGAAGGAGAGTTGGTTGTCTATTGTTACCCCAAGGTTGCGGGCTGTTGCAGAAGGAGAGAGCTGCGAGTTGTCTAGGTAAATAGCAAGATCCTGATGTGGTGAAGAATCTGCTGGAATGAATATTAGTTCAGTTTTGGTGGGATTGAGTTGGAGGTGATGGGCTGCCATCCAAGACGAGATGTCGGTTAGACATGCAGAGATTTTGGAAGCAGCATGAAGATCAGAGGGAGGAAAGGAGAAGAGGAGTTGTGTGTCGTCAGCATAGCAGTGGTAGGATAATCCATGTGAGGAAATGACCTCACCAAGTGATCTCGTGTAGAGGGAGAAAAGGAGAGGACCTAGCACCGAGCCTTGAGGGACACCAGTGGAGAGTCTACGTGAGGTAGAGGTGGATCCTTTCCAAGTCACTTGGTAAGATCGCTCATCAAGGTAGGAAGCAAACCACTGCCATGCTGAGCCCCGAATTCCAAGCCTCTTCAGGATTGCCAAGAGAGTCTTGTGATTAACAGTGTCAAATGCAGCAGATAGGTCAAGGAGAATAAGAATTGATGACAGTTTTGCCAATCTGGCTGCATGTAGCTGCTCGGTAACCGCCAAAAGGGCAGTCTCGGTGGAATGAGCTGTTCTGAAGCCAGACTGGTTAGGATCCAGGAGGTTGTTCTGTGATAAATGGAGTGATAGTTGGTTGTAGACACAGCCCTCAAGGATTTTGGATAGAAATGAGAGGAGGGAAACTGGTCTGTAATTGTTAATGTCTGTAGGATCAGCAGTGGGTTTCTTTAGGATTGGAAGAACCCTGGCTGTTTTGAAGGCGGATGGTACGTGGCCAGATGAGATTGAGCTGTTTATGATATAAGAAACGAAAGGGATGAGGTCAGGGGAGATAGTTTGAAACATTGCAGAAGGTATTGGATCTAGTGGACAGGTGGTTGGGTTGCCTGTGGATATAATCTGAATGATTTCATCAGATGTGATCTTAGAAAATTGATTTAGAGTAGTTGTCGAATTTTCAGAAGGAAGAGTAGGATTAGTGGTGGAGAATGTCTCACAGATTTTTTCAATCTTCCCTGTGAAGAAGTTGGCAAAATCATCAGCTGTTAAGGAAGTTGGGGCAGGGGGAGTCGGGGGGTTGAGTAGGGATAAGAAGATGTTGTGGAGTTTTTGAGGGTTGTGGGCAGAGGCTTCTAGTTTTGCTTTGTAGAAAGCAGTTTTAGCAGTAGTGAGGTTAGTAGAAAATTTGCGCAGAAGATTCTGGTAATCCAGTAGGTCTGAGTCAAGTTGAGATTTCTTGTATTTTCTCTCCGCTGCTCGAAGAACTCATCGATTGCTACGCAATGTATCGGAGAGCCAGGGCGCAGGGGGAGAAGTCCTTTTGGGTTTAGTTGATATAGGACAGAGTTGATCAATGGAAAGGGAAAGTGAGGAGAGGAGAGAGTTAGTAGCGGTCTCTAGTGGTAAGGAGAGGAATGAGTCAGAGGTTGGGAGATGTGAAAGAATGCAGGAAGATACAGATGAAGGTGAGACAATGTGAAGGTTTTGTCTAATGAAGGATGGACGGGGGACAGTTGTGGATCCTGTAGGTACAGTGAGTGTAAAGGTCAGGAAGTGGTGGTCAGAGATGTGAAGGGGAGTGGAAGAAAGGTCAGAAGTTGGAGAAGGACGACTGAAGACCAGGTCCAAGACATTCCCTCCTTTGTGTGTGGGAGAGATGTTGCTGTTGGTTAAGGAGAAAGAGTGGAGAAGGGGAAGAAGGCAGGATGATTGTAGCTGGCCTGATGGAAGGTTGAAGTCACCAAGGAGAGTTAGGGGGGTTTCTAAAGAGAAAGTGCTGAGGAGAGTGTCCAATTCATCTATAAAGGGCCCAAGTGGCCCTGGAGGGCGATATAAGACTATGAGAATGATGTTCACAGGAGAAGAGACCGAGACTGCATGGAATTCGAAAGAAGAGATGCTAAGATGTGTCAGAGGCATTGGTGTGAAAGACCAATTTCTAGATATTAAAAGGCCAGTACCCCCTCCTCTCCCAGTTTTTCTAGGAGTGTGGGAGAACGTGTAGGCAGAAGAGAGGGCAGCAGGTGTAGCAGTGTTCTGTGGGGATATCCAGGTCTCTGTTAGTGCCAGGAAGTTTAGGGAGTGGAGAGTAGTGAGACCAGAGATAAAGTCAGCTTTTTTAACAGCGGATTGACAGTTCCAGAGTCCACCTACCACCCTTGTTTGAGAAGTAGATGACAGGTTGGGGTAGATGAGGTTGTTTGTAACAGAGCCTCTGCAGCGTGAGTATGTTTTTCTGGGTCTGTAGGAGACAGTTACTGGGATAGTTTTCAGACACATGGTTACTGTGAAGAAAAAGGCTAAATGGAGGTTTAAGGAGAGATGCCAGGTTTGAATTTGACAGCTGCTGCTTTTTATAAGGAGTGACCTTCCTTATAAACAGGGGTGCACATAATATTTTTAGTGAGCTACTCAGGTGAGTACCAGGAAATGGTGTTTGGTACTCACCCCATACATAGCGTGGTCTTAATAAGTGCAGTCTTCCTCACTGTCCTCCTCAGTATTGCTCCCACTGACCTCTGCTTCAGCTTCCTGCATGGTAGATGATGAACATGCTGCAGATGCACCTGCCTGTCCTTGGTTGAGCCTCCGATTAACGGTCTCCATCCACAGGTCAACAGCTGGCTTTGGGTCAAATGTCTCTGTGGTCTGCTTTGACAGGTGAATGTGCAACAGGGCTGAGAGATGAGCGTGTGACAGACGAGATCTGTACTTGGTTTTTATCAAGTTGAGATGTGAGAATCCCCTCTCACAAGCTGCACTGCTTAAAGGCAGTGTAAGAGACAGCTTAACCACCTTGTTGATGTTGGAGTAAGCATCTGGGTTACTTGTATTCACTATTTGGACCAAGTCATACACAGAAGAGGCTCCCAGGCGTTTCCTGCCTGCTTTAAGCGCATCCATTCTGTCACAGTGGTGTCTTTGTCAAGATGCAAGATGGCCTCATATTTCTTGAGAATGCTGCAAACAGTTATGTTTCCAAAAATGTGGAGGTCTTGCTTTTCCTGAGGCCATGTTGAAGGATCAAATACTAAGAAATGATCACATGACTTGAGGGAGTCATATCTGATTTCAAACTCTTCAATTAACCCCCTGAGTAAGTTTGTCTTGTCTCTGTCAGCATCAGCATTAGAAACAGTGTGTGCTCTGTAGTGGCCCTCACTATCAAGCAGAAGGGTGAACTGTCCAATGGCCACCATGAGTTCATCCTTACATTCTCCAATAATCAGCTTTTCCTTCTGAAACCTAATGGATGTGGTCTTTAAAATGTTGCCAATGTCAAGCATGTTTGACAGAAAGCATTGAAACGCTCTGTACAGATATGCTGCAAGTCACTGTTATCACTCGTAGCCAGTTGCATTTTAATGGCTGGCAATAGTCTTGATATTTTTAACAGTTGTTTCATGCCTCCATGCAGACCACCTGATATTATGAAACTTACCCAGCTTCACAAAGGGGATCCCATTTCTTCACACAGCTTCTTCAGGGCAGCTATTTTTTTTGCTCCACCTTTTTGCAAATAAAACTGCAGCAGCTTGACCACGGAGCAATTAAATGTCTCACAGTAAGGAACGTTGCGATCAGCTGATTTTAAGCAATTCTCCAGTGTGTGTGCCGTGCACAGAATGTGCACAAGGGATTCTCTAACTGCAGCAAGTTGCCGGAGTTTTGGCACAACGCCGTTGTACATACCGACGTTGACAGCAGCCCCGTCTGTGCACACAGCGACCAACTTTGTTGCCCAGTCATTCAAGCCTGCGTTCTGGAAAAGTCTCACAAGTCCGTCTGTTATGGCCTGCGCGGTTCGATCAGTACCCAGTTCAATCAGTCCAAGAAAGTCCGACGTAAATTCTCCGTTGCTGGACACAGACACAATGTAAACGATTTCCTGCTCAGTTTTTGTGATGTCCTCAGATCCATCAAAAAGCAGCCCCCAAAATTCGGCAGACTGCAATTTGGCTCGTAACTCCCCGCTGATGGTGTGAGCGATGCTCTGCACGATTCGTGTGCCCCCTTCACGTGAATGATATGCAACTCCGACATTTACTCCTAGCCGCTTCAGTAAAGGAATATCCTCAGAATATGAAGACATGGGACGTGCGTGTTTAGCTTTATGGAAAGCGAGGAGAAAAATATTAGACAGAGCTTGCTGCTGTTCTTCATTTAGCTTGTCTCGCCATCTATTAAGCGGGCGACTGGACATTTCTTCTCGGCTAGCTTGTTTATTAGCAATGACTTGCGCCACATTCACATGCTCCTTGCTCTTTTCATGTTTCTCAAATAAAGGATGGTTAAAATTCTTTGAGCCCCTGTAAAACGCACCTGATTTGTCTGCTATATGTGGATGCGAGCGGCAAATCTTGCACCACATTTCAGTGCGCTCACTGTTAGCTTCCAGCCACTGCACATCTTGGAGCCACTTTTCCGAAAAAAATCTTTTCTTCGGCTCTGGCTCCGGTTGGCGTTTCTTAGCTGGTGGCGAAACGCCAAAGAAGCTGCTTAATGTCTGTTGTTTTTTGGACATTTAGTTGGTGACAAGCAACGTGTAAGATTAAATGAGATAGTGGTGTTGAAAACGTGATGGTCAAGTACGCAAAGGCGCGTGGTGACACAATTGTCACTACGCATTCCTAATTTTTGTCGCGCATGCGTAACTGCGTACCAGTTATGTGCACCCCTGCTTATAAATCCCTATGTCCAGCCCCCTAATTTGCACCTCAGGGAACCCGAAACTACCAGTGATTGACCAGCTGAGTATGATAATGATGCCAATCACTTGGTGCTGCTTAAAACACAATCTACCTTTCAAATACACACAACACAATTGATGCTGCTACACAGTCCTACAGCTGAGCTTACAAATAGACAGTAAACAAAATCTAGATCCTACCTTTCCAGAAGAGACTAATACAACGATGGACAAAGAGCACTCTGGGAGCACTCTACGTTGGTAGATTCTCACTGAAGGCATCAAAACTATGAATGAACACATGTGGAGTTATGTACTTAACAAAAAAAGGTGAAATAAGTGAAAACATGTTTTATATTCTAGTTTCTTTGCTCTGATTACTGCTTTGCTCTGATTACTGGTTATTCTGTCCCCACCCCTAATCAGTTATTGGTTACTTAAGCATGAAATCCATGTATTTACATGAAAAGCAGTCAGACAAAGTCGAGCGTGACATGTCATGTTTTGTGTGAACGGACGTGAGGGTTTAACGTTCTCTCGTGGTGTTTCAACAGGGCTCCCGGTTCTGGGGGATCGGCAGCGGGCGCTCGTCAGTCCGGCGCACCAGCGGCCGCAGCAAGCGCCTCAGCATGGCGCGTTCGCTGGACGACCTGGAGGTACGGTAGCAGTTCTCGACCCGTCATGGCATCTTTTAAAAACTCGAAAGCCCATCAATGTCAGAACAGTTTTGGACCTCCGCATAAAAACAAAGCTTCGTGTTTCAGCTCCTCCCCCCCGGGCCGGTGGAAGGTCTCCAGCGGTCCCCGCCTCTTTCTGCTCCCCTCCCTGGTGTGTTTCTGAATGCGGCAGGCGGAGAGAACTCACAGTTCGTCTTTTGTGCGTGGTTTGGGGTGGGGGGGGCGGAGTCCAGCTCCAGTTTCCCGCCTCTAATGAACGCCGCTGACTGACGGGCCGACGCCTTCCCTCCAGCCGCGCATATATAACGGCCTGCACACAGCAAGGCGTTCCTGCGCTCATAAATCATGATTATAGTCCGCGGCTCTTCTCCCAGGCGATGGAGCGATCGTACGGTACAATGGTGGGAGGGGCCCAGCGCGATCAAACTACACAAAATGCTCTTGATCGATTAACATGTAAATATATAATAATAATAATAAAGTGAAGTGATTGTCACATGTGATACACAGCAGCACAGCACACAGTGCACACAGTGAAATTTGTCCTCTGCATTTAACCCATCACCTGAGTGAGCAGTGGGCAGCCATGACCGGCGCCCGGGGAGCAGTGTGTGGGGACGGTGCTTTGCTCAGTGGCACCTCAGTGGCACCTTGGCGGATCGGGATTCGAACCGGCAACCTTCTGATTACGGGGCCGCTTCCTTAACCACTAGGCCACCACTGCCCTGTAATAGGATTTGGTCAGATTAAAGCGCCACCTGTTCTGTTTCTTGGTGAAAAGCGCTCGTCTCTGGGTTTGATCTGAGAGTGGTGGTAGCCTAGTGGGGTAGCACACTCGCCTATGAACCAGAAGACCCAGGTTCGAACCCAACTTACTACCATCGTGTCCCTGAGCAGGACACTTAACCCCGAGTGTCTCCAGGTGGGGACTGTCCCTGTAACTACTGATTGTAAGTCGCTCTGGATAAGGGCGTCTGATAAATGTCATAAATGTAAATGACGAGTTTTAGAAGATTAGAAGAGTCTCCGGCAGCCTTCTGGAAGTCTGACGCCTGCCCTCTTGTGTTCACCGCAGGCATCACGGGGATCCTCATGAGCGCCGCAGGCCTCCCTGTGTGCCTGACCCGCCCACCCAAACTGGTGCTGCACCCACCACCCGTCAGCAAGAGTGACATCAAACCCGTGCCGGGTCTGGGCCACTGCTGCCGCAAGACCACCAAGAAACAAGCCCGCAAAGGTGACCTGATCACACACACACACACACCACATTGTCTTTTCACCAAAAAAATTAAAATAAAGTGAAATAAAAAAATGGGACAGTGGTGGCCTAGCGGATAAGGAAGCGGCTCCGTAATCAGAAGGTTCGAATCCCGATCCGCCAAGGTGCCACTGAGGTGCCACTGAGCAAAGCACCGTCCCCACACACTGCTCCCCGGGGCCTGTCATGGCTGCACACTGCTCACCAAAGGTGATGGGTTAAATGCAGAGGACACATTCCACTGTGTGCGCCGTGTTCGGTACTTTTCACTTTTGTTACACTTTTTAAAAATATAAACCCTTTTCTGGTACATAGGGAGGACCCCAGAGGAGGTGGTGAAAAGATACCTACAGAAAGTGCGCAATCCACCCGACGAGGTACGACTTCGCTGAATAAAACTGGGTTTCATCAGTACGTTTTATTGTAGAACTTTTTTCTTTTTTTTTTCTTTTTCTTATCTCTGCTCTTCTTTCCTGCACCGTGTCGTAGGACTGCACCATCTGCATGGAGGCTTTGTCCGGCCCCTCTGGCTACAAGGGTCCGGGGGTGGGCGGAGTCTCCCGGGCGGAGTCGGTGGGCCGGCTGACCCAGTGCGGGCACCAGTACCACCTGCAGTGCCTGGTTGCCATGTACAACAATGGCAACAAGGACGGCAGCCTCCAGTTCCCCACCTGCAAGACCATCTACGGCGTGAAGACGGGCAACCAGCCGCCCGGCAAGATGGAGTACCACGTCATCCCGCACTCCCTGCCGGGCCACCCCGACTGCAAGACCATCCGGATCATCTACAACATCCCTCCCGGCATCCAGGTACGTTTCTTTTCAAAATGATTCATGCAGAAGAAATTATTGGGTTGTTTTTGCACTGCTATACTCCTGCGAACCAACTTAGTATTAAGTGGGGGTGGTAGTAGCCTAGTGGGTGAGACACTCGCCTGTGGACCAGAAGACCCAGGTTCAAACCCCACTTCCTACCATCGTATCCCTGAGCAACACACTTAACCCTGAGTGTCTCCAGGGGGGGACTGTCCCTGTATGATTGTAAGTCGCTCTGGATAAGGGCATCTGGTAAATATAAAATGTATTAATTCCACGCACAAATGGGCAAAATAATTCTAAATAAAAAATATAACTCAGTCAGGCCATTGTTTTTTTTTTGTATTCAGGTTTATTTTTTATTATTATTTTTTTTACGTTTTAGCTCAGTCTTCTTTAGGTGACAGACTGGGCTCTTCAGTTTCTTATTTTCCATCTAATGTAATTTTATCTTTTTTTTTAATTATTATTTTCTTCTCCACTATCTCAGTGTTTTGAAATTCAAGGACAATAAAGTTAAAATTCTCTTCTGAGTGAACAACCCTGATTGTACACAGCATAATGTATTCCAGCTCCAGTTTTTACAATTCCAGTGTACGGTAAAATATTGCAATATGTACGGTATACGATATGCGTATAGTAAGCACAGTATAGGGTGAATGCATATTAATAGCATTAAGCTGTTTTCACTTATAACTGACCTACTTGGTTTATCCGAGGGGGTGGAGCCTGGGCGGTGTGAAGGGGGCAGGGCGTGACGGGTTACGGGAATAGCGACAGAGTTGATAATTTGGTCATTAAGTCTGTTGTCGTTTTGCTTAAAACATTTTTCTGCCGATTTTGCCGTTTTGGTACTTTTTTGCCCTGGTTTCTTCTGCCGCTTATGAAGTCTTGTGTCCTTCAGGGTCCCGAGCATCCCAATCCTGGCAAGCCTTTTACTGCCCGTGGTTTTCCACGCCACTGCTACCTCCCCGACAGCGAGAAGGGACGACTGGTAGGCATCGGCATTCACTCGCGCATCAGCACTAATTTCACGTCGTTCCCCTAACGAATCCTTTCCTTTTCCTTCCGGCAGGTTCTGCGTCTGCTGCTGGTGGCGTGGGACCGGCGCCTCATCTTCTCCGTGGGAACGTCCAGCACGACGGGAGAGTCGGACACGGTGATCTGGAACGAGGTCCACCACAAGACCGAGTTCGGCTCCAACCTCACGGGGCACGGCTACCCGGACCCCGGGCACCTGGACAACGTGCTGGAGGAGCTCCGGGCCCAGGGCATCGCCGAGGAAGAGTGCCTGAGGGACTGAAGGGGAACCGCGGGAGGGAAAGAGGGCGGGGCTCGCCTGACGCCGCCTTGACAGGATCCGGTCGCGTCGAGTCCTTTTTTTTTTTTTTCTATTCTTTCTTTTCTCGTTCCACCTCCAGTTTGAAAGGGCGCTGGAAGTCAGGAGCAGCAAGAACAGGGGTACTGCAAAGAAGGGTTTTCACAGACATAAAAGCATTCTGGCATTCATTGTTCCAACTAAACTGTACTCTGCCTTGCAGCAGTTCAGTCAACGGACACACTACCTCCGAAAAGTTTTTACAAAAAGCCCGGTAGTATCCAGCCATTCCCAAAAATCGGCGCAGTTCCCTTTTCGATGTGGGAACTGGGAAGACAAGAATGACCTGAATCTTAGCCATCACAGGTTTTACCTGGCCTTGACCCACCTCTTTACCTAGGTAAGTCACAGTGGCTTTGCCGAACTCACACTTCGCCAAGTTCAAAGTCAGCGATGCATCCTGCAGCCGCTTGAACACAGCTGTCAGAGTGTGGATGTTCGGTCCAAGTGGACGAATAGACAATAATGTCATCTAAATAAGCGTCGCAGTTTTTAATTCCACAAAGCACTTTAGCCATTAGACGCTGAAAAGTCGCTGGTGCATTACGTAA
Source organism: Denticeps clupeoides (assembly GCF_900700375.1). Classification (NCBI taxonomy): domain Eukaryota; kingdom Metazoa; phylum Chordata; class Actinopteri; order Clupeiformes; family Denticipitidae; genus Denticeps; species Denticeps clupeoides. The sequence continues at coordinate 39,818,031 of NC_041707.1, forward strand.
CCCAAAAGGCATAACCGTATATTCTAAGAAATTATCCGGTGTGACGAAAGCAGAAATTTCAGACGCTCGGGGAGTCAACGGAACTTGCCAATAACCACGAAGCAAGTCTAATTTACTGACAATACAGGCCGAACCAACCCTATCAACACAATCTTCCATTCGGGGCAATGGAAATGAGTCGGGTCTAGTTACTGCATTTACTTTTCTGTAATCAGTACAGAAACGAACTGTACCATCAGGCTTAGGTACTAACAGACAGGGACTACTCCATGGACTACAGCTTGGCACGGAGAACCCATGTTCCAACAAATAATCAACCTCAGACTGCATTACCGTACGCTTAGTGGGATTTAGTCTGTACGGGTGCTGTCTGATTGGGGCATGTTCACCAACATCAATGTCATGCTTTAATACTGTAGTACATGACGGAACATCACCAAACAATATCTTATATGTCCGAATTAAAATCATAACCTGCTCCCGTTCATTAAGAGGCAAATGTGACAGATGTGCATCTAAGTTTTGTAAGATCACACTGTTGTGTAATCTGGGCGAAGACACAGGAACATTTCCTAGATGTAACCCATCCTCCTCGGGAGAATATGCATCCAGCAGGGGCATAGAAGCCACGGATAACACAGCAGCTCCTTTACCTGGTGGATCTACATTGTCCTGTGTTGCATCACTGTCTCTCATAACGTATTTCTTGAGCATGTTCACATGACATACACGCATTTTACGTTTACGGTCAGGAGTGCGAACAACGTAATCAGTGTCACTTAACTGGGACTCCACCACATAAGGACCTGAGAATTTTGCTTGGAGAGCAGACCCCATTAGTGGTAATAAACTAGAACTCTGTCACCCCGGCTGAAAAGATCGAGAGACTGCTTTCTGATCATATCGGGCTTTCATAGACCCTTGTGCATGTTGTAAGGAAGCTCGAGCAGTAGCACAAGCATTATGAAGCCGTTCCCGAAAGGAACTGACATGATCCAGCACATTAGTCTCTGTCAATGGTTCAGCTACCCAGGCTTCTTTAAGAAGCTTGAGTGGACCACGCACGGTGTGACCGAATACAAGGTCAGCAGGACTGAATCCCAAAGACTCCTGAACAGTTTCACGAATGGCAAACAACAATAGTGGGAGACCCTCATCCCACTCTTTAGCCGAAGCTAAGCAATAAGTACGGAGCATGGACTTCAGAGTTTGGTGAAAACGTTCCAATGCTCCTTGTGACTGAGGATGATAAGCACTTGATACCAGATGCTTTATTTGCAATTCCTCCAAAACTTGCTTAAAAAGGCGAGACAGGAAATTCGAACCTTGGTCCGTTTGGACCAATTTTGGAAGTCCAAAAGTAGAAAAGAACGTCACTAAGGCTCTCACTATATTCTTAGCCTTTAGTGAGCGTAACGGAACTGCTTCCGGGAAACGTGTGGCACTACACATTATCGTCAGCAAGTATTTAAAACCTGTTTTGGTACGAGGAAGTGGACCAACACAATCTAAAATTATATTCGAAAATGGTTCGGTGAGGACAGGCACAGGACAGAGTGGCGCAGGTGGAATTGACTGGTTCGGTTTACCAGCCAATTGACAAACGTGACACGATCGACAATATTGAGCAACATCGCATTTCAACCCAGGCCAAAAGAAATGGCGCAAAATCCTGTTATATGTTTTTGTTACTCCTAAGTGTCCAGACATCACGTTGTCATGCCCTAAACACAGCACCTGAGACCGAAATTTAAGAGGAACCACCACTTGATATACTGAATTCCAACCTACGTCATCAGCAGTTGGAGGATTCCACTTCCTCATCAAGATCCCTTTATCCCAGAAAAAGGCTACCGAATTTGCAGTTATGTTGGCCTTGTCAACAACAGCCGAACGACACTGCGTTAAAGTAGAGTCTTTTCGCTGCTCCTGGGATATAAGCGTTTTACTTACAGGCAGCGACATTGTTTCATCATCATGGACATTAACAGCGCGCGTCCGCGGCGCTCCCTCTACCACTCCGCCGTCTGATGGCGCTGCACGGGAGACCAGAGGGTCAGAAACAGCCATAAACGTATCACACAGCTCATCCGTACTCTGCCGGCGTGCCTGCGCTCGGGTGACTGCACAAGCAGGGAAAACTGACTCATAACCCGGCACCACTGAAGAGGGTGGAACCGCAGGGTTATCAATGACCTCCGGAAGGGGAAGAACTTTCCCTCCAGCCAAATTGTTCCCAAGAATAAAATCGATTCCCTGCATAGGCAGTTCGGGGCGCACTGCGACTTTGCACGAACCTGAAAATAAAGCACAGTGCAGGTTTAGAACGTGCAGTGGCACTTTAACGATGCCTAATTCAATACCCCGCACCAGTACATAAGAGCCACAGAACGTGTCATCAGAAAAGGGCCAGACATTCGCTAAAACAAAAGACTGCGCAGCACCGGTGTCTCGTAAAATGCGCACTGGCACTGCACTACTGTTTCCAGCAGCTGCGGAAACTGTACCAGCAAGCACAAAAGGTTCATAGACAGGATCAACAATAGTGGGGACACTCACAGCAGACTGAACAAACCCAACCCCTTTTGGTGAGGATTTAGGAGGTGAACGGTGCTTCTTTAAGAGTTTTGGGCATTTAGCGATGAGGTGGCCGGTCTCGTGACAATAAAAACATGCGCGACCATCACTAAAGGAAACGGGCGAAGATCGAAATACGTTCCGATCCCGTCGGAAACTCACATCCCGATCTGGTTTTCGTGAGACTGAATAAAACACAACTTTATGAGTAAGCACGAATTCATCTGCGCAGACGGCTGCCTGCGCCAGCGTTGACACTTTCTGGTCGTTAAGATGAGTGGCAACAGCTTCCGGGATGCAGTTTTTAAATTCCTCCAAAGGATTAATTCACGAAGCTGTTCCCACGTACTGACCTTACTGGAAACACACCACCGGTTTAAACAAAGCTTCTTTCTCTCTGGCAAACTCCACATACGTAATTTGCTCACCCTTCCTAGACTTCCGGAATCTTTGACGGTACGCTTCCGGGACAAGTTCGTACGCGTTCAGAATTGAAGTCTTTACCACATCATAGTCAGAGCTCTGCTGCAAAGAAAGTGAAGAGTAAACTTCCTGAGCCTTGCCCACAAGAACACACTGCAGTAGCAGCGTCCAAACAACTTTAGGCCACTGTAAAGTTGTTGCTACTCGTTCAAAGTGACTAAAATATTTTTCCACCTCGTCCTCAGAAAATGGAGGCACCAGTCTAATATGTCGGCTGACATCGAAAACAGGGGTTTGCGACTCGACAGACAGGACAGACTTGGAAGTTAATTCAAGTTCGAGACGCTTTAATTCTAGGTCTCGTTCTTGACGTTCACGCTCAAACTGGCGTTCGCGATCACGTTCTTCCAACTCCATTTGCTTAAGGTGCAACTGGCGTTCGCGATCATGTTCTTCCAGTTCCAATTGCTTGAGTTGTAGCTGATGCGCTAGCTCCTTTTCACGCAGCCCACGAGCTTCTCGGTCAGCCCGCAGTTTTGCTGCTTCAAGCTGCATCTGCTTCTCTTGCAGTGACATTTCCTTTAACCGAATTTCACTAGAGAAACTCTCGCCGGACTCTTCCAAGCCCTCAGCAGAAAGTGGACTACCAGATTTAACACATGGTACCCCCTTTTCCACCAAACCGACTTTTAACGCTGTTACTAATAAGTCTTTCAACTTTCTATCGGCGCTGGCAATGGGTATGCCATAAAAGTCAGCTACACCCAATAGCTGCTCCTTGGTTAACTCTGCTAACATCTCATCGGAAGGGAACTCAACAAAACCCTCAAAACCTGTTGCCATAGTGACCTGTAATTCTAATCTCACAACAAAATATAAATTGAATTACTTGGTGAACCCACCAAAACAAAGAGAAACTACACAGACCCAACTACAGCTCACTGGGATGTATACCAGAGTCAGTCTGCTCCTGTGGGATTCTAGGAACTCCAGCCCCTAATCTACCTAACCAGCCAGCTACCTAAGATCTAGCTAGTCTTCAGGGAAGTTACCAGTTTTAGGCACCTTTAAACGCAAGCTCGCAACATTTCCAGTCTCTGACTGAGACAGAAATGCTCGACGCGTACCTCCCCCTGGATTTTTCCCCAAAAACAACAAACAAACATAACAAACAGCGTCCGTTGGAAGGACCCGCTCAAGGCAGAACCCAGCTGGACAGCTCTACCTATCCAGAGTTCACCAGAAAACCCACATAAACAGAAAAAACTCAAACTTACCCAGATGAGAACAGTTGCCAAGGTCCACACAATATCCTACCTACGCGATAGCAAATCCCGGACGAGCCCCCAAAATTTGTTACGTCCCCGGTCTAGGGTCAGGGACATAACAAATGGGACATATGAGTATAAACTCCAAAACGACGCAACAACACTTAACGCTAATCTTTTATTACAAACAAAGACATTTAAACAATAACAGAAACACAAAACAGGTCTGGGCAGTCTAAGTCCTATCTTCTCGTCCTAATCCTTCACTTCACCAACAACATTCTTCTCTACCAACAACAGTCTATCTTCCTCAAACACTCTCCTCCTCTTTTCACCAACTCTCCTCCTCTTCACCAAAGCAGCCACCATTTTGAACCCTGTTCCTGATTACAGCCCACCAATCACGGCAGGAAGTGGGAGGAGTCCAATCATGGCTGATGAGGAGCCACCCTGCAACATTACAGACAGAAAGAGAGAGACATACACAAACACAACAGAAAACACCCATAGTCTGCCACGGGACGTCACAAGACTCGCGCCATGGTAGAAAACCGTTCTCGTCGGTCCAGGTGAAAGCAGGTACGACCACGGACCTCAACTTTCAAAAGCTAACCGCACAGCGTACGCTGCGTTTCCGGCCCGGAGGACTGGAGTGCATGTAGTGTCAGTGTTGGCCACGCACGCCCCGCGGCGAGACGGTACGGTCGCGTCGGCATCCAGAGCATGATTGTTTACTGCCAGACGGTGGCGCTCTTTGACGATACATTCCATTTACGTTAGCGGTGTTGCACTGAAGCTCCTTTACGCGCTACTTTCTCTTTTTTTTATCTCGTCTGTCAAGCTGTTACTTTATACGTCTCCATTTTAGCGTTTAATTTCTCGGAGAAGCTACGTGTCAGTATTGTTTGACCTCCCGGGTTTCGGTAAGTAGCGGCCATTACGCTGCCGATCCCAGGTCCCCGGACGCAGAAAGGGGAGGTCTAGAAGACGCACATCTCCTTCCTGCCGGAATGCGAGGAAGAAGGGAACGAGTGAGGAGAATTCGCGACGTCCAGACTGGACTCGTTACCCGAGTACCGGCCCACGATTCGGACTAACTCCGCCCCCTCTGTGTAAAAAAATGTACACAGAGCAGCCGAAGGGTGTCCAGTGTCCAGTCGCCCTTGGTCCTCTTGGTCCTCTTCCTCTAAAGTGAGGGCCTGAGCCCTGGACGGCCCTGGACATCTGTTGAGTGACGGGGACTGTCCCTGTGCACTCTGGGACGCACCCTGACACAACCTATGCCAAAACGAACGAGGCCAATGTCGTTTCCGGAAGTGCTTGGGGGGGGGGGGTTGCTTTATGAAGGTTCGCTCGATTTGCCATATCGTCTGTGGCCAGATCTCTCACGGTTCCGAGTCCAGTTGCTCTCTGTTGGGTCCCTGACTGACCTGTTTACAAAGACATACCGCTACCAATGTGTGTGTGTGTGTGTAAGTGTGTAACACATGCGCGTGAATCTTGCGTTTTTAGAGTCGGAATTATTATGTGTAACGTACGTATGTGTTTATTTACACAATTTTAACCATGTTTAAAAGGTATGGGTAAACCTGTACTCAACCCTTTTTTCTTTTTTTTTTTTAATCGCATTATTTGTTATAAACTTTCGATTTGTCATATGTACTCACTTTTATACTTTCTTATTAGTTCAGTTGTTGCACTTATATGATTTGCTCTGCATTTAGTCTTAGTTCTTTTTTTTTATGGTTTAATTATTCTGATAGTTGCTATGGAGAACTCCATTTGTGGATATTCTGCCTTGAATGGCTAGCAAGGATAAGCTGGAATCGTGTCAGTTTTAAAATGGACTGGTTCAAGTAGGTTCAGGATCATTTCAAGACATAACAAGGTGTAAACAGAAAAAATTGTTGCTGTATTAAAGAAAATGTACAAAAAAAAAACATTCTTGCATATAAAGTAACTGCTGGAACATTGAATGAATATTAAAAGAAAAAAAAAAAAAAAAATTTTTGTTGTCACTCTCTTGTGGTTCTTGTTTACCGCCGCACGGTGGCAGTATTTCATGCTAATTGACTGAATGTAGTAGGAATCGCCCAATAAACTCTTTATTTGGGGGGGTGTACATGTGTGTGTGTACATACATTTTAAGAATGTGACTACGTTGTGGGTATTAATTGACTATGTTCTATTACTAGATGAATTATTCACGTATTCTGCAGACGAATGTGCAGCATGCATTTTAAAACCTATTAACAAAAATCAGTTTCTAAAGCTGCATTAAACTAGTTGTTCTTGGAATACATTGGGGAAATCCCAATTTTTTGGGTACATAAATTGAAAAAAAGGAAACATACAGTACAGGCCAAAAGTCACTTTACATTAAGAAGCATGTACAATACAGGCCAAACGTGTGATTTCTTTATGTTCATGACCATTTACGTTGGTAGATTCTCACTGAAGGCATCAAAACTATGAATGAACACATGTGGAGTTATGTCCTTAACAAAAAAGGTGAAATAAGTGAAAACATGTTTTATATTCTAGTTTCTTTGCTCTGATTACTGCTTTGCACACTCTTGGCATTCTCTCGATGAGCTTCAAGAGGTCGTCACCTGAAATGCTTCTCCAACAGTCTTGAAGGAGTTCCCAGAGGTGTTTAGCACTTGTTGGTCCAGTGAACATATATTTTTCAGGATATTTTATACACTCTATATACTTATTGGAAACATTAATTTCCAATACCATAAATTAAGTTTTAACATAATATTAAATAAAGCGAATGCTTGTGTGCCTCATGCAAGCATTTATGCCAGACTGGGATAATGACCTTCCTGAAGGTTGGGGGCCCTTATCTGCATGTTCTTACAGGAGGGAATTTTCCAGACTGCTCCGTGGAGCTCCGGGGGACCAGCCTGTCAAATCGCGGGACATATGGGGCTCAAGATATAATGCGCCTCCGCCCGGGTCTCGGGGGCCGGGGAGGGGTGTCATCTTCTGCCGAAGCTGGAGCTCTCGGTGCCCAACCCCCACCTTGACCAAACGTCTCGCGTCTCGGACCGCTCCTCGTCCCCTCCGACCCAACCTTCGACCCCCCCCCCTGCAGCAGAGGAAAGGGGGCGGATAAAGCTCTGAAGAAGACCTCCAGGCCTTAGAACGCGAAGGAGCGGGGACAGGCGTTGTCTTTCTTCTGGAACTCCGGCTCAAGTGATTCCATTTTCCTGATCTCGTCGGAGATTAAAAAAGGAAATAAATCCTCGGAGCCTCTGCTGTCCCCCCCCCGGGGGCCGAAAAGCCGCTCTGCACGTTGCCGCCTTCCATTAAAAGCTTTTAAAGCACGTCTGTGCGTCCGAAGCGGTGCGCGTGCGAGACCGAAGTCCGTTGCCAAGGCAACTGGCTGGCCAGTGGCCTGCCCCCCCCCCCCCCCCCCCCCCCCCACCCCATCTCTCTCCCGAGGGATCGTATTTCACGTGCACGCTTCCTGCTAGGCCCCCCGGCCGGCCGACTTTATTGGTTTTCAGCTAAAAGCTTTTTGTCGCGGCCCTGCAGACGCGGGCTGGGGGGCGGAGCCACTTTACATCACAATGACGAACCTTCCTGTTTAAAAGCTTTTAAACCGGATCCGTCCAGCCCCCCCCAGGCTCCATTTTGAGGCCTCTTAACTGAGCTTTGCCGTGCAAGAACCGAGATTCTCGTCCCCGCCCCCCCCTTCACTCTCAGTCTCACACGGAGACACTCGGTTCAAACTGCAGGGGTGAAAAAAACACACACCTTCACCTCCAAGAAGACCCGACTTTTCGGACTTAAGAAGATGTCCTCCGATAACAGCTTTCAGTACATCGTGCCGGGCTCGAGCGAGAAGCACCGGCGGGCGAAGAACTGGACGGACGCCGAGATGAAGGGCCTGGTCTACGTCTGGGAGGAGTACTACTTCCAGCTCAAGAAGGCCAAGAGGAACGCCAAGGTCTACGAGAAGATGGCCAAGCGCTTGACGGAGCTGACCGGCGAGCATCGGCACCGCGAGGAGATCAAGATGAAGATCACCAACATGACCTTCCAGTATCGGCAAGTCGGACGTGGTTTTCTTCCGTGTTCGTGCGTGCATGTGTGTGCGTTCATGGGGCTTCAAGGCCCACCTCATTTAGCGAATCCACCGAGTCCGCTTTAAAGGCACGATGAACAGATATATTGCTTAATATTTTAATAGCTATCGCTATATTCATGTTAAAAATATTAAAATACTAATCTGCCCACTAGATGGCGCTGTGCAAGCCTCACAGCTTTTCCGCAAAGGACGAATGGGATTTGGTCATCGGCTGTTTTTTTATTTACGATCAAAATAGCAAAAGCAAGCGGCCCCCGTAATCGGAAGGTTGCCGGTTTGAATCCCGACCCCACACACTGCTCCCTGGGCGTTTGAAGGCACCGTCCCCACACACTGCTCCCTGGGCGCCTGTCATGGCCGCCCACTGCTCACCAAGTGTGACGGTTAAAAGCACTATGGGTGCTTGTAGCCTATGAACCAGAAGACCCAGGTTCAAACCCCACTTACTACCAGTGTGTCCCCGAGCAAGACACTTAACCCTGAGTGTCCCTGTAACTACTGGTTGTAAGTGTCTCTGGATAAGGGCGTCTGGTAAATGCCGTAAATGTAAAAGCAGAGGACACATTTTGCAGTGTCTCACAATGACAATCACCTCACTTCCACTTAAGAGCTGACGGAAACGGGGTAAATTATGGGCTGGGGACCTTGTTGCTTTGCTAACAGGCCGTCTTCCCCCCTCCAGGAAGCTGAAGTGCTCCAGCAACAGTAAAGACGTGCCGGACTGGCCGTACTACAAGGCCATCGACAAGTTCATGAACAAAGTGGCCGAGCAGCCCAAAGGCGGCCTGGCGCAGGGGCAGCAGTCCGGGTGCGGCGGCGCCCAGCCGGAGGGCGGCAGGTACAACCCGGACGCCTCCCCGATGGGCCTGCTGCCGGAGTACACGGGCTCCTCCGACGAGAAAGAGTTCCGGCCGGAGGAGGAGGACGGGATGGACAGCTCGGACAGCCTGCGCTCCTCCGAATCCACGTACGCCGCCAAGCCCGACTCCGGCTTTCCAGAATCCGGTCTGGGGGGGGGGTCGCGTTGTTGAGCTCTCTGCGTGTGTGTGCGTTTCAGGACCCGCGCGAGCCCCCTGAAGAGGGCGAGGCTGTCGTCCCCCCAGTCGTCGCTGAGGAAGCGGAAGGTGCGCGTGATGGAGGCCATGCTGCAGGAGCAGCGCAAGGTCCGGCGGGCCGTGGAGGAGACGTGCCGCGAGGTGCGGCAGGTCATGCAGCAGCAGAACCTGGCGCAGGTCCAGAGCCTGCAGCTCCAGGAGCGCATGATGAACCTTCTGGAGAAGATCGCCTGGCCCAGCGCCACCAAGGAGCCGAACAAGCTTTAATATTTGCCATTTTTCTCCAGTTTGCTCATTTGTAGCATTTTAAGCATTCGATCAGTGTGTTGTTTTTGGTCACTGGTACTGCTAGAAATACGGGTAGTGGGGCGGGAAATGGACCCATAGTTCCAGTCCGTCCCCCGCTCACCAAGGCAGACATCTTACTGTGCGCCGTGCTTCACACTGACGGTCAGTTTTTTAAATGTCGGTTTTCACCTGCACTGGTCTCAACTCGGGCCTTGTCTTGGTCTTTGCAGAAATTAAAGCACGTGTTGTGAAACCCCCTCCGTGTCCGCAGGCTCCATTGCAAACGGCCAGCCTCCCGCGGACTCCGGCCCCTGCGTGTGGCGGGGCGGGGCGGGGCCGCAGCAGGCGTCCTCGCCATTGGTCGATTCGAACGGGCCGCGTCCCTGGTGCTGTAAATGCGCTCAGAATAAACACTCAAATCTCGTGAACTTTTTACATTGAAAATAATCATAATTATAACAATAAATCCGGGTGACCCAACAAGAAGCCCCGGCCCGGGTCGCATTTTATTTAGTTACAATGGCCGGAAAGGCCGTACCACGTGTTTCGACGCTCGACCAATAGGGGAGCAGCCCGTATTTGAATATCGTATTTGACTGACGGGCGTCCCAGCCAATGGGAAGGCTGCTCCCGGCTTGCACACGTTGAGGTGCCATAGTTACTAAGAAAGACGCCTTTGTATTCCCTACAATAGTAAATGCAGGCGGTTGACCAGCGGGACCCTGCAGGACGTCATAAGGACAACAGCAAACTTTTAAATTATTCCGAGGAAAAAAACACGAACAGCCGAAATCGATTTAAAAATATACATACATATAAATTTTTTCAAACAGAAAGCTTTCCAACCATTCGAAAAATAAAAGGTTTGTTTTTTTGTTTTATTTCGCTTCGGAGATTTTTAAGTTTTGCATGACAACTCTTTCCGAGGTAAGACATCGGACCGGTGTAATAAGAAGTGTAGAAGTATTTTGTTGTTTTGCACTTTAATGAAATGGTAAGCTTTAATGAACAGGCTATCTCTGACAGCCTGTTAGAATATAAGCAGGCTACTTTATTTAAAAAAAAAATAAACACCACATCGGTCATTAAAACACAGTATAGGAATTTATTACAATATTATTACAATCTGCCTTGTCACTATTGTTGCCAGATTTGGTTGTTAGTTTGCAGTTGCTTTGCTGTTTGGAGGAATGAAAAACTGGCCAGGTTTTTAACTCTGACGATCCAATCTGTCAGTATATTAATTCGGGATTCCATATGTCTCTCTCTATATCCATCCCAAATGTTTTTGTGTGTGTAGGTTTTATGACCAGTCGTGCTGTAAATGTGTAGTTTTATTGAAGTGTTGTTGCCAAATGTAAACCATTTTGCCCTGTCTGTCTATCTGTCCTTTAAATAAATACATTTAAACCTATCTATCTATCTATTAGATACAGATAATGTCACGATTCGATTGCAAAACTTCAACTTAAATTAAACAACTTAAATTGACACTTTAGATAAAAGTAGATTAAACACACCCACTAATCAATCAATCAATCAATCAATCAATCAATCAATCTATCTATCTATCTATCTATCTATCTATCTATCTATCTATCTATCTATCTATCTATCTATCTATCTATCTATCTATCTATCTATCTATCTATCTATCTATCTATCTATCTAAATATTCCATGCACACATTCCATGCCCTCGCTCACTCTGTTATTAATGCCACCTCTTGTCTGCATTTGCATCTCCAGAATGTCTGCGTCACATGACTGGCATTAAGTGGGTCTTGGCACCCCAGTGTTACGTTCGGCTTTACGGCACCCATTGGGGACAGAGATGAGGGGCTTGGACCAGGCTGGCGTGGCTCGCCGGCGTCTGGACCTCGCCGGAGGGCCCGAAGTGCTGAGGGTGGAGATGGCACGCGGCCGGGCCGGCTACGGATTCACCATCGTGGGCCAGCGCCCCTGCGTGCTGAGCGGCATTGTGAAAGGAAGCCCGGCTCACGTCATCGGGCTGCGGCCAGGCGACCGCGTGCTGAGCGTGAACGGCGCCGACGTATCGGACGCGGCCCACGAGGCTGTGGTGAAGCTCATTGGCTCGTCGGCCGCGCACCTTCGCCTGACCGTGGCGCAGGCTGGTGCTGGACGAGGGATGGATTCGTGTTCAAGCGATGAAGACCTGGTTCTTCACACGAGACAAAGCAGAGGTCCACAGGTTTTTGGTAGCTTCCCGGAACACTCTGCTCGTTCCTCATTCGTCGTTCCGCAGAAAATCAGTCAGTCCAAACAGCGGCCGATATCCGAGCCGGATCTTTCTTACTGGGTTCGACAAGGAGGCCTGCAGAGCGCTCCAGTCATGCTGGAGAGCAGCACCTCTGTCTTCACAGACCCCTTCCAGAGCCAAAGTGACCTTCTTCTGGATGGGGACATTCTCAACGTGGCCATGGTTGTCGGCTACATTAGCTCCACCCACCTGGACCTGACCCAGCAAGGCCAGAGGGACGAGGGGGAAGCCGAGGGGCTCGGCGCCGTCCACAGGTGCATTACCTCCCTGAGCATGGAGCGGAGCACCCACTCGGTCATGGTGATGCGCGTTCTGTGCGACTGCGTGCAGCTGTGCAACAGCGCCGGGGCGGTCCTGATCACCTACCCGGCCGAGAGGCTCGTGCTCTGCACCGTGTGTCCCGAGGACAGGAGGTTCTTCGGCCTCGTCACCGCCAACGCGTCCGGCGTCCCGGGGCCGAACGGGGCCGAGGCAAGCGGCGGCACCAGGACCTTGTGCCACGTGTTCTTCGTAGATCCCGAACTTTACCACCACCACGCACATAAAAGCATCCTGGGGCACTTCGGGATGGAGTGCACACCAGACCCTGACACCAACGGTTGTCTGGAGTTCCCGCAAACGCCGTGCGCCGTCGTGCAGTTCATATCCGTTCTGTACTCCGACATGGGCGACTTCGTCGAACGCTTGAGGACGAAGGCGGAGAAGGACGTGGTGGAAAACGACGGCATCGCGGGTCATAGCGGCGGCGGAGACAGTTCTCCTGAAAACGCCCTGGCCAGACACCGGAGCCACTCCATGGGGAACATCCCGAGCCGCGTTTGGCCCGACCTCCCGCCTTTCGACCCCCGGCACCGCGGGCAGAATGGCTTCCTCCGCCGCGAGCGACGGTGCCTCCTCTCCGAGCCTCTGTCCGGCCCGGCCCCTTCTCTCGCCGAGCCGGAGAGCTCCGCCTGGACTCGGCCGCCTCCGCCGCCCTACGACCACGGCGCAGCGAGGTCCCGCCAGAGGCGCAGCCAGCGCTGGCGCAGCATGGGCATTCGCGCCCGATGGCAGCGCTCCAGCGACGCCGAGGCCCAGGGACACGCCGGGCCCGAGAGCTTCGCGCCAGCGTGGAGGGCCGTCGCTGCGCACAACGAGCCGGCTAAGAAACCGTTCGGCTTGGGCCAGCGCGACGGACAAGGTCACAAGGAGAACAAGGTCCGTCAATCTTTCGTTCCTTCCTACTGAACACACGAACGCTAGTTGATGCTCGGCACCCTGAGCTGACTGAACGTGGCAAGTGTTGGTCATGAAGGGCCTTTGATTATAATAAAAAATAAAATTAGCAAAGGTATGTAGCATTTAGCCTTATGTAAAGACTTTTGCAACAATGGTAAAGTATCGAACCCGTACACTCAATAGTGCCGACTGCTAGCCTGACGTGAAAATGTGACTTTGTGAGATTAGTAGTACAGCATTTATCAGACGTCCTTATCCAGAGCGACTTACAATCAGTAGTTACAGGGACAGTCCCCCCCCCTGGAGACATTCAGAGTTAAGTGTCTTGCTCAGGAACACAATGGTAGTAAGTGGGATTTGAACCTGGGTCTTCTGGTTCATAGGCAGGTGTGTTACCCACTAGGCTACTACCACCCACTGGCCTGTCTATAGTCCTGCAGAAAAATGGTGATAGGTGTAAAGCATGGTTCGGTCTTTCCTCATTCTGGAAAAACGCAGACATGACTGCCTGTCTGCACCAAACATTGTGGTGGGTGAATGGTGTTGACGACATAATTTCCGCAAAAGCCCGCTCAACGTCCTCCTTGTCCCGCCTCTCTCCTCCTCATTAGCATTTAAAGCTACAGACACCGAAACGGCGCGTCCTGGGAAATCTCAATGTTTGACAGGATCAAAGTGGCCGTAATTGCACCACGGCTGAATTTCGGAAAGAGACTTAAAATACAGAATTTGGTGACCAACAAGACCGATATTTAAGCAAAAAAAAAAAAAAAAAACGTTTCATGTCAGGGGACCTCTCATTATTGTAACAGCAAGAGCCTATGGCTAATAACAACGTTTTTTTGAGTATGAAAATGCGTTTAAATTCCAATCGAAGTCCCAGCAACTAGACAGAGATGGTGGCGGCCCACCCCCAACCTTCCTAAATACCAAATACTGGTGTGGAGGTAGCTCTAAGCCTCCGGGGTGGTTGTCGGGACAAATTAAAATACTTATTTTCCACCGGTGACCCCCGCACTGTGCTGGTGGCGCCTTGTCACCTTGCCCCTTTAAACAAGAATCGGGAGTTTTGAGACAGGAGCCAGAGGAACCAGACGAACAGATGGAGCAGCTCCCCCCAGCCACAGCAGATGGCGCTGTTGGCCCGATGAGCGCCGCGGAGACGTTCCGTTGGGTAGCCGAGCAACCGCGCGCTCCTGTCCATCACTCTTATTTAATCTCACGTGAACTGTTGAACGCGTGGCGTGGTAAATAGGTGCAACGCTGGTCTGCTGTTGCCGTTGGTAGCGGGCCGGCGGGAGGGGTGGACTTTTCTGTGGTTCTTTGTCTGAAGCGAAGGAAGGGGGTTGACATCCGAGGACGGCTTGGCGCAGGAAGCCCGGCAAATTACAGGGCCGTGCCCCGTGTGATACGGCCGTAATTACCCACAATTCTTTTATCCTGCTCAGAAGAAGAGGCTGTGGGGAAGGAAAAATGGCACCCATCGCGTGGGCTGTTAGGAAGAGTCGAAAGGCCAAAGTGCAGGTCCTGCCTACGGTTGCGTCTGGATTCGATTTTAAACACTCAGTCAAACCACAATCGCCATTAATCCCTTAATCAAATTCCAGGAATTGTCAGCGGTCGGGTGACAGGCCAGCTGCTCGAGGAAGCCGGATGGAGCGGTAATTGAGACGGGGGTTGCGGTGATGTTGCAGTCTGCGGTGCGACTGGACAGCTGGGCCTTAGCGGTGTGACCCCCGTCCCCGACTCTGACCCGGGTGCCGCGCTGTGAGGCTGTGATTTAGTTACGCTGCT
Source organism: Denticeps clupeoides (assembly GCF_900700375.1). NCBI lineage: Eukaryota > Metazoa > Chordata > Actinopteri > Clupeiformes > Denticipitidae > Denticeps > Denticeps clupeoides. Next base: position 39,833,036 of record NC_041707.1, read on the forward strand.
GCAGATGGAGGATCTACTGTGGTACTAGCCTACAAATACAATATACAGTACAGGCCAAAAGTTTGGACACACCTTCTCCATTTACGTTGGTAGATTCTCACTGAAGGCATCAAAACTATGAATGAACACATGTGGAGTTCTGTACTTAACAAAAAAAGGTGAAATAAGTGAAAACATGTTTTATATTCTAGTTTCTTTGCTCTGATTACTGCTTTGCTCTGATTACTGATGTAAATGAAGGTTATTCTGTCCCACCCCTAATCAGTTATTGGTTACTTAAGCATGAAATCCATGTAGTTACATGAAAAGCAGTCAGACAAAGTCGAGCGTGACATGTCATGTTTTGTGTGAACGGACGTGAGGGTTTAACGTTCTCTCGTGGTGTTTCAACAGGGCTCCCGGTTCTGGGGGATCGGCAGCGGGCGCTCGTCAGTCCGGCGCACCAGCGGCCGCAGCAAGCGCCTCAGCATGGCGCGTTCGCTGGACGACCTGGAGGTACGGTAGCAGTTCTCGACCCGTCATGGCATCTTTTAAAAACTCGAAAGCCCATCAATGTCAGAACAGTTTTGGACCTCCGCATAAAAACAAAGCTTCGTGTTTCAGCTCCTCCCTCCCGGGCCGGTGGAATGTCTCCAGCGTCTTTCTGCTCCCCTCCCTGGTGTGTTTCTGAATGCGGCAGGCAGAGAGAACTCACAGTTCGTCTTTTGTGCGTGGTTTGGGGTGGGGGGCGGAGTCCAGCTCCAGTTTCCCGCCTCTAATGAACGCCGCTGACTGACGGGCCGACGCCTTCCCTCCAGCCGCGCATATATAACAGCCTGCACACAGCAAGGCGTTCCTGCGCTCATAAATCATGATTATAGTCCACGGCTCTTCTCCCAGGCGATGGAGCGATCGTACGGTACAATGGTGGGAGGGGCCCGGCGCGATCAAACTACACAAAATGCTCTTATTCGATTAACATGTAATAGGATTTGGTCAGATTAAAGCGCCACCTGTTCTGTTTCTTGGTGAAAAGCGCTCGTCTCTGGGTTTGATCTGAGAGTGGTGGTAGCCTAGTGGGGTAACACACTCGCCTATGAACCAGAAGACCCAGGTTCGAACCCAACTTACTACCATCGTGTCCCTGAGCAGGACACTTAACCCCGAGTGTCTCCAGGTGGGGACTGTCCCTGTAACTACTGATTGTAAGTCGCTCTGGATAAGGGCGTCTGATAAATGTCATAAATGTAAGTGAAGTAATGTGTGTGTGTGTTGCTTTAAATGCCGCACGTCATTAACCCTCAGGCTACGGCAGGGAGTTCAGATCTGGCTACACCTCGGCTCAGATTTCCCTCCAGAGTCAAAGGTCACCGTTAGGAGGAGGCCACGTTAACGCTCCGCACTCCCGTGAAGGTGATGGGACAGCAGGCCGAGCGAACGAGGATACCTGCCGGCGGCTCGGGGAGGTGCGGGGTACGGTTTCCTCCGACCGTTTCCTGGAACGGTCGGACAGGGGGGAGGAAAACAGCCCCCTCCGCCCACAACCAGCAGCTCAACTCCCCCGTTTCCTAGCTAAGGTGAGCTGTGCTGGAAGCCACGTAACCGATCAGCTAGCATGAGGATAGTTGTCTTTTTGGCGGCCTGTATTAATTTTAGCTGTCGTTTTTACTTTTTCATTTGTCTTTTACTCACTTTACGTCTTTCATTTGGTACAGTATAGTACAAGTACCTGGTAGAATGGACAAAAGCAACGAAAGTGTCATAATTAAAACGGCATTGTCTTATTGTCATATTGCGGTGAACTTATAGGCTGAGGAACGCTCTACATCCACCCCAGTCGGCGCATTTCGCCCTGTGTTTTCTTTTCCACTTCGCTGCAAAGGAAATCACCACCATATTCCTGCGACCGACCACAAGCATTCGGAATTTGAAATAATGCGCAAAACGGAAAAAATAACCCGATTGAATGCCTCGTCTCGTTTTCGTCGGCAAAAATAAAGAGACATTTAGTCTTGTTTTTTTTTTTTTTTTGTTCTAGTTACCATCACATGACCAGCATTTACGCCTCATCTTTTTCGCCGAGTCGTAAAGGTTCGTTGACGAAGAAATTTCGTTCAAGAAAAAAAAAACAACACTGGTTGTGAGGCACGAAAGCGAAATTGTCATCGTGAAACACAGCAGATTACGGGCCTTCTTCGCTGGATGAGCCACGGCGTTAGTTTATTCTCGTTCAACCTACATTAGCACGTAGCGCCAACGTACGCGAGGAAGAGTCTGTGAGGAGGGGGCCGATCGCACCATTTTACACGATCGGGAATGACTGCTGTCTACGTATGTAAATGCATCTCCAGCGCCGGGTCGCCGGTTCGACTGGACTGGGAAATTGGCCTACGGGTGTTCCCATTCCCATTTCGGGGCAGTGGTGGCCTAGCGGTTAAGGAAGCGGCCCTGTAATCAGAAGGTTGCCAGTTCGAATCCCGATCCGCCAAGGTGCCACTGAGGTGCCACTGAGCAAAGCACCGTCCCCACACACTGCTCCCCGGGCGCCTGTCATGGCTGCCCACTGCTCACTCAGGGTGATGGGTTAAATGCAGAGGGCAAATTTCACTGTGTGCATCGTGTGCTGTGCAGCTGTGTATCACATGTGACAATCACTTCACTTTGACTTTGAAAACCAGCTACTGACGGACGAGGCCTTTCACCTCAGTGTCGCGATCAAAGTGCACAAACGAAAACACGCCAGAACCCACGGGACTTTTCTAGCGCGCGACACAGTTCAAGACGCTTTAAATATAAAAATGGCTTCATTCAAATGTACAATGCAAAGCAGAGCGGACGGTCCGTTTTACATCTTTATTACATACGAACATTCCTGTCTGTTTCGTCCAAGGACTGAAAAAAAGAAAAGTATTGCAGTATTCCATTCACATTTAGTTGTACTGAAATTAGTTACTTTACTTTACGTTGCCTGGACGAGGAGCTGCGTAGCCTGTTGCGAGAGAAAAGGCAGAATCTTGCGAATGTTGTAGAGAGTGAATCTGCAGGATCTGGAGATCGCAGCAACGTGATGGTTCAAACTCAATTTGAATTGAGAGGTTTTGCTGAGGGGAGTTATTGCCCGGAAAGATCAGAATCTCGGTTTTGGATAGGTTGAGTTGGAGGTGTCGCTCAGACATCCATGCCGACATGTCTGAGAGACAGGCCGAAATTTTTGTTGCTATAGTAGCATCTTCTGGTGGGAATGACAAATAGAGCTGGGTGTCATCAGCGTAAGAGTGATAAGAGAAGCCATGTGATTGGATGATGTAACCAAGTGAGCGAGTGTAGTTCACAACTTACTTTACTTTACTTTACTTTACTTTACTTTAAGTTCCAACTTGTCAGGAATAGAACATGCAGAGGAACTGTTAAGTGTTAGACGAAAAAAAAAATTATTTTGTGAGTGTGTGTGCATGTGCGTGTGTGTTAGACTCTTCTGCAAGGCGTGCTGTTCATGATCCAGTCATAATGTAGGGGTCCTTGTGATGAATGTGGTGATAAGTCCTGGGCAGATTTTTCAGCCTGTTGAGGCGCAGATTAGAGGGGACACATCTGGAGCACAGAGGACGCAAAAGGCCCGACCCCTGGCCAGATGCCTTCACGTCCCGCCACGCCGTCAGAAGCAGTGGAGCTAAAGGGAGCCTGGGCTGATAAAAGTCTCCTGCAGTGCTGCTGTTTGTCCCCGGGCGTTTTGCGTCACAGGACAGCCCCCTCGCGGTCGAGACGCCAGGATTTTCCATTGGCCGACACGTATACAGGCCGCCATCGCCTGCTCGCACTTGTCATGTCTTCGCTACGCCGCTGTTTTCCGAGGTGCAGGAACGTTTCCGGGATTATATAATGCTAAAATGCGGTATGAAGTGGAATAACAAATCAGAGCCCACGGACAGAATTTGTTCTGAAATGTCCCTGTTATCACTGAGTCACTGTCAGAGTTTCTGATGTGACGGTCCTGGACAATGTGATTCCATTCCTGCCCAGCTGGTACCTGTACCTGTCCCCTCCACGTCTTACATTTACGGCATTCACCAGACACCCTTATCCAGATATGACTTACAGTTAGTAGTTACAGGGACAGTCCCCCCCTGGAGACACTTGCTCACGGACACGGTGGTAGTAAGTGGGGTTCGAACCTGTGACTTTCCACGTCTTCCCCGGCTTCCTGTTGCATCGTGTCCCCTAACCGACAGGGACGTGCGGTCTCGCTCCACAGCGTGCTTTTCACCTGTGAATCCGCCTCTCGGAATGTCTGAGTAAGCGGAGGAATGCCGTCCGTGCGTAATTCCGTCTTTTTTACGCGTCTGACGTCTCCTCTCGCCGGGCCCCGTCAGGAGCCACGCCGACATGGGTGGAGAAGTGAGAGAGAGAGAGAGAGAGAGAGAGAGAGGGAGGGAAAGAGGGAGGGATCAGGATGGAGCGAGGCAGAGCGAGGGAGGAAAGCCGGCAAAACGAGACGGCGGGAGAAAGCGAGACGGCCGTCGGGACTCCCCGATCGAGCTCCATCAGCCCAATGGACCTGTGTGTGCACATCTGGCATCGGAGGGACCGCTAAACACACACACACACACACACGCAACGTCGCGCATGGAGCCAACTTTAACCATCAAGTCAACTGCCGGAGTAAGTTTCCTGGTGCATGTCTCCAGCGTCTCTGCTCCCTCGTCCGAGGCGGTTATCGTTTTAATACCTTTTTTTTGTTGGTTTGTCTGTTTTTTTGCCGCTGCCGTGTGTGTGTGAGCCGGGTTGGCAGCGTGGAGAACTTGTGTGGTCTTGCCGAGGAATGTTTTGGTCAGCATCCCCAAGCGAACCCTCCTATTTGTGTTCATTTTTACCCATTCGGACTGTCGGGGTTCAGGAAGCAGGGGTTCCCCCTCTTGTGCATAAAACGTGGCCACGTTGGCGCTTGCCGGAAGGTTCTGAACACAGAGAATCATTTAGATTCAGATAGAATAATGTAATTTATTATATTTCTTTTACAATCGGAAGATTTCGACATGATACAGCGGACATTTAGCATGTTTTCACTTCATCCCAAAGTCCTGTAGTCTCCAACATTCAGATATCCTGCCTTCGTCCACTTTGACCCGTGTCCATCCGGACATTACATTATCCGTCCTCCTTCAGCATTGAGTGTACTGTACGTCGGACGTATTGCCAGCCGCATTGATCTGGGCGAGTGCGAGGTGGGTCGGGGTCACGTGGAAGCTGTGAACTGTGCTCAGGGCCACGCCCCTTCCTGTGTTGCACGCTAACTAGCTGTCTCCCAAGTCCAGAGGCCAGCGATGCCATCCGGGGCTACAGTAGAAGTTTGAAGATGGACAACCAGCTAGGAAGACAGTAGACAATCTGGAGAAGGCTCCTTGCCTTTCAAACAACGTAGATGAGGCGGCGTTAACGTGGAGCTGGAAATGCTACCATGCGCCACGCAACGATCCTGGCGAAGTAGGTTGGAGAAACAAGTCGCGAGAGAGGAGAACCGTGGGAAACCGGGAGCAGCCCCAAGGCCATGGAGGCCACCTGCACTTCTCCATCTCCCTGTCTCTTTGTTTTCCGCCTACGTCGCCGACGTCCAGCCACACATCTTCCTTTTCCTTACCTCAGGCTGGTAGTGGGTGGTGGTTGATGATGGATGTGTTATGGCACCAGAGCCTTTTTTCTTTTTTTTTGCCGGGGGGTGATCTTTTTTCGCAAAATGGTTTGAGACCTGCAGTGCCACAAAGAGCTCAAGTTCTGCATTTCCATTTACAGCATTTATCAGACGTCCTTATCCAGAGCGATTTACAGTCAGTAGATACAGGGACTTAAGTGTCTTGCTCAGGGACACAATGGTAGTAAGCAGGATTTGAACCTGGGTCTTCTGGTTCATAGGCGAGTGTGTTACCCACTAGGATACTACCACCCTAAACCTAAAGTTCTGCATTGGTCATTTTTTAATGTTTGGAATGACATCATTGGCCATCTACAGCTACTTTTTATTGCACCTCAGACCATGAGGCGTGGCTTTTGTTCTAGCCTTTCGTCCGTGGTAAACACATCCTGGAAGCCCTGACACTTTAACATGGCTCCATGTTACCACAGCTCGGCATCTGGGAGAAGAACGGGTTTTCCTCGGCGCCGGCCTCCATTCAGCTGGTCTCAATTCGGCCCTCCAGCTCAGTCATTTACCGGATCCTCCCATTACGCCGCGAAACCGCCGGCCCGTGACTGTGTGCTACCAGCGAGCTTGGCCCGCGGCGAGCGCGGCTATTTTCGCTCAGGGATAATTGCAAGTGTACAAGCGTCAGGTGGGACGTTGCTCTCGCCCCGTGGAACATCGAGGGAGGAGAAGGTTCTGGGTGTTCGGAGGAGGTGACAACTGCACTTAGCCTCCAAGCGCCTGCCGTATAATACGTCTCGAAGGACTGTTTACTTGGCTTGCGGAGTTCTAAACGGCAGAAATTCTCACAAGTCATAAAACCTTTATGGGGAGGGAAAGATTGTTTCATGTGTAATAACAGCTGGAAGAGCTATTTAGATGTTTTACAAAGTACAATTCGTGTTGGTCATAGTTACATTCACGCTTCTTAGTTAAGTGGTCGTCTTCCCACTTTGTCCATGCTTCATGGGTTTTATTTCATTACGATCTAGTGCACTATTTCCAAACGGACACAGAAACTGCAGCATTTTGTACTTTAGCTAATGAGATTTCCAAGAAAAATCTATTTCTATTAATTTCTCAAAGATGCGTTCACATAGAACCGTTAGTAGTAAAATTTGTTGCAAACTTGGTAATTTCATACACAGTTCAATTCATGGCAGACTTTTATTTAATGTACATTGTGTTGATTGAGGTGTTGTTTAATCCAAATTGCATGCAGCGTATGGCTAATCAATTTGATTCATTAGGCTACCACATAAATGAAAGGAAATCTTTTTCGACGTTGGTGATGCTCATCAATCTTTCCCAAAGTTTTTGCGTATTGATAGTGTAAATAGTGAAAAAGTATTTGGTCTGATTCAGGCTACTGGAAAGTGAGTTCTAGTTTACGACATCTTTTCTTTTTATTGTTCAGTGCAGGGTCGATTTGAATAAATGATGTATTAATAAAAGAGATGAGGACAGTGTCTTGCACAGTGGGTGTAGTGTCTGCATGCCCCTTGTGGCCTTTTTTTATTCAAGAGACAACATGGCATACAAGCATGCCATGCAGTGTGTGAATTTGCATCAGATATGTTTCATGCATCTCAGTATTTGTGTAAGTTCTTCTGTGCTTCGGAAAAACCCACTCCAGACAATATAATGGGCTGACCATCTTTAATGCATGACATCCGCCCTTCAAGATGCATAAATTATACCAGTGTGTTACAAGCTCTGTATTCTAGATGTTGTATTTGGTTATCTGTTTTCTGTGGTCTCCTTTCATAATAGGACTTGTGAGTGTGAGTTTGTGTCAGGCTTATCAGGTCACGTAACCTCACCCTCCCTCCCTGGCGGACTAAGAGGAAGTTGCCTCCAAGGTCTCTGATGTTATTTGTGGGGGCAGTTAGCCAAAGATAAGGACTAGAAATTTGTTTTGCACCATCGGACGATTGTAAAATTGCTGTTGCTTGGGCTAGCGCATAAACACACATACCTCAAAGCTGCCCGGGCGCCTGGAGACCTGGAGTGTTTCTAGAAACGCAAGAGCTTCACCTTCAGCAATTTCCATATGTGGAGAAAGTCACCACAGAGATCTGGAGATGGATCTTGTGCAATGATGTGGGGCGTCATCTTTAATAATGGACATGGGAAAGGGCCACCCAAATAGAGCCGGTCAAAGACAAATACAGATCACTCTAAATTTAGCCCCTCATATATCACTTACATCCCCAAAGCAACGGGACGAACTTCTGTTTCCAAACAGGAACATGCAAGTTACATTAAGAGCAGATTGACTGACGTTATGTTATGGGGCAGAGGTGGCCTAGCGGTTAACAAAGCGGCCCGTAATCAGAACGTTGCCGGTTCTGATCCGCCGAGGTGCCACTGAGTGAAGCACCGTCCCCACACAGTGGGCGCCTGTCATGGCTGCCCACTGCTCACCAAGGGTGATGTGTTAAATGCAGAGGACAAATTTCACTGTGTGCACCGTGTGCCGTGCTGCAGTGTTTGACAATGACAGTCACTTCACTTTTTACTTTATCTGAACACCAGCTTTGCATTGAGGTTAGTCATAAATGATACCGAATGAAAAGTCCCATTCTACTTGGATGCAATGTCCTTGATGTTGGCCATGTGAGTGTGAATGGGTGACGAGGTTGTCATGGGAACGGTGAGCGTAAAGGCGAACCCCACCTCCCCTCCTCCTCGCGCGACTAGCGATTTGTCGGATTATTTGCCCAACTTGTACAGACATGGCACCGCGGTGCAGTCAACCCTCTGTCCGGGGTGGAGATTAGTCAGGTATGTACCCGCGGAGCGTGAAACCTGCAGCGTCCCTGGCGCAGAGAGCCTTCCACAACGTGAGCCTCAAAAAGAGGTTTTCCTTCAGGAGGAAGTTCCTGCGCAACGCGGTGAGTCGCTCCACTTGTCGCTTTCCCTTGCGGGAAAGGTTTCTCTTTGTTGGATCAGATGTTTCGCTCATCAGGCGATGGTTCCATCACTCCTCCTTCCTCTCCCGCACCTTACAGCTGTGGACCGATGGGATGTCGCACTTTGCATTTCACGTAACACTGCACATATTGGAATATAATTGTTAAAATGTGCATACCGAGTTTGTGGAGTAAACAGCTTTTCTCTTTATTCTTCGTTCAGGATTTTCGGGGCAGTGCATAATTCACGTCTCAATGACACAGTGATGTTATCACTTGGCATAACCCTATCCCTAAAACAGACGCTAAATATCAAGTTATCTCAAGTAACAAGTAAATCTCAAGTTATTATACTTTATTACATTTTAGAAATAGGCACAGCTAGCTAGCTAGCAAACGGTCACACGTACGAGTGTACGAAAGTCAAGTCAAAGTGGACGTTATTGTCATCTCGCCATATGCATGTGCGCAGAGAGATGACATTTGAGCGCTAAAACAACACATTATGTAATACGTCTTGCCAACTAGCTAACATGGGAGAAAAGAAATAACATTCTGTTACAGATGAAGAGAAACGAGGTTTATTGGAATTCGTTTGTCAGGACTCTTGAGAAAGAAGCGGTGTGTCCATTCAACTTTGGCCGAGCGGTACGAAAAACACAGGTTTTATTTTACTGCTTTGACATGCATCCTTACAAAGCGCTTCCTGCTAAGAACTAACGTGCCGAGGCACGCCCAGCTGCGCATCCTGAGCTTCCAGTTTAACTTACTCCACGCGTTCCTTGTTCCTGGTTCAGGTGAACTAGTTGAAATAGGATTCATGTTGTTGGCGCCCAACAGAACGTTACGGCTGATTTAGGCCCGCCGGTCCTCAGGTGAGAAACGCCACACCACGGGCTCACCGCAGACACGCGGTGGGGGCGGGAACTCCTCGCTGGGACGTCTGCGAAGGTGCGAAAGACAAGACATTTGAGAAACCGGGGGGCGGCAGGTGTGTGGGTGACCCTGAAGGAGTGGAAGCTGGGAAAGTCGGACGCAGAACCCAGACCGGTGTGTATTCATGTGTGTGTGGTCCGATCTCGTGCGTTGAACAAGTTCTGTGGAACTCAGGATGCAGTTGGCAACCCTTTTATCTTTTATCGCTGGAATTTGGTAACGTGTTGGCCTTGATGGTGCTTTCAAAGCAAAATGTGTGGGCCTATTATTTCATATGTGGCGCAGGTGGTGCCCATTTGATATTGACCCCCTTTGATATTGGAGCAGCTTTAATTTACAGAATACTGATCACATTTGAGTCAAAATCTCAAATTGTACATGGAGAAAGAAGTCCACAGCAGAGGTTTTCATTTTGATGACGTTGTGCCGGAATCAGCAAACCATGGACCCGGAATGGCTATCATGGAAATCAAAAATGGTCTCTTATGTTATCAAACTGGTCCAGTTGGGAAGGGAACGTTATAATCACCAGTCGGTCTGGAGAACCCCCCTTCCCCACCCCCCTCGTGCGGTATAGCAAGGCAGCTCCTTAACGGGGCCTTTTGGTGTATTTAAAGCTCATCGCCAAGACGTTTGTCATCGGTGGCTTCTGCAGCCTGCAGTCCCACATGAGCTGTGGTCACGTTCAGAGAGCACATTTTGGCGATTGTGGCACGGTGCCTTCAGTTACAGCACCAGGGGCCCTTCCTTTGAAAAACAGAAGGAGGGCGGTGTTCAGATTCTTTTTTCCAGAGTGTGCTTTTCTACCATCCTCCTTCTGCTCCTTCTGTTTGTCATTATTTCTCTTTTTGTGGACCGGACCACAAAAAAAAGTTCAACATTGTTCGGGCTTTTTGCTGTTCATGGCAGACCTATAATGCCAACGTGTGCGGGTGTGGGTAACGACAGAATCTTTCACTGAGCTCTCTTGTCTCTTCAGAACTTTATAAATGTCCTCTTGCCCCCAAGAAATCCTAAAACAACAAATAAATGAACTTCCTTTGGTTTCCTAGCGTTCTTCAGAAACAGTTCATGCCTTATTCATTCTGAGCCATGACAAATAATGCTTCCAGCTATAATACACTTCTGGATACAGTCTTGTCAGTCTGTATTATTGGAGATGAATGAATGGGAATGTGTTACAGATAGATATAGATACATAAGGCAGATAGAGACCCTATTGACTAAATAATCATTTCTAAAACACAAGAAATGGTTGTGGATCTTGTTAACTAGTGTTCTCAAGATTTACAAATATGAAGTACACACAGTCAAAAAGGTCTTGACGCATTGTTGGTGTGTCTAGTGCCAGTTCGAAAAATAGTAACTGTAGAAGGTTTTGCTGCAGGACTTGAAAATGAACCCAATATTTGTGAACAGACAAATATTGATAATGCCAACATCCTCATTTTGTGCCTAATGAAGCAAGTAGCCGATGTCTCTTCGATGGAAAGCTCAATGAGTAAGCTGTATAAATGTTACACCACCACCTAGAGGCCTGGCATACAAACTACTACGGGCATGATAGTTGGCTAGTGGCTAGTGGACTCACATTTGAACAAGAACTCAGGTTCAAACCCCACTTACTACCATTGTGTCCCTGAGCAAGACACTTAACCCTGAGTGTCTCCAGGGGGGGACTGTCCCTGTAACTTCTGATTGTAAGTCGTTCTGGATAGGGGGGTCTGGTAAATGCTTAAATGTGCTGCATTGCCACTGACTTGACAAGGATATTTTGGACATTTGCATGGGAAACATTTGGAATCTCTGGATATACCACTCGCGTGTATTGTTCCATTTGAATACGCGCCTGTGGAAATGTCTTCAGTGGCCAAAAATGTTCACACACTCAGTTGTGTCAGCCAGTGGAGCCATCTGAGCTAAAACCAAGTATATCCCGAAAACCAAGACGGACTTTTGGCAGGATAGATTGCTTGGAAAAGCACACTGACCTTTTGAAGTGTTTTTTTTAAAAGGTCTGTGGCTTTTGGAGCATGCCTTTTCTCCTCTGACGAATTACGCTAGAGCTTGGTGTTTTGCTGAACACAGCGAAACGTCCCTTTCCCCCTTTGTCGTCAGCTGGAAACGTTCTCAGAGTGTAATGCCCCGCAGTGTCGCCCACGGCTGTCTGTCTGGCCCGGTTTTTGAAAGACATCACGATCCAGTCAATATTTGCTCACTGCCCATTGTGTTAGTCATGCTGGTGTGGACGCTCTTTTGTATTATCTGGTAATACGCCCTTTTCTCCAAATAGGCTATTGCCCGTATCCGACCTAGCGAGCGCGAGGCACTCAAAGGAGCCTCGGGTCCGACTCGAACCCCCTGTCCCACGAGAGTGAAGATATCAAAAGCGGCCCATTATTGCTTGCAGTGGGCCCTTAAGTGAATCCCCTTGATGATCTCTTGGTTGCTAATGACACACTGAGAGAGGAATGCGGTCGTCGGGAGCCCCAATGAGCTCAGGCATCTCCGGGCACAGAAATCGCCCCCCATTAGCATGAACAAAAGTGGGTAAACCCGGCAGGACGTTCTAGACTGCTCGCTCGTGGGAATGTTATGTTCCGGAATGTGGCGGCGAAATTGTTATGCTGATATGGTGATTATGGTCATTATTGGATTGTGTTCAGTGGGGTTCGACCAATGGATTTTAAACGATTGACCATTGCCATTGATCATTTTCCATCGAAGGAACTTTTAATTTAACTTTTAATTTTAATTGAATTTTTAACTATTTTTATCTTGCACATTTACTTTGTTATACTTTGTCACTTTATACTTTGACTCCACCTATTTGCACACCTTCACCCTACCTGTCACACATATTTTATGTTTTAGGTTAAAGACATAAAAGTGTAATATTTGGTTATGTTTGTAATATTTGCATATTGGTTATTTGTTTCTTGCAATATTTGCAATACTGTGGTCTGTAGCAGTGTATGTGACAAATAAAATTTGAATTATTTGTTGATGAAATAGGCTGTTGATAAGAGCGTTTGGTTGCGAAACATGCTAATGAGGTCACATTGTGTCCGTTTCATTATGTCCACACAATTAATCACAGTGCAGATCTACTAACTTTCCAATCCACCCATTCTATGGACATATAAACTACACACACACACACACACACACAGGCTCATTGTGTTAGATTAGGAAGTATGCATGTTCAGTTTGATGTTCTGACAGCCTCCTCGGGGTTCTCACCTCACCCAGCTGCCGCCACTTCCTGCTCAGCCTCCAGCGTTGGGCTTCTGGCTGTGATGGGATGTCATGTGAGTGCCGAAGCTGTGTGTCTGCACATTGTCACGCATTCGTGTCGGCGTAGGTGTAAATAATGCACTGTGTGAGTTTTAAAAATGCACGTTCCGGTGTGCTTTTATTTCTTTTCGATGTGTGTTTTTTGTGAGTGTGTGTTAGGGCATGTCTGTGAGCAGCTGGTGTGGGGAGGGGCTTTGTCCCGTGCAGAGGTGTGAACAGCTGTGTGTGTTTGTGTAGCAGTGAATGGGCCCACACCACATTAATGAGTGTGTGTGTTTGAGCTCAGGGATCCTCCCCTTTTTGGTACTCGGAGAAGCAGGGTGCTTTCCCCCTTCTCTCTCACACACACACACACACACACACACACACTCTCTCACACACACAGATGCCTGCTGTAGCCGGAGAGATGTCTGGAGCTTTGCTCTCCAGCCTGAATTCCGGCGCTCATGAGGCCAACATCTCATTCGTTTCTCTGTTCTCTTTCTTCCAGACTGCTGCGGCCTCAGACAGCGGTGAGTGTGTTCGCTTTATTTTATCACACACACACACACACACACACAGCTCATTCCAACAATCAGGTAAAATCTCAACAATGAAGTTCCATGAAGCAGACGGCGTGATAAAGGGACGTGGAATGCGAAGGCGGCCTTGCTGAGAGTGCGAGATGCTGCCGACGCTGCGCTGTTCGACTCCGGGCCTGAGGCCCTGTGGAAAATCAGTGCTGGACCAGGTTCTGATAGTTGATGGTTCAGCGTGACCTTCAGCATGTGTGCTACTGCGAATATACCGCAGTTTAAATGCTCAAATGCTGTTTTATATAGTACGGAATGATATTTAGAGAGATGAGTAGATGTCTCAGAGTGCCACTGTTATGAGAAATAAATAAATTGAATAAAAAGTGCCGCTATCACATATGAAAATACAGAAATAATAGTGTAGTAGCCAATATCAGAAGAAGACAACGTTGTTTCTAGTTATTTCTATTTTGAATATTTTTTACATGAATATTTTTAACAATTAAATTACATGGTGTGTTATAGGTGTGTTATATAACCAACAGAAAATGTAATTTTAGGAAAAAAGGAACACTCTTGGCACTCTTTCACGTAAAAGTAGGTTAAATTTAGTTCAAATTTATGTTTTTTTTTTCTGTTTTGTGACATAGTAAAAAGTAAACTTCTCTTACTGGAATAGCACTAAAGTCGAACTTCAGCTTTATTAAACCCGAAGGAAATTGCTCAAACTAATTTCCTTAATTGACGGCCATATTATTTTCCATTGTTTTGTATTTGATACGTGCTTGCAGTCCGGGTTTGTCCGAGGTTGACGACCCATGACAGTCTAGAAAATTGGAAGGGGTTTTGGAATAGCCACACTTAGGTGCACCTAGGCGCTTTAAAAGATGCAATGTGTAACCGTCTGCTAGGGGGCAGTATTTCGCCAGAAGCCGTCCTGCCTCTGTCTAAAGTCCCAATAAACAAACAGCTCACTAAATCTCTGACAAAATGTGAAAAATGAGTTCTTCGTTTGACAGGTAACCTGTTGATTTTGTGTTGTAGCTGGAGTAAGCGTATTAAAAATGGTCTTCATAGAGCTGTATCTCACCGGCCCCTTCCTCAGAAGACTGGGTTCACGGCGAGTTTTTGAACTTGCTTGACTTTCCCAGTAGGGCCGTTTGGTGTTTTTGGATGTTATGTGTCGCACCGTCTGTAGTTTTGAGTTATTCCTCAATTGATTTATGAGTGTTCGACTATAAAATATTATAGTTATACGTGACTGGCCACGACGCACTTCACAAATAACGAACCACAAGTATTTCGAAAGCTATTAAAGCGGATGGGTTGGGATCCCAGAAACGTTTAACAAACCACACACTTGTTTTACTGCCAGCGAAGATCTTCGTCGGCGTGTGTTTGGTTAATGCTCGTATTTCTCACATGCTGACTGGCTTACTGAGGAAATGCTGAGATTTTAACTTTCCAAAGCAAAAAATGATCACTCCATCGCAGTTGTAGCAATGGTACAACCATTTGAAGTCACTGTAGGCCACAATTCATCGATGGAGTGCTACCATAGGTGTCAACGCCACAACAAATGGAAGACTGTTTGGAAGACGGGCGTCTTTCCCTCCGGTAGAAGGACAGAGACTAGAGGTGAACTGAAGCTGTCCATGGTGGTTCATGGTGTCACCCAACTTTGAAAAAGGTCTTGAAAAGACTCCTATGCCCTTGTACAAAGCAATTTCCTTCGGGATTAATAAAGTTTTCAGATTCTGATTCAATCAAAATATCAGCATTGTATCCGTTATAATTATTATCCTGTTTATCACACTGTAGCTTGACCCTTGACCTTTCCCCTTCACCCTGCAGAGTTGCGCTGCAGAGATCTGCAGGGTTGTGGCAGCGAGAGCAGTCTCAACAGCAATGGCAGCCTCCCCGGCGCTCAGGTGCGCCACCGGCTGCCCGAGGGCCGCGTCGCGTCCTGGGCCGTCAGCTTCGAGAGGCTGCTCCAGGACCCGGTGGGCATCAGCTACTTCTCGGTACGGAGCGCCCCCCCGACCCCGCGGCATTCTGGGAACGTGCGTTGTGCCGCGCCGCTGACGACTTGTTCTGCTGCTTCTAGGAGTTTCTGAAGAAGGAGTTCAGCGAGGAGAACATCCTCTTCTGGCAGGCCTGTGAGCTCTTCAGCCAGGTGCCTGAAGATGACAAGAAGCAGGTGAGGCTTGGTGGTGTTTACGTTCGGTTGCTATCTTGATGAACGGGGACCTTGTTGTTTTCCTCGTCGGCTCACGACTTCGCACTCGCGTCACGACTTCGTGTAGTTGGACGCTGGACTGGAATGGTTTGTTTATAGGCTTTTTAAAACCGACATCCTGAAGATGTCTTCGTTTTTAACGAGCCGCGGTGACATCTCTCAGCTGCTCTCTTTGCTCATTCTGCATCTTTCAGTAAAAGGCTTATTTATTCACGTCTTCATGGTCGCATTTCTAGCCCTTCCCCGTGGCAGGAATCCACCATGGTAATCGTTTTAATGGTGACGCTTTCACACAGTCGGGAATAATTCTCTAAAGTCATCTTTACCCGAGCTCCTTTCATCGAGGTCATCGCAACATCATGTTCTAGATACACAGACGTGGTGTTAATCGTTGTAGGTAATGACTTTTCAGTGCTTACGCAATTGAAAGGTGGAACTGTGGAATGGATCCATTATTGTCTTCATTCATCTGCTGTAGGTGGTCATTTTCAGGTGGAATGCTGGTTTCTGTTGTTGTATTTGCATTACATTGTTCCCATGAGCCTTTGCATGTCATCATCCTAGAGTGTCTGATTGTCCCAAAAATTTGTGTCCATCCTTTGACTCCAAAAACTTTCAAAAAGACAACATTTCACAATACGGGGGTATCGGTTTAATAGAATTGACTTACATTGCAGTTGTCGCAGAAGGCGCAGGAGATCTACAACAGCTTCCTCTCCAGCAAGGCCACCATGCCGGTCAACATCGACAGCCAGGCCCAACTGGCCGACAACGTCCTGAACGCACCGCAGCCAAACATGTTCAAAGAGCCGCAGTTGCAGGTGAGACTTGGGACGGAGTGGAATGCCGTGCGCTCACGTAAAGATGTTCGTAACGACGTCCTCCCGCTCTCTCTCTCAGATCTTCAATCTGATGAAGTTCGACAGCTACTCCAGGTTCCTGAAGTCTTCGTTGTATCAGGAGTGCATGCTGGCAGAGGTGGAGGGCCGACCCCTCCCCGACCCCTACCAGGTGCCATGCAGCCCAGCCCCGTCCAAGCACAGCTTCAGTTCGGACCGCTCCACCCTGACTCCGACCAAAAAGGTACAGATCGCCGTTCTTACGTCGCATGTTTGTATTTTGTTCAATTTAACCATGCATCCCACGCCCGCAACGCGAACAGAACGACCTCAGGGACGATCCGCTGGGCAAGAAAAAAGGGAATTTCTTCTCCTGGTCCCGAAACCGCAGCTTCGGGAAAGGGCCCAAGAAAAGGGACATTGGAGACTTCAGCTACAGTAAGTCTGAGAATGTAGGTTGTGCTTAACCCGTAGACCGCAGTTAAAAAGGTGATAGTAGCCTAGTGGGTAACACACTCGGCTGTGAACCAGAAGACCCAGGTTCAAATCCCACTTACTACCATCGTGTCCCTGAGCAGGACACTTAACCCTGACTGTCCCTGTAACTACTGATTGTAAGTCGCTCTGGATAAGGGCGTTTGGTAAATGCTGTAAATGTAAAAAAAGAACATTATGTTTCTGTAGACACAGAGACGTATGTTGCAGTGCTCTGTTGGTTTAAATTTGTAACATGGTTTTGTTTGGCGTGGCAGACAGTAATGGCCGGCGCGAGTCTCAGGGTTCCCTCTCGTCCGGCACCAGCCAGGAACTGACTTCATCCTCTCCGGGGGGGAAGAGCGAGGTGAGAACCAAACACAAGCCATCCTATTCGAGAGTGAATTATCCCGTTAAAGGTGCTGTGTGTTGTACTGTCCACCTGTCACAAAGCAAAATGTCCACTAGAGGGCACTGTCTCAGGTTCAAAAGCAAGCCAAACAAACTGTATCCCGCTCCGTGTGCGCAGTGTGAGTACCGCAACTCGGTGGCAACGGGGGAAAAGGGCGATCGTGGCCCGAAGCAGTGCAGTGTGTCCCTACCGGATGGCACCAACTGCCACCTGGCCCTCAGCCATGGGACGTCCATCAGGCAGCTGCTGCTGGAGCTCTGTCGCAAGCACAGTGTAAACCTGGCTGCGGTGGACCTGTTCCTCATCGGCGGGGAGAAGGTAGACGGGACTCTTCGGTTGTCGCATTACGTAGAACTAGATGCTATAGAGCTGGTGTAGAAGGTAATGTGTCGATTCTCACTAATGCTTGTGTGCTTGTGTTTTAAATGAAAGCCATTGGTTCTGGACCAGGACAGCATGACGCTCTGTTCACGAGAGCTGAGGCTGGAGAAACGCACTTTATTCAGGTAGACAAGTGGTTTTGGGAAGGAACATATTAATGACATGCCAGCGCTAGACAGTATGTGCGAATTAGCACAGAAGTGGCAAAACTTTCAGATAACTGTTTAGCTGATATGAGTTACTCTAACATTCTTAAATGAAAAATGCCTTTTCTTGACAAGTAATTTTTTTCCCATAATGTTAGTTTAAAAGCACCCAATCTGGCAACACTGGCAGGTTACGATCAATGTCACGTAGGGCCTTAATGCATGGGAACATTTATTTATCATGGCATTTTTTTGGTGGTTCTGCCTGGTCAATATTATTCTGGACAAATATACAATACCGACTTGCCTTAAATATCCACCCAGCCTGCACAAGTTCAGCTCCCACCTTGATGTGTTCTGAGTGGCATGGAATTGATGCGTAGGCATAGGATGGTAACAGAATGAATTTCTAATTGTAGGCATCAACGGAGGTTTCTATGGTAATCGTTTGTTCCTCCATCTGTAGGCTGGACCTGGTCCCCATCAACCGCTCAGTTGGGCTGAAAGCCAAACCCACAAAGCCCGTCACCGAGGTTCTGCGGCCCGTCGTTGCCAAGTACGGCCTTCGCCTTAGCGACCTGGTGGCCAGAATAGTAAGTCACTCCTCCTAATGATGGCCCTACATTACAGCAGTGACTGCCGCCACACCCGCCCCGTGTTTAGCGGGCAGCCGTGATGACGTCACCGGGTGGGACTGCATGTGGTCGGTTAGGGGGCTTGTTTCTGAGCTGGTCTTTAGAAGTTAAAATAAGAAGCCCTTCAGAAAAATAAAGAATGGAAGCCCTGCTCACCCCGGGCTGTGTGGTGGGGAAGGAGGTATTTCTGTCTGCCGCTTTGTGAGGACCACTGCTGCCTCCTGTAGCCAAGGCCCAGAAGGCCACATGGAAACAGCAGCAGCACTAAAAGTGTGATCAAGTTACTGAACTGTTCTAAAATAAAAGCAGGAGGTAAAATAAAGCAGTTTTAAACTATTGATTTGTGATATTTGCTCCAGCTGAATGTCATGACGTCATTTTTTTACTATAGATCCATAAGTAAATGCTTATGAATCAATTTTTTCATGAATATATTACCTTAGATGCTCAAACTATATTTCTTAAAGAATCAATGGACAAAAGTGAACTTTTTTTTTCTTTTACATAAAGTGTTTTTTTTTTACTTTACTAATGCATGTTTTAGTCTATGTAATGATTAATTTTATTTGCCTTTCCATTTTCTTCAAATGCAGTGTATGCACTTTGAGATTTGGACAATGTAAAGAGCAGTATAAGTTTGAAAAAAAGTGGAAAATGGAAAAGTATAAATATTATATATATATATATATATATATATATATATATATATATATATATATATATATATGTATGTATGTATATGTATGTATGTATGTATATATATATATATATATATATATATATATATATATATATATATATATATATATATATATATATATATATATATATATATATATAAAAATATAAAAATTTTGGACTTTGCACAGCATAGTGTGCACTGTGATACATATTATTAGCATTTTGGTAAAATTATGTAATGTTTGGGGGGTGTTAAGAGTGTTTTAATAAAATGTGGTGTGGTGTTGGGATATGCTTTAAATTGAATGCGGTATGTTATTGGGCAGAGTGGAGAGACAGAAATTCTGGATCTGGGGCTGCCCATCTCTAACCTTGATGGACTGAGGGTGGTGCTGGAGAGAGCTGACCCTTCGGCAAAGGGTATTAAAACGCACACGTTCACACACGGAGACGCGCTGTACGCTCATGCAAATGCACTGCGTGTGACAAATATGTTCACCAGTTTCACATGCTGTTCTTCTGCCAGAAAAGTCCAAGATGCCCTTCTCAAAATGCCACACCCCACCGACCATAAACAACATGAATCGGTCCACGCCGGTAGGCCTGCCTATATCCATTTTTTTACTATGCATTATCATATATTATTATTTGCTGTGTTTTTTATCTGTTTTAAATATATATGATTAGTGTGCTGCACTGGATATGTTATCACAGTCATATAAGAAGTCATGGTTAGAATGGACTATTTCAATTTCTTGATATAAGAAGTACCTACAAGACAGAATTTTATTAACTGCAGGTGATCAAGCAGGACCAACAGCATCACTTTACCAAAATATCAGCACTGAAAAGTATGCGCTGGTTTTACAGGGGGACAATCGGACAATAAAGAGCCCTAAAGAGACCCCAAGAGACAAGAAGCGAGACCCTTGCACTCCAGATGGGTCAAAGAAGAAATCCAACAAGAAGCGTGCAGATGAAGCTGAAGGTAAGCAGATGCAGCCCATAAAGTTGCCATATAAGGAAGCACCATCAGATGGCGCTGTTTGACTGTGAATGTGCATAATAAACTTCATCAATAAAATTCCTCTCTGTTTGCAGAGCTGTTTGAACTGCTCAGTCGTGCTCAGAGCAGCCGCGTGGACGACCAGCGTGGCCTCCTGAGGAAAGAGGATCTGGTGCTGCCTGACTTCCTGCGTCTGGACTCCCCTCCCACCCTCACTCCAAAACCTAATCCCGACCCGGACCATCCCGTCTGCTCCACACCCACCTCCCACAAAACCGGTCAGCCCAAAGGCCAGAGTGCAACGACCCCCCATCCCACCCAGCACAGTACTGACACACAGCACAGCTGTCCTACCCACCCAGCCAACACAGGGACAGAGGGAGTCAGAGGGGATGATGGGGTGGGCAATGACTCTGGTGACAGAGAGCAGCTGCCCTTCTGTGCCCCTGTGTCCCCCATCCTGCGGCCAATGGGTCGAGCCTTGGAGGAAGAGACCCCCGCAGATTTGACACTAGTGGGCGAAGGGGACATCAGCAGTCCCAACAGCACACTCCTGCCCGTCCCAATGCCCCCGACCCCACCCCGACCGTCCCCTTCTGC
Source organism: Denticeps clupeoides (assembly GCF_900700375.1). Taxonomy (NCBI): domain Eukaryota; kingdom Metazoa; phylum Chordata; class Actinopteri; order Clupeiformes; family Denticipitidae; genus Denticeps; species Denticeps clupeoides. The sequence continues at coordinate 39,853,765 of NC_041707.1, forward strand.
CCCCATCCTGCCGGAGGCCACCTACACGCCCCCGCCCCCTTGCCTTCACCCGCCAACGACAGCAGGTATTTTACCCACGTGACGACTAGCCGCCCGAGTGTGTGCCTTCGTGTTTGTCAGTGTGTGTATGTGTGTGCTCGCACGGTTCCTGTTGGAGTACGGGGACTGAAACGCGCCTGGGAGCCAGAATGAAGAGACACCGCAGGCGAGCTCTCGGGCTGTCCGTTGTTACAAAAAAAGCACTTATCTGGGTGCAGACTCGTCAATACCACGACCCCCTCAAATGTATTTTCACAATTCAACAATGCTAAATAAGAGCTTCAGAGGTATTAAAATGGCAATGCTTATAACCTAGTTGCTATTTCTTCATGTGCATGTAGAGGAGCCTCATTGTTGATTGCTAGAGTCCTTTCCTCCTGTAGATGTAGTAGATTTCTGTCCTCATTAATCCTGTATGTGTTTTTCTGTTAGCTGTAATAAACATGGCTGAAATCAGTACCTGTCTTCGCATACATTTGTGATTTTTACTTTCCTTCTTCCATCCACGTGCTGCGTCATTTGATCCTGTTTTTCTTTAGCCTTCCATTCCTTCCCCTTTTCCCATTTAAGAAGACTTGACTTAGTCCAAAACCAGCATGACTTGCTCCAAAATCATCATTGGCATGTTATCTTGCTTCGCTTCCCTTCTTTTCTGTCTAATATGAATTCGTTTTTGTATAAAAAATATCAACTGTTTTATTGGTTTTTCAGAGATTGCTGTACAAATATATTCACATTATCAGTTCTTCAGCTTTCAAATTAGCCAACTTTTACATTCTTCACATGAACTTACATTCACTAAATTCATGTTCAGTCACCCCTTAGGGACATAGTTGAAGAACAAAGTGAAGGGACTGCTTTACAAGGGCTTTGGAGCAGATCTTTCTATGGCCACAGGGGGGCAACAGAAGTCAACGATTTCCACAAAAATGCACAGTCACCGTGTGGAACATGGTGTTATGCTTTACTTTTCAACAAGGTTCCGTAAAATTGTCATCACAACTACTTTTTACAATGTAGATTTTCAGGCACGTACGCCTGATATAAAGCTGTTAATGATTATCAAGCGACTTGCATACCTGAACTGCTGTAAATATCTAGTCCTTGGTTGCTCTTCCAAGGATTCAGTTCATTTCACGATCACATTGTTTACTTTTCCCAAGATTTTATCACAGAGAAGGGACCACCCAGAGGTAGATGCTTTGATCAGTCGGACTGGTTGCTTAATAAAGGAGTTTCTGCATTCCCCGGCACAACGTCCCTGGGTAGGCATGTGTGAGGAAAGTGCACGTATCTCGCTGGATTCGCTAAAATAGAAGAATGCTGTCAGGAGTCCGGAGGTAACACTTCTGCTTTGACGATTCTGTGGCAGTGATCTGTGATCACTGCACGTTAAGCCGAGGTCGGAGTCAGGTCCTGAGGAAAAGTGGCCTTTGGATGAATTTTCTGGATGAATGCTTGGTTTGCTTCATGCCATCCCGCCTCTGTCTGTTATCTTAATTCTTCATGTGAGATCCATCCCGTAATCATACTGACGTAACAGTTGGGTGGGTGACCAGAAAAATCACGTTGAAGCTTAAACTGTCCACCTAATGTGAATGTTGTGGTCTCTCTAGAGACTTTTCAGACACAGGTTCAATGTAAGGGAAGCCTTCATGGTAACAAATCAAGGAAAGACAGTTAGTCTTAAGCAGCCGTTGTCAAGCTAGGGTCTGTCTATGATGGAAATCCATTTACATTTACGGCATTTATCAGACGCCCTTATCCAGAGCAACTTACAATCAGTAGTTACAGGGACAGTCTCCATGAAGCAAATTAGGGTTAAGTGTCTTGCTCATGGACACAATGGTAGTAAGTGGTCTGCTGGTTCATAGGCGAGTGAGTTACCCACTAGGCTACTAGCAACCCAAATATTGTTTGAAATACACTTCATGCTAGTAAGTGTACAACACTCCTATCTTCCCTAAATTCCCTACAATGACAAATTGCATTTTGTGAAACGGTTTACTACTTTGGATAAAGTTCACCAACTCACCTGTTTGCCCCCTCAGGTGCAGAAGCTGAGGACAAAGGCTGCAATTCAGCCCATGGCCACTGGAAGGCACTGTTCTTAGGACCAAATCACATTTCACAGGACCAGACTCTCTCATCAAGCCCAGGGATTGGCCTTGAGGGGGTTCGCCTAGAGGAGGACCCTGACCTGAGCCTGAGTTTCGAGGGATATGCCAACGAGCTCCGGGAGTGCCAGAGCCGGATGAAGAGCAACACGTACCCATTGGCCGCCGAGCCCCGCTGTCATCTTACCAACGAGTCGGAAGGCAATGAAGACGGAGCGGGGGAATATAAAGCGACGTTCGTCTGAGGAAACGAACTGTATGCGGGACTTGCCAAGTAACGAACTGTATACGGGGCTTATGCCATGGTGACAGGAACGGGCACGCAAGAACCACTCCTGATCTTTCTGTGTAAATACTCAATCAACAGTTGGGCAAAAATTGATGGATGGCTGGTCGCCACTGAAAGCGTTAAATAATTTATTGATTAAAAGAATACAGATTAAATGACCTGCGTAGATGCACATGGTTAGTTGAACAACTGTCTCGTCATGGCTCGATAATAAAAGGAAAGAAAAAAAACATTTTTTTTAAAGAAGTCAAGAGTGTCACTTCATTCCTGCCTTTTGTTGTACTCTGATGTAGATGAGCTCATGTACCATTGTCTCGATGTCAACACTGCCGCCTCCTGCCGCCTGTCCCTGGGTCTCACCCACACAGATCACTTAAAAGCTTTTTCTGCGCTTTCAGCCACTGTCATTAGTGAGACATTAGGCAAGAGGCGAGCTGAAGACGTCTTTTCTTCCGCGGTGTCAGGCTTTGTGGCCGGCAAGCGCAAACCCTCTCATTCTGCTCAGTCTCTGGGCGACAACGAGGAAAAGAGTTCTGCTGCTTGTTTACTTGAACATTTGCTCAACCCGCTCATGACTCAGAGGTTTCAGAATTGGGAAAAATGTGCCCTCGAGGGGATCTGCTTTCCCTCAGCACACTGCGGCATCGTCGCTGGCAGTCAGTTTTGTGCTTCGGAAATACTTAAGATGACGTGGTAAAACCGCCACTAGCCAAGATTTACACCGGGCCAAGAGTAGTGACTCGTCTCCAAAAAGCAGGCTGAGCAGAGCAATTCCTGCGATGTGTGTGCATCCATCTGTGCAGTAAAGACCATCTCAACAGATCCAGGTTGGGTTAGGTTTACTCTGGATAATTTGGTCCAGGTTGGGTTAGGTTTACTCTGGATTTTTTTTATCTAGGTTGGGTTAGGTTTACTCTGGATTTTTTTTATCTAGGTTGGGTTAGGTTTACTCTGGATTTTTTTTATCTAGGTTGGGGAAGGTTTACTCTGGATTTTCTTTATCTAGGTTGGGTTAGGTTTACTCTGGATTTTTTTTTATCTAGGTTGGGGAAGGTTTACTCTGGATTTTTTTATCTAGGTTGCGGAAGGTTTACTCTGGATTTTTTTATCTAGGTTGGGTTAGGTTTATTCTGGATTTCTTGATCCAGGTTGGGGAATGTTTACTCTGTATTTTTTTTTATCTAGGTTGGGGAAGGTTTACTCTGGATTTTTTTTTATCTAGGTTGGGTTAGGTTTATTCTGGATTTCTTGATCCAGGTTGGGGAAAGTTTACTCTGTATTTTTTTATCTAGGTTGGGGAAGGTTTACTCTGGATTTTTTTATCTAGGTTGGGTTAGGTTTGTTCTGGATTTTTTTTTATTTAGGTTGGGGAAGGTTTACTCTGGATTTTTTGATCCAGGTTGGGGAAGGTTTATTCTGGATTTCTTGATCCAGGTTGGGTTAGGTTTACTCTGGATTTTTTGATCCAGGTTGGGGAAGGTTTATCTGGGATCATTTGATCCAGGTTGAGGATTTAAAAGTTTAAAAAGGGGATTTAGGAAGGGTTGGGTGCATTCTTGAGCAGTTCACAGTCGCTCAGCCCAGTTCGATAAAATGATTCCTTTTTATCGCCCGGGGAGCATCTGTCGATGAAAGCAGGTCTGTCGGCTGGCAAAGGCCGAGAATGATTAACACGGTGATTTCATCTTGGGGCCAGCGCTCGGCCCAGGGACGCGGCGTCCATCTGCGGAAATGTCTCGCTCGATTAATGCTGATTACTTGCAGCACGCTCAGTCCTGCAAGCTTCCACCTGCCGGAGCAGAACAGGTCAAAGGGGGTCGATAATTACGGGACTGCGAGAGGAGGGTCTGCAGCCACAGCCCGGGCAAGGAATGTGTGCCGCGGCCTTTTCCAGAATATTCTTCACATGCCCACAGCATGTCATGCGAGTCTATAAACGGTTAATGCCGAACTAGAGCTAGTTGTCTGGGGGAAGGTAACCGGGGTCGTCGCAGGTGTCCAACGTGGCCCTCAAGCCCCGCGGTTTCCTGTTTCGGCCGGTGGAATCTCGGTGACGCAACCGGGGATTGGGTCACCCCGCGTCCCTGACGGTCGCCACCCACCTTCACCCCGGGAGCCGAAGGAGGAGTTGAAGGGAGGATGGAGCTGCTCGCCGCGCCGCCGCTGCTTCTCCTGCTGCTGACGGCCGGCGTGCTGGACGCGCGGACGGTGAGGAAGCGCCAGAAGTGTCCTGTCTTTTTCCCGCTTCTTTCTCTCTCTCTCTGTCCCTCTGTGTGTGTATGTCTCTCTCTCTCTCTCTCTCTCTCTCGCTCTCTCTCTCTCTCTCCTTCATGCTCTCAGTGTCTCTCTCTCTTTCACTTTCACGCAGCTCGTGGTGCAAGTTACAAACGTTATAAATCCATTAGCTTTTCCAGCGCTCGTCGTCTTTAAAACACGAAATATAACCTATATGCCCTTTTTTAAAAATTTGATAAAGTTAATTTAAATCCCCAAATTAAACGTGTTTCCAGAGAATGTTTCCCCCAGGCCACGAAATATTACCTTCAAGAGATGCCATCAGAGGGAGCCATAAAGGTAGGCTGATTTATTTTATTTATTAAATCACATACATATGGGATTAGTGCACTTTTTTATTGTTATAAATTCCTTACATCGTCACAAGTACCCTACAGACAGTTCATTTCTATTCATACTGTATATATTCATATAGTATCTCCTTAGCTGTGGGGTTTCAAGTTTGGGTACAAGTCTACGACAGTACAAGTCTACGATATGGCTTTTGTACTGGAAACTACCAAATTTACATAGAATGGACCAGAACCCAACTTACTACCATTGTGTCCCTGAGCAAGACGCTTAATCCTGACTGTCTCCAGGGGGGGAACATCCCTGTAACTGCTGACTGTAAGTCGCTCTGGATAAGGGCGTCTGGTAAATGCGTCTGTGAAGTGGTGGAACTGATTTTTTTTTCTGTAATTATTATTTTTAACTTGTATGATGAACTGGAATATCTACACGTCCAGTTCTCACCACGGACGGCCGGGAGTGTAAATTCCCTTTTCTCCTGGGAGGGACCCTCCATCGTCAGTGCATCTCCATCAGCTCCCCCTGGCCCTGGTAAGAAACCCACCATCGTGCACCCACGTGCTTCTCAGGTGAACGGGCGGCCATGCAGGTTGCATGAAGAAACGTGAAGCGCTGAAGCCTCTGATGATGCGTCACTGAAGGCATCAAAACTATGAATGAACACATGTGGAGTTCTGTACTTAACAAAAAGTGGAGACCTGGCCTCCACAGTCACCGGACCTGAACCCAATCCAGATGGTTTGGGGTGAGCTGGACCAACAAGTGCTAAACACCTCTGGGAACTCCTTCAAGACTGTTGGAGAAGCATTTCAGGTGACGACCTCTTGAAGCTCATCGAGAGAATGCCAAGAGTGTGCAAAGCAGTAATCAGAGCAAAGAAACTAGAATATAAAACATGTTTTCACTTATTTCACCTTTTTTGTTAAGTACAGAACTCCACATGTGTTCACTCATAGTTTTGATGCCTTCAGTGAGAATCTACCAACGTAAATGGTCATGAAAATAAAGAAAACACGTCGAATGAGAAGGTGTGTCCAATTGTTTGGCCTGTACTGTATATATATTACTGTATATTATAGTGACAATTTGCCTTCAGAAATGCATGAAACTGGGCGTGGCTGGTACTGTAAGCCCTACATGTAGTCGGATTGCCATGACGGCGTCGTGAGTAAGCAGGGTCCGCGGCCCCATCCCACGCACAGCCGGAGCTTCTGTTTGTCCCACGCGGGGCCAGCTCGGAGAAGCAGCCACCGGAATTGGCCAATGCGTTGCGAAACCCGGCCAAGAAGAGGGTTCCTTTCCGCTGCGTGTATACGCGTGTGTTAATATGTCCCCCCCTCGTGTAATCTAAGCCGGCGTGGAGAGTGCTGTTTATGTAAGGTGTGGCGTGCGAGGGCGCCCCGGCAGGCCTCGTCCTCGTGCGAGCCTCAGGAATGCTGCTTTATTCCCGTCTCCTAGGTGCTCCCTCACGCACAACTTCGACCGCGATCGCCAGTGGGGCTACTGTCACACGGAGGAGCGTCACCCCAATGGTACGTGGGCGTGGCCTCCGCACCTTTATCCTTTGTCTGATCGATATTCAGCACGTATCAGACAGCATTTGTCTGATAAATGCTGTAAATGTAAATGTCTCCCTAATTATGGAGTAGCGGTTGCACTATTCACACCTTAGTTGGAATATATCGGCTATTCAATGTCGCTGCTACCTCTCTATTTCTGCCACACCACTTCATAAGTGTGTCCCTGAGCAAGACACTTAACCCTAAGTGTCTCCAGGGGTGACTGTCCCTGTAACTACTGATTGTAATCGCTCTGGATAAGGCCATCTGATAAATGTTGTAAATGTAAATGTAAATGTAAATCACTTCATCTAATAATTTACTATACCTGCCATAGTTATTTATTAATTGTTGCTTTGTTCTTGTCATTTATATTGCACTATTACTACTCTTCTGTTCATATTGTTTCTTATTGCATTGAGCATGCTTGTTGGACAAAAGAATTTCCCTCGGGATGAATAAAGGTTTACCCACCCCACCCCACCCATCCCCACCCTACCCTACAGCGCATCCGGAAAGTATTCCCAGCCCGTCACTTTTTCCACATTTTGATATGTTACAGCCTTATTCCGAAATAGATAACATTTTTTTTGTTCTCAGAATTCTACACACAACACCCCATAATGTCAACATGAAAAAAAAGTTTACTTTAGGTTTTGGCAAATTTATAAAAAAAAAAAAAAAAAAACACACAGTAGGGTGGTATATCCTAGTGGGTAACACACTTGCCTGTGAACCAGAAGACCCAGGTTCAAACCCCACTGATTAACATTGTGTCCCTGAGCAAGACACTTAACCCTGAGTGTCTCCAGGGGGGGACTGTCCCTGTAACTACTAATTGTAAGTGGCTCTGGATAAGGGCGTCCGGTAAATGCTGTAAAATGTAAATGAAGCTCAGCATTAAGCTCCTGTTTCCCCTGATCATCCTTGAGATGTTTCTGCAGCTTAATTGGAGTCCACCTGTGGAAAAAACAAGTCACAGGAATCGTCTGTAGACCTCCGAGACGGGATTGTCTCCAGGCACAAATCTGGGGAAGGCGATTAAATCATTTGCCGTTTATTAAACAGCAATTCTTCTTCTTCTCATTCTCGGCATTTACTGTTATCGTTAAAGGCCGATTCTTACGTTTGTATGAGCGTTGAGGAGCGTCCAGTGGCTGTGTCTCTTGGCTGTTTGAGGGGCTGGCTGGCAGCTTGGGAGCATCTGGATCTGCTCGTTCCTTTGCCGATTGACATGTGACTCCAGCCCTGTGCAGGAGCGTGGAACTAGTTCTGGCCGCGTTCGTCAGCGCTGCGCTCAGACGTGTAGCAGGACGGAGTGCTGTACACCGGAGGCGCCTTCTTCTTCTGCTCTTCTCATGAGCGACTAAAGCATATTTTAAGCAGAAACACCTGAAAAGTGGCAAGAAGGCCTTTAATGGTGACTTATTGTGGAAAACTGTGCTTCAGCAGAATTTGGTGGAACTCCCATGCAGTAAACATGGGCGGGGTTTTTGGACGTCTCACAGATAAGAGGTGGCTGGAGTGTGTTTCATAAGAAGAATCAGACTTGGACTTATTAGTCATGCAGTGTTGCATTTACTAGGAATTTGTTTGGCCTGATGGAGGTGTTAAAAGAGACCTGGAGAGCTTTGAGCTGTTGCATCTTGGCTGAGTTGACACACGCTGTTTTGTGATGGCTTCACATTTAATAATCCTGATAGTGTGACGCATGTGGACACCAGTTGTCGAAGGGACGTAGTATGGCATCCGAGCTACGTCCAGCAAATTTGTATTGTTCTTCCTCACGGTATATATTATATATATATTATTCTCCTTCGTTGTCCCTGGCTGGTGGAACAACCAGGAGAGAAGGTTAGCACTCGCCTTGACAAGGATGGAAGAGGCCTTTGTGGCCTTCAACACACATATGGTTAAGGCATTGCCACCTACATCGTGGCATCTCTAACCAAGTTTTTGTGGCAGTGGTGGCCTAGCGGTTAAGGAAGCTGCCAAGAAGCCACTGAGGTGCCACTGAGCAAAGCACCGTCCCCACACACTGCTCCCCGGGCGCCTGTCATGGCTGCCCACTGCTCACTCAGGGTGATGGGTTAAATGCAGAAGACAAATTTCACTGTGTGCACCGTGTGCTGTGCTTCTGTGTATCACATGTGACAATCACTACACTTTAACTTTTACTTTAACAACTTGCCCGGCTCCATTCGACTAGCCGAGACTTCTACCACCTTTAAGAAGCAGTTGAAAACCCACTTGTTCAAAAAGTATTTCAGACGAGTCTAACACTAACACACATACATGCACACACACTCACACTGCACTATTGTTTTTTTTTTCGTCACAATTTCCGAGCATGTTCTTTTTTCTGACAAGTTAGGCTCTTAGTTTTGTAACTAAAAAACTAGAAAAGAAAAGTAAAGAATGCCGTTGTTTCATCGTTCCCTCTGCAGTGGTTGTTCCTGTCGCCATAAGGGAGGCGGACCCGTGTGAGGGGAACCCGTGCCGGAACGGTGGCCTGTGCACACGCGCCCCGTACAACCATTCGTTCGAGTGCTCCTGTCCTGATGGCTACACAGGCAGGTGGTGTGAGAAGAGTGGGTAACACCTCCATCGACCCTGTCCATTAAAGGCCCATCACCGTGCCGCGGGGTCACCTTCCTCCATCTTGTTTATCAGAGAAGTGCTTTGAGGAGGTCCACCTGCGACACTACGACAGCGGAGAGTCTTGGGGGAGGGTCCACCACCGCAATGTGGAGCTGTGCACCTGCCTGGACGGGAAGGTCTCCTGTGAAAGCACCCGATACACTGGTGAGAGGAGTGCAGGCTCGTGTCATTCTGTCTTACTTGATCTATTTAGGTAAGCCCGTGGTGCATTGGCACATGACTTCCTGTAGCCTTAGACTGACCTCCATCTTCAAATCTCAGAATTGCACATGGATCGTGTAGATGAAAAATAATAGTCCATGTTGCAACGACCCCCAAGTACCTCACCCTTCCAATTACAGTAGCGTGGTAGGACCTGCGGTGCCCATCTGGCGCCGACAGCTTCTCCCTCCAGGGCTGAATTTAATCTGCTCTTCAGCACGAAGTGATTTATAGTTACAGGAGATACATCAGAACCAGTTTCATGGTGCTCTACAAGGCGTGGTGTTATACAGAAATAAACTGATAGAAGAAGAAGTGACTTGTTATCTGTAAATTGGAGCGCAGGCACCATTCTGTAATCACCCAGAAGATGAAATGAGACGTCATGACTGACAGCTCTCCAGCATTCTGGATGACGCAACCCCCCATTTCCTGGCAATCTTCACCTACATCCTCTAATACCACTCGCTCATGTCAGCAGACATCACGAACATGATGTCAGGACGGCTGCATTAAAATAAAAATTCCATTTCTAAGAATAGATGGACACGCGCCACCTTTTGCCCCCGGGTGCGTGCTGGCATTTATTTCTCCGATTTCGGACCGAAGCTGGCGGGACGAGAGAAATATGTAATCGCGATAAACCCTCTCATATCCCTGCACTACTGCGTCCCTGAAGCTGACCAGAAATGGAGGAACTTTGCAGAACAAACACGGCAGGCACGGCAGAGGGAGCGGCGTGTTTTGGTACATCTGTGCTGGAGACGGAGTGAGAGGAAGAAAAGTTGTCAAAAGATCTTTGGCTCTTCTGCGCGTGCGAACGTCTTTTCACAGCCAAGAGAATGGTGTGGCTCCTGAAAGGACAGATGAAAGGAACAAATTAAAACAACAGCAGCTGAGTCACACTGACGGCTCTGAGACATTCAGTATCTACTTTTGATGAGATATCAAAGTAGATATGAGCATTTTTCAAACTGCAGATGATCACAAATTTATAGTGAGGGATCAGAAAATCTGTAATAATCTGTTGCATGAACCTCTGATTCATCCCTCTGAGCAGATTACAGATTACTGAAACCCGTGAACATTATACAGAAGTATTGTGCAATCACGGTAGGGAGGACAGGTAGGGGACACCGTCAGCTAGATAAAATCTCGTCTTTGCATGTAGCTACCAGTTCTAATTGCTCCTGTCATTCAGTTACAGTTGTACCGCTGTAATGAGGAGATATTTTTGTTCATCGTGCAAAGTCTTCAGAAATGTAGGGTCCGATGATGTTGGACAACTTGGACAGATCTTGGACGTTCCTGTTCGTCGCTGCTCTTGTGAACCAGTCATCACTACTGTTCCAGTACCAACGGAAAACTTGAGCTTGAACTTGGATAGTCAAATATACCTGAATGTATTTCACCCAGGTAACGCTAGAAATGGAAAACCAGAGCTGTGACGTCAGCAAGAAAAAGCTTTACGATTCCTTCCTGTCGTCTGGACCCCATTCTGAGGAGCGGCACAGGAAATGATAACAAGACGAACCCCAGAACAAGACCAAAACTTTCAATTCTCGTGAAACAGTGGCAGCCTCTAAAGGCCAGGAGTCGATTAAGTTCTAGTATATAAATCTTGTTGATGAATGAAGCTCTCCCATTGCTGACAGGACCAAGACGGTGTAAAATCGACAGAATTGCTCCAGTTCTGGATCTACATTGAAGAAAGATCTGTGATTAATCATGTTGGCAGTATTGTTATTGTGATGTGTGACATCATACGGAAGGCATTAGGGCCATGAAACCCGATAGCTTTTTCCTCACCAATCTGAGGTTCACTTCGGATCATAATATGACTCAGAAGGCATCGCAAGCACCATGTAGGAGGTGACCACCGCCGCTCTCCGACAGCCATGTAATTACCGCTGAAGGGTGGTTCCCACTCGACCGCAGACGCACTGTTTGGCCATGAGGAAACACCCTGCAGGGTCCAGCCTGACAGTTCGGGGAGTGTACAGACTCTTACTGTCTGTTTGTGTGTGTGTTGTGTGTGTTTTTGTGTGCGTCCAGCCTGCTCGTGGAACCCGTGTGAGAATGGGGGAACGTGTCGGATTATTGAGGCCACGGGGGAAGAGGTGTGTGCCTGCAAAATGGGGTACAGCGGACCATTCTGCAGCATTAGTGAGTTGCGGTCATACATAGACATAAATGCTCATTGAAAGTGATTGAAGCGAAGCGATTGGCCACTTTATTTTAAACACATTGTGTGGAGATAGGGTACTGCTGTTGCAGTGTTGAACAGTCATCATGCATTCCTTAATTTGTGGTCAGGATCGAGCCTCGGCTGATCTACCTAATGATGATCCGCCACACAATTTAGATGCAATGTGTTTTTTATAGAGTGCTCATTGACTTGCAGGTAAACTTGCATATAACCAAATCTGGCCAAAAACAGCCTGCTGTTGCAGTGTTGTACAGTCATCATGTAGTCCTTATTTTCTGGTCAGGATCGAGCCACCGCTGATCTACCTAATGATGATCCGCCACAGAATGTAGATGCAAGGTGTTTTTTATAAAGTGCTCATAGACTTGCAGGTAAACTTGCATATAACCAAATCTGGCCAAGAACAGCCTGCTGTTGCAGTGTTGTACAGTCATCATGTAGTCCTTAATTTGTGGTCAGGATCGAGCCACCGCTGATCTACCTAATGATGATCCGCCACAGAATGTAGATGCAAGGTGTTTCTTATAAAGTGGTCATAGACTTCCAGGTACACTTGCATATAACCAAATCTGGCCTTTGAAACACTTGCAGGTGATTGCATGTGCCAGCCCTAACGTTAAAAAACAGGGCTGTTCAAAGTTACTTTAATAGTTTCATTTAAAATATTCAAGCAGAAGCCTCTTTCATGCACTTGTCTCTGTGATAGTTTTAAATGCGAGTTGCAGACGTGCAAAGTATTTCTTTTTAATCAATTGACAGCCCAAACAGAATTATGCACACAATTACTGACCAGTTTAATCCCAAATAAAACCATTTCCCTCCTGTAACAGCCCTTGAGGCGCAGTGTTACGAGGGTAACGGAACCCAGTACCGCGGCACGGCCAACACCACCATCTCTGGTGCCCGCTGCATGCCGTGGAACTCCGACCTCCTGTTCAACAAGCTGAACATGGCCGCGATGCAGGGCGCCGACCTCAAGGGACTGGGGGAGCACGCCTACTGCAGGTTGTATCCTCTGACATAAAGAAAATGCTGTTGAGTAATGGTGCTCCCGTCGTATGTTAATTAGCTCTAAAGTGTTGGGGACAACTTTTTGAGTCATTTTATATTGAATCAAAGTTCCCATCAATCAGGACTAATACAGGATGAAAAAGGGGCAGATTCGTGCAGGCCCAGACTGACAACATCGGCCAGTGATTACGTGCAGCACAGTCTTTATTATATAAATTGATGTTGCAATTGCATTTTATTAAATGTATCAGCACAGCTGCAAACATTTAACAGCACCATTTTTTTGCTTTACAAATGCTTGAGAGTTGTTGTTGTTGCCTGCCTGGAGATTTGAGTATAGCTAAGTATTATTAGCTAAGATAAAAATGGGCATATTATTTCCGTCATCTGTTTCGTAAGTGCAGCCCTGCACATCCAGCCTATCTGGGAGATTAATCAAGATGTCAGGACAACTCTCTGCCATGCCCGCAAAACCACGCTCACACGGAGTTTAAATATGAGTGTTGGAAATTGGGGCGGAGGGGGGTGGCGTAATGACACGTTGCGCGCCAATCCTGACCAGCCTCTCCAGCCGAGTTATGAGAGTTCCAGGCTTGTGATCTGTCACGCTGGTTTGACACGGCCCGAAACAGTGGCTCGGTACATGGTGAACGGGTCAGACAATGACCCGACGGCGAACAGAGCAGCTATACACAGGTGAAAGCAACCAGCAAACATAATAACACTCGACCGACAGGAAGCTCTGGTCCGAATCCCGCACCCGGAGTAGCCCCTGCCGGACCATCTTGATTTCCATAGGCAGACATTAACGCAGGATTTGGTGGGCCTCGTGCATAGTGTGTAGTACGATGTCATTCCGTTGTGCTCCTCCTCTAGGCAGGGGCGTGTCTGGACTTTTTTTGTTGGGTTGGGGGGAGGGAGGCAGGCAGGTGCACAGAGTATATAAGGAGTGGCCGGGGGTTGGGGGGCGTTTGTTGCGAAGACCACACATGTGCAGATGGAGAGGGGGTGTATGATTGTGGGGGGGCGGGGGTTAGGGTGGTAGAAGCCTAGTGGGGTAACACACTCGTCTATGAACCAGAAGACCCAGGTTCAAATCCCACTTACTACCATCGTGTCCCTGAGCAAGACACTTAACCTTGAGTGTCTCCAGGGGGAGACTGTCCCTGTAACTACTGATTGTAAGTCGCTCTGGATAAGGGCGTCTGGTAAATGCTGTAAATGTAACTGTAAAATGCAAGAGCCGTTTTATTACTAGCACGAACATGCGCTTAGAAGCCATTGACGTGAAACCATCAAATTACTCACCCCACAAGGCTTCTCTAATTTGACGAACTGGTCAACAACCCCTGCCTCTAAGCCTATTCCTAACATTTACCATGTCTGGCTGTGGCGCTTTGGCCTAGGAACCCTGATGGTGACAGCAGGCCTTGGTGCTACGTCATGAATAATAGAGTTGCAACGTGGGAGCACTGCGACATTCCCCCCTGTACCACTAACAGTACGTAAAACACTCAGAAGACAATAAATGCCCATTTTTTCCCCCCCGTTCCTCACCCCCCGCAACACCTTGCACCCAGCTTCATTCAGGCACGTGGCGACCCCTGCCCCTAAGGCGCCCCCCACCCGTAAGCCCCGCAAGCCGCCCTCGTGCGGCACGCGGCACAAGAAGCGCATCCCTCGCGGCCGGATCCTGGGCGGGACCGCCACCCTCCCTGGGTCCCACCCATGGATGGCGGCGATCTACATCGGGGACTCGTTCTGCGCAGGCAGCATGGTGGCCTCCTGCTGGGTGGTGTCCGCCGCTCACTGCTTCTACCGCAAGTATCTATCCATGCGTCCGTCTGGATTTTCAGTGTTATCATTCAATTAATCTGTACATTATCAATAACAATTTATAGAAATTAGCAACTGTTAATTATTTGTTGCCAAAGAGTCAAATGAATATTTAGGCTATATGTAAGAAATCATTATATTCCAAATTATATGACAATAGAAAAACTCAGTGTGTTATATAATAAAATTCACACGATCGTTATTTTATTATTTTGCTTTCTTTTTTTTAGCATTTCTGATATCCATAAATCCGTGAAACTCTCCTTTTGTCATTCTCCTTTTCTTCTGCCGTAGCCCCCTGCTGTCCACTATAAAGGTTGTCCTTGGACAGCATGAATTCAACCACACAGGCCCCAACACCTGGACATTTGGGGTGGAGAAGTACATCTTCCCCGAGCAGTACAACCAGTTCAATCCCACCGTGAATGACATTGGTGAGCCTGTTGGGTTACAAAAGGAAACCGCTTACTGCCGTGAGCTTCGTCTCCGCGGCCTCAGTTGTTCTTCTCCCTGACAGCTGTTCTCCATGTGCCCCGGACAGCTGGTGGAACGGGACCTGGTCTTCAGACACACTCGCTTTATTAGCCTCACGCGGCTCTTTAAGCACAAACATACGGAGATTTTTTTTCGCAATCATAACTGCTTTTCATCAGAGGCTTGATGATTTGGGACAATCGGTTCATTGTATGCTTACAAATGTTGTTAGAATATAAAAGAATTTGTCATTATTGACGTAAAACCAATCATATACACAACCCAGCCAGTCAATGAGGAGCATCACATACACATGTTAATGCGTGGACACAGGTCTTTTTTATAAACCAAAAACCCTGTTTATAGAAAAGCGTTTTCGCGTGGACGGGGGCCCAAGAATGCGAAGCCGCAGCGACTGACGCTCCATCTGATCCCCAGTGCTGGTCAAACTTCAGAAGAAGGACGGCCGCTGTGCCCGGAGGAACCAGTTTGTGCGCCCCATCTGCCTGCCGGAGACAAACACCACCTTCCCCGACTACTACTGCTGCCAGATCACCGGCTGGGGCCACAGGCAGGAGAGTGAGTGTCTCAGACGGGCAATCGGGGGTTAAAAAGCTCCGGAGAGAGATGGTTTATTCTGTACCGGTTTTCGCCAATGCCGTAGAAGTGCTTCTGTGTGTTACTACAGCTGCAACACAAGAGCCCACTCAAGATTGAGGTCAAGATAGAACCACTTTTGAGAGTTCAGTCTGTAAAACTGACACTTTGACTCCGCCCGTACGGGCGGAGCCCCATCCCAATATGAACCCAAGAACCCGGATGAGATGCAAGAGCGTGCAAATTAGCACCGGCGGCATGACGGGGCTCTTGTTTCCAGGACCTGAGCTGTGTTCTCTCCCCAGAGGGCCAAACGTACAACAGCCTGATGGAGGGCGTGGTGGGAATCATCCCGTTCGAGTGGTGCTCCCATCCGAAGGTCTACGGCTCAGAGATCCGGCCAGGCATGCTGTGCGCGGGGAATAATGGCTGCGTGGACGCCTGCCAGGTACGGGGACGACTTTGTGCCACTCCCTGCCTTGTGTTATAGCCAGAGTAGGTGTGTTTGTCCGGGTCGGGGAGTAACGAGTACAAGTGTTACGTACTTTAATTATGAATAAATGCGTTGACGCACCGCCAACAGAAACGAAGCATTGAAGCGACCCGGAAACCAAGATGGAGGAGAGGTTGATTATTAGCACTGATTGTAAAGCGATTCTAGAAATTTAAATCGACAGCATCGTCTTACCGTGACACCGCAAGCAAGGCATAAAAAAATGTCGGATGCTACAGACCTGCCGGGTGGATTCTGACAGTGAACGGGTGCTGGTTTAGTGAAAGTGAAGCGATCGTCACAGCACACGGTGACACGGCGAAACGTGTCCTCTGCTTTTAACCGTCACCCTTGGTGAGCAGTGGGCGGGGACGGCGCTTTTGCTCAGTGGCACCTCGGCAGCTCGGGATTCGAACCGGCGACCCTCTGATTACGACCAATGCCCGGGACGGAGGAACCCCGACCAGCCATAGAGATCCTTAAATTATTCAGTGCTTTTGAATGTTAAATACTTGGTTTACGTGCATTATAACTGTATGATCATAAAAGTCCGACATTGTGGTGCTTTATTATATTATCTTTATTACATTGATAAATTATAATAATGTTAATTCATGTAATGGTATATATGGTAAACACTGCCAGATTTCAAAATGTCTAAGACTAATAATTCATCATTTACAAAAGTACTCAAAAAAGTGATCAGATGTAATGGGAATAGTTACACTGCTATTACATTTTAAATAGGGAAACTTTCCCAACGCTGGTGTCTATATGTGCAGGGAGACTCTGGCGGCCCCCTGGCCTGCGTCAAAGACGGGGTCAGCGTCCTCTACGGGGTCATCAGCTGGGGAGAAGGCTGTGGACGGTCGAGCAAGCCTGGCGTGTACACCAGCGTGCCCAAGTACATGAGCTGGATCAACTCGGTCATGCGGCGGAGGTCCTAGCCCGGGTGGACGTGGACTTGTTTATAACACCACTGTGAATAAATAGTTTTTTTTTATGCAATAAAATAATTTTAAATAAAACACTTGATCTTGACTATTTGTTGATCTTGACTGTTGTTCTTCTGCTTGTTGGAGATCATTCGATAGTTTACAGAATTGGAAGAGACTGACACCCAAGTTCTTCTACCACATCTCTACACATCAGCATTTAATCGTTATAATTCGAACAGAACTGTACCCATGAAGATGTTTTGGTCTATTTGAACACTGTGTACGAGGTTTGAGAAGAAGCATTGGAAGCCGTGGTGGCACCATGGGGGAACGTCTCCTCATTTTACCAGCCTTTGCATGTACCATTTGTGTCCCTGTCCTGCAAAGGGTGGTAGTAGCCTAGTGGGTAACACACTTGCCCGTGAACCGGAAGACCCGGGTTCAAACCCTACTTACTACCATCGCGTCCCTAAGCAAGACACTCAACCCTGAGTGTCTCCAGGGGGGGACTGCAACGTTTTAGTTCAGGCCCGGAACGTTGCTCCAAAGTATTGGAGAAACCTGTGGTCAGATGGGGGCGCTGATTATTTGGTTATAAATCATGCTCAGCGCTGTCGCATCGTACGCGTGCGGCTTGGCGAGGCCGCGCCGAACGGCATGTGTAACCGGCCGTGCGGCGTGCGCGCCGGCAGAGTGAGGTTTCACATTCCTGCCTCGCTAATCCCGGATCGTCTTTCCACGCCCGGGCATAACCTATGGCGGCGGAGGCCGCTCAACGCATTCTATCGTTGCTGCCAGGGCCACTGGTGCCGGCATCGGGAGCGGGTGTACAGTCAGAGACGAGGGAGGCGGTTGGCAACACCGGGGACAAACAGAAGGCAGAAGGGTCTTGAGGGTGACCCCAAAGCGGTGGTAGTAGCCTAGTGGGTAACACACTCGCCTATGAACCAGAAGACCCAGGTTCAAACCCCACTTACTACTATCGTGTCCCTGAGCAAGACACTTAACCCTGAGTGTCTCCAGGGGGGGACTGTCCCTGTAACTACTGATTGTAAGTCGCTCTGGATAAGGCCGTCTGGTAAATGCCATAAATGTAAATGAAAGCGTGGTCAAATGGGTGTGGCAGCACAACTCGCACGGTGCTTCTGGGTTTATTATAAAGGACACAGACTTTCATACACGTCTCCTTTCTTTTCCTTCTCCTACCCACGATTCCGTGCTTCAGCCCCAGCGTGTCACACGTCATTTTGGACAACCGCAGCGGCTTACATCAAACCTGAATAAACCCGTCGAATGAGCTTGCGGACATTCTCACTCTTGGTCGCCATTTTATACTGTCCGTTGAACCTGGACGTGTAGTCCTTCCGGGTCGGGGAGGTCTGGGTGCTCCATCATCTGCAGACGATCACCCTCCGGCTTTGGGGAACCAGGACCCACCAGAGAAGAGCCCCCTCCCTTTTTTCAGGGTCTTTTAAAAGCTCTCTTGCTGCTCACATGCTGCTGCTGCTTTTAATTAGTCCACTTGACCTCTAACCTGACAAACAATTACCGAGGAGCCGGGCAACTGTGCAAACCGCGGAACACATGTCGGGGGGTCTGGGGGCTGTGCATGGGCCGGAGGGCCGGAGGGGGGGGGGCTTTAAAGCGACACCGCGCCGCCCCGCGCCGATAAAGTTATTCTGAAAGTCACCCTCCCGCCGGACGGCAGTGCTGGCACCATGACCGAAGATGACGGATTCGGTGGTCGCGGAGGGACACGTCAGGATCCGAGAGGGGAAAAGGGTGCTGTTCCCCCCCCCCCGCCCCGTTCCTTTCCTTTCATTGTCGTCGTGATGAAACGACGACCGCGGTAACGATGTGTGTGTGTATTTTTAATTTTTGCAGTGGAGGAGTAGATGGGTGGTGCTGCGCAAGCCCTCGCCAGTGGCAGGTAAATTACGCGCGTCCGTGACGCAATCGCGTAACAAGGTGCAAGGCAGCTTTTTACATCCATCCGACGTCAGACGTGAGCTTTTCGTGGGTTACTTTGTCACTTTGGCGATCGTAAAGTGAAGGGGAAAAAAAAGATCTTCCCTGACCGGGAATCGAACCCGGGCCGCGGCGGTGAGAGCGCCGAATCCTAACCACTAGACCACCAGGGAGTCGGAGGCGAGCGCTCCTCCTCTGAAACAGTAGGTTCTCCAGCCGCATGCGACGTCGCTGTCGCTGATGTGTGCAGATGGAGGTGCGTTTTAAATAGATGCAGAATCGGAATTAACCAAAAAATAAAATCCAGACCACAGTTGCATTTACACTTCAAGTGGGCCTTTTAAAACATCTTTTAAATTCCACTGGGCATTTTGACAGGAAGGGCAGGAAATATGCCCACTTTGGCACTTTGGGTTGAGCCGAAGAGCGGAGTCAGGCTTCAACCCTTTATAAGACACCTTTGAGTCTTGCATTGTGAAGATGCTTTTACTTTACAACCCTAAAATGCACATTAGCACATAACTAGGCCCCTACTCCAACACTTTATTACAACTCCAACTGGGTGGACCTGATAAATGATGGCATAGGTGGAGTGAGAGTGATGCATAATTGCTTAATTATTGATACACACTGAGGATGTTAATTTGTTAATTAATGGATAATTTGTTGTGTCAGGGTTTAGTGCTTTATTATTGTGGCATTGCTAATCATGGTAATAGCCTTAGCTTGGTTTTTTTATAATTCGAATTTTTCTTTAGTTGTGTTTAACAACTTAAATGACAACAATGGCTGTTGTGAAAATGCAATGGTAAAAAATATATTTTGCTCCATTGTGAAAACCAGCTAACTAACTAATGCTGACTAATGTTAATGTTAGCAATTGAAATGTCGTCCCAAGAATAAAAAGTTTAGGTAGTTTTACAATAAAACATAAATAGTGCTAACATTAACTAATGCTAACTACAGCTAGCTAATGGTAATGTTAATTAGCAAGTGACTCTTGTAGTAATGAAACATAGCTAATGTTAACATTAACTAATGCTAACTACAACTAAAGCTAGTTAATGGTAGTGTTAATTATCAAATGTCTCTCGTGGGAATGAAACGTAGCTAATGGTAACATTCCACAGCTATTGATAATATTATATCTTTGGTATTATATTACACACACTATAGCTAAACAAAACTTAATTCTATTAAGAAAACGACAGATCGGCCTTGTGTGTAGATACCTGGACCTGAACAGACCCCTCCAGTTTGCACGAGAACATGTGCAGGCTGCAAACGTACAGTGCATGGCAGCAGCGACCGAAGCCGTTGCCGGCATGTGGGTTTCTTCAACAGGGGCCCTTTGGCAGGCGGTGTAAGCATCACCCGTACGCCCAGACGCCGCCGCTTTTTTCCCCTCACACACCATGAGTGTTAAGGTGGGCTTGGTTGGCCTGGGTGGCATTAGAACACGGGTCACAGGAATAAAGCAAAAAAAAAAAAAAAAAAAACACCTTTTATCCATTTAGTTTCAGAAGTTAGCCAGATATAAAGGTCAGAACGATCTGGAAGTTTATACAGTACAGGCCAAAACTTTGAACCCACTTCTTGTTCAATGTGTTTTCTTTATTTTCATGACCATTTACGTTGGTAGATTCTCACTGAAGGAATCAAAACTATGAATGAACACATGGAGTTATGTACAAAAAAAGGTGAAATAAGTGAAAACATGTTTTATATTCTAGTTTATTTGCTCTGATTACTGCTTTGCACACACTTGGCATTCTCTTGATGAGCTTCAAGAGGTCGTCACCTGAAATGCTTTTCCAACAGTCTTGAAGGAGTTCCCAGAGGTGTTTAGCACTTGTTGGTCCAGCTCACCCCAAACCATCTGGATTGGGTTGAGGTCCGGTAACTGTGGAGACCAGGTCTCCACTTTTTGTTAAGTACATAACTCCACATTCATAGTTCTGATGCCTTCAGTGAAAATCTACCAACGTAAATGGTCATGAAATCAAAGAAAACACATTGAATGAGAAGGTGTGTCCAAACTTTTGGCCTGTGCTGTTTATTTGGCTCGTACCATCCAGCTACCTGAGTAAACCCTGTTTTGTGGTGCCACCATGGTATATTTCAGTGAGTAACAGTTGAAGGGCCTGAAGTGATTAAACACAAGAAGATTTGGTTTCTTCCTTGGCATACGATTGGCGATGTGTATCTGAGTGATGATTCTTTTTCCGGCAACCATCAGCCATGATCTGGCAGACTGTATGGAAAAATCCATGTATGCAAATGACCATTCAATTGATAAGATCTGGGTTGTGATCAGTGTTTTTTTTTTTTTTTTAATCTGTCAAAACACAACAAGAGCAAAACCACAGAGGTGCTTTAATTATATATACATAATACCACAGGACCAACACGAAACTCCGGTCCGAATCCCCTTCTGGACCAGATCCTGACAGTGTGTACATGTGTACGTGTATGTCATATTTTGTCAGTAGTTTTGCATCCCACTGGACCAACAGCCGGGCAAATGCTGGGGATAAACAGGGCACTAATGAACCAACGGGAAGCTGTCTGAAGTGCCTTTGGCACGGTAGTTTGTAATTATGCTCCTGGAAGTTAATGGAGAAATGAATAGAGAAACCATTAATCCCAGTGTAATCCTGAGGTACACTTAATTACAGTAATGGGGAACTCTGGAATGTCTGTAATTGCTCGTGATTAAATGTAATTTTAATCAGCATCCAGCAAACAATGGTCACAGGGAAAAAGTCTCTTTCTTTCCTTTCTTTCCTTCCTCCAGATTGCCTGGTGGTTCTGGTATATAAGGAGCATGCTGAGCGCTCGTCGGGCCAGAAAGAGAGGAGCAGCATGACCCTCGAGCACATCTGCGGCCTGGAGTCCGGGCTACCATACGAGGCGGTGGCCCACTCCCTCACCATCCTCTGCCTTGGCCACAGCGTTGTCCTGGGCTTCGAATCCAAGGAGGCCCTGCAGGCGTGGGAGCTCCGTATACGCTACAGTTTAGGAGAAGGTGGGTGGGCTGCAGACCTGAAATTCTCACTGTTGCCCATTACTACTCTGAGTGGGGCCAGATTGGAGGGACAAGGGGAAAGATTAGGTGAAGAAACAAGCTGGGTGAGGCCAATGTACAGTGGATGTGTGATGTACCTTGGTAATGAGAGCTCCAGAACAGTCAGAATTAAAGCAGGATGAGTCCAGTCCATCAAATGCTGGCTAAAACTACAGAACTGGGTATTTTGACTGGAAGGGCAGGAAATATGCCCACTTTGGCACTTTGGGTTGAGCCAAAGAGCGGACTCAGGCTTCAACCCTTTATAAGACACTTTTGAGTCTTGCATTGTGAAGATGCTTTTACTTTACAACCCTAAAATGCCCATTTGCACATAACTAGGCCCCTACTCCAACACTTTATTACAACTCCAACTGGGTGGATAAATGATGGCATAGGTGGAGTGAGAGTGATGCATAATTGCTTAATTATTGATACACACTGAGGATGTGATGAAATGGTTAATTTGTTGTGTCAGGGTTTAGTGCTTTATTACTGGTCTTATTGCCAATGATGGTAATAGCCTTAGCTCAGTTTTTTATGATTAGAATTTTTCTTTTGTCGTGTTTAACAACCTAAATGACAAGAGTGTTAATGGCTGTTGTGGGAATGCAACAGTAAAAAAATATGGAATCAAAATAACTATATTTTGCTTCCATTGTGAAAACCAGCTAACTAACTAATGCTGACTAATGTTAATGTTAGCTATTGAAAGGTTGTCCCAAGAATAAAAATTTTAGTTAGTTTTACAATAAAACATAAATAATGCTAACATTAACTAATGCTAACTAAAGCTAGCTAATGGTAATGTTAATTAGCAAATGTCTCTCGTGGGAATGAAACGTAGCTAATGTTAACATTAGCTAATGCTAATTAAAACTAAAGCTAACTATAACTAAAGCTAGCTAATGGTAGTGTTAATTAGCAAATGTCTCTCGTGGGAATGAAACATAGCTAATGCTAATATTAACCAATGCTAACTACTACTAAAGCTAGCTAATGGTTTTGTTACCTAGCAAATGTCTCTCGTGGGAATAAAACGTAGCTAATGTTAACATTATCTAATGCTAACTAAAACTAAAGCTAATTACAACTAAAGCTATCTAATGGTTTTGTTAACTAGCAAATGTCTCTCGTGGGAATGAAACATAGCTAATGTTAACTTTAACTAATGCTAACTACAACTAAAGCTAGCTAATGGTTGTGTTGCCTTGTGAATGGCTGTTCGAAAATTAAACATTAAAAATACAATGAGAAACGTAACAAATACTTTATACAATTAACAGAAGTTAATGCTAAGATTATCAAATACTAGCCTATACCTGTCAAATGACTGCTGTAGAGATGCAAATAAAATAAAAGGACATAAATCTTAGCTAACAAGCTGGTCTGAAGCTGGATTCAGACGTGCACACTGTAGATTCCACTTCACACTTTGAACGGGGTTCCATTTCGTGCGAGCTTGTGATCTGTGGAACTTGAGTGGGAAGGAATTTGATTGCTAGTGCAGTCATGCCAAAAATGCCCACGGTCAAGATAGCGAGCTTGTCTGGTAGAAGTGACCCAATGCGAAGCAACAGACCCACAATTCAGGATGGCAGTGCATGTCGTCATCCAACATAACGTGAGTGATAAGTGTCCCCTGTGGTGCCTACAACGTGTAACTCAACGTGTTCAACTAGCTAATGCGAACGTTGCCATGCATTACTTGTTGATACACGTTAATTATAGGTACTGTTGAGGTGAAAACTATACATAATACTATGCACTCTGCAACATGTTGTCCAACACATTGTGCCACAGAATTATTCCTCCCTGTTATGCTCTTGTCTGCTTGATGCGATGCCCAGAGGGCTTCGTTAATGTCCAGTTCACGTACTCACCCTTGTCGAACACCATGAGCCGACTCTCGCTGTCACCCGGCTCAGATGTTATTAAGGTGAGACGTTTATCTCGGCGCCACCTGCTGCAGCGCATGCTCCAGAGGCCTTTATTGTTAATTAGCCGAGGTTCTTATCTCGAGCACCAGGATGCTTTCTTAAGGGCTGTAGGAAAGGCCTGCAGCGTTGTTTTTTTGGAGGGGGACATGAATTTCGTAGTGGTAAACTCTCCATCGGTGGGGGTCTGTCTTTTTTTTTTTTGAAACGCTTACCCACTGGAGTTGGCTTTTATTCCAGTAATTTCAGAATGTGTCATTGTGGTATCAAATGCCATTTGCAGAGATTTTTTTGTTCCCCTGGTGAAATATTCTCAGTGCAATTAGCACAATGTGGGTTTATTGGCTGGACTTATTTACGGGACTAGACAAATTTATTCATGTATCTTGTGTTATAGCTTGTGTTTGTCCGCATGCACTGTGTGTGTGTGTGTGTGGCCCAGCCTGCTGAAATGTCACCTGCCCTGCTGTGACAGCGTGAGCACATGCCAGGCCCTTTGTTTTGATTTGTGGCCCTTTATGAATCTAGGCTCAAACAGAGCGCTGACAGGCAGGGGCCGGGGGACATTCCAACGTCGCGGACCCCATCAATCTCCTGTCCAGCACGCACACACACACACACACACACACACAGGCTGTCACCTGGCCCCAGAGTGTACATTCCAACGCCGGCCACCCCCTCTCAAAGGCGCACACACATCCGAAGACATGAATTCTACTCGGTGCAACAGTCGCCCCTGTCTTATTTCATGCTCGTCTCATTCGAACATGTACAAAAAAGAAGCGTTAAAGCCATCTGTCAACAAGAAGGTGTCCTGAGGGACATGCAGCAGATCAGAGGTCATGAACCCTGGTTCACCACACCTGATTCCACTCAAGTGAAGAAGGTAAACACCAAAATGGGATCAGGATCAACTTAAATGTGCGAGTTGGTGACCCTGTGAGTTGAGAAGTGGGTCCTTCACCACTTTCCTTGACCAGCATTTATGTTCTCAGACGTTCTTGCAGCAGCAGCTCTCCTGTAGGACGGGATCAAAGCTGGTAGACGCCCTATATTCAAGGAGGTTCCTAGGAGACCTGCTGTTTTGGAGATGCTCGGACCCATTCCTCTAGAATTACAACATGGCCTTTCCTGCGTCCGACACGTCGTCTTCAAACTTTTCTTTGGCTGTAGCCATATAATCATATTCACATCTCCTCTCAGAGATGCGGGGTGTATCCACAGCTCCCTGTGTTTCTAATTAGCGTTGCTATTGATTCAATTTCGAAGGGCGTCCACTCTGATTAATTGCAACAGACTCGGTGCTGGTTCGCTCTGTTTGCTCAATAAGATTCGCTTTTTGTTTTTTTCTAACTTTCCGAACTTTTTTTTCCTGACTGCTGCATAATTATGGCCAGACTTCTCCGGCTGTTGCTGCAGAAAAGCCTCCGCAAACATTTCCCATGTGTAGAGCAAACTGTGTGTGGAGGTGAATAAGCGCAAATCTTTTCTAATTCACTTTCTAATTCTGCTGGTCAATATCATGCCCCAAACCTCCCAAAAACGTTTAAGGAACAGATTTAAGCAGGGAAATCAATGGCTAATTTCCCTGAAAGCACTTTTTTCACTGTCACGGCGTTATAAAAATGTAATTATTCTATTAGTTAGACTAAAATCTGACCTTAATTACTTGTAATTACGAGGCCGAAAAAGTTGGACTCGCAAGTACAGTCGTTTTTGAGAATGATTTGAAGTTGCTGCTTCCGTTTTTTATTATGGCAACTTGCATATAATCCAGAATGTTCTGAAGAGTGATCAGATGAATTGCAAAGTCAGTCTTTGCCAGGAAAATGAACTCAATACCATAAAACTCATTTCTACTCCCATTTCAGCCCTGCCACAAAAGGACCTGCTGAGATCATTTCAGCGATCCTCGCGTAAACACAAGTGAGAGTGTTGAGGAGCACAAGGTCATTTTGTCGTGCTGAATGAGTTAGAGTAGCAGACTTGATGCTTTAAAAGGAGGGTGATGCTTGAAATCATTGTTCCTCCTCTGTTAACCATGGTTACCTGCAAGGAAACAGTCGTCATTGCGTTGCATAAAAAGGGGCTTCACAGGCCAGGATATTGATGCTAGTTGGACTGCACCTAAATCAACCATTTATCAGATCATCAAAAACCTCATGGAGAGAGGTTCAAGTGTTTCAAGAGGTTCGACACAGCCATAAATAAAGAATTGTACCAAAACATCCTCCAACAGCAACTTCTCCAACCGTCCAAGAACAGTTTGGTGAAGAACAATGCCTTTTCCAGCATGATGGAGCACCGTGTCATAATGCCAACATGAGAACTAAATTGCTCGGGGAACAAAACATTGACATTTTGGGTCCATGGCCAGGAAAGTCCCATGGACAACTTGTCAGGCCTCAAGAGGGGGGTGGACAAACAACAACCAACAAATTCTGACAAACTCCATGCCCTGATTATGAAGGAACGGGTCGCCATCAGTCAGGAAATATTGACTCTTCGCATAAACTTGATGTAATTGTAAAAAAAAAAAAGCCTTTGAAATGTATATAACCACAAAAACGACTGACAAAAAGCAGCAAACTTTGTGAAATCCAGTATTTGTGTCTTCTCAAATCTTGTGGCCATGACTGTATACATTTATACATTCAATTGGACTCAAACTGGCTGTAGTTTACGGTTACGTTCACTCCACTGGCTTCCTGTAGCTGCCCACATTACATTGAAAATGCTGACGGTAGGGTCACACCCTCCTACCTCAGACCGCTCATCGTTCTTCGCCCTGCACCTCCAGCACCGTTCCACTGGCACCACCATCTCTCAACACACTAGGAAAGCGTCCACCTAGACTTGTCTCTGTCTTGGAGACCAGGTGGTGGTCCCACTAGATGTTTGAACAAACCCCCTTTTTAGGAAACACTTGGACTCTTATGTATATTAAATGAAAAAAGTTGGGTTCAGACTTGTTAAATGGTATCTACTGATCAGGTCCTAGTGAACCAAAGGATGGATTTCAATGAAGGATATTTTATAGCACTTATATAATTCGCTCTGGACCAGGCCAGGAGAGTAGTCTGATTAGACGGCCTCGACTGAGCATGTACAACGTTCTCCTGATACCCTCTATTCTCTCCAGTCCACAGGTTCACCGTCAGCGTCCTGCCCGGGACCAAGTTGGAGTCGGGGCCGGCGGCGCTCCATTTGTGCAACAGCCTGCTGGCCATCGCCAGGGACCACCCTCCGGCCGTCGTGGGCCAGTGGGACCTGCTGGACCTGCGGAGATACGGCCCCGTGCCCAACGGCTTTGTGTTCGAGGGCGGGACGCGATGCGGCTACTGTGAGTTCCTCCCCGTCGCCGCTCGAGAGCAGTGGGCCCCCGAGTTAGTTCTAAAAAGGAAGCGATGCTGTTTTTTTTCACGGCGTGGGATCAAAGCGTGACATTTGCCTTAGACAGGTGTCGCCGTTCGCCGCGTAATCTCGAAGATTAATCTTTGGCCATTGTCTCCGAGCGGGAAGTAAGACCTTGTCTGATGTGCTGAAGCGCCGCACAAAGAGGGCCCTGATCTCCAGGAATGACAGCTCTAATCCACCAGCCGCGGGATTACGCGGTAATTTAATTGTAATCCGGTGACGGCGCAGTAATCCCCGGTCATATGACGGGGCCGACGGGAGCCTTCCTGGCTTCCTGCGCGCTGACCTGCCGCTTCTAAATCCGGAGATCAAAGGGACGTAGGGCCCGGCGCGGGGTCTTGCCTTTCGCGTTCTGCCACATATCTTCCACTCGCGTGCGGGGGCGAGAGGCGTCTACTTTTCTTCTCTGGTCGTTATGAACAAGCACGCACTTGTAAAATAGTGGGGCAGCGGTGGCCGAGCGGTTAAGGAAACGGTCCCGTAAACAGAAGGTTGCCGGTTCGAATCCCAAACTGCCGAGGTGCCACCGAGCAAAGCACCGTCTCCCACACACTGCTCCCCGGGCGCCTGTCATGGCCGCCCACTGCTCACTCAGGGTTATAGGCTAAATACAGATGACAAATTTCACGGTGTGCACCGTGTGCTGTGCTGCTGTGTATCACAATGACAATCAGGTTTTTTTGCGTTGCGGTTTTCCGGGGGAATTCTGTTTGCTTCGCCATGACAAACATTGCTAAACAAAGTGAGTTTTTTTGTTTTTCCCACGTCAAGCCTGCGAGCCAAGCACTTGAATCCTAAATGAGCAGAGGGCTTTCCTGTACCCCGTACCCGCCTCTAGCCTCACAACTACCTTCCGGTCGTACGGAAGGGATAACACAGGGGTAGCCGTTCCTTTAAGGATTTATTTAGCCTGTGCAGCGGAGCCAAGGCTCTGGGGTAATTAATTACAAAAAAAAAATAATTGTCACACATCGTCAAGTGTGGGACGTGAAATGGGTGTGATTAAGTGAAAATATTAGGACGGGCGGCACGGGGCGTCTCGCCGACAGTAATTAAATGTTTCGGTGGGACGTCCTGAAGGGCTGTTAGGGTACAGACTACATAGCTGGGGGTTGAACGGTCAGTTATTTCTTATCAGAAGGCAATACGGTGCGTTCATAATAGAGCCTATGCAGGTGAGGAAGAAGTGAAGCGGAGTGCTTGTTGTGTTTCCTTCTCTCTTTCGACTCGTTAAATTCGTGAGCCGTTGTCTGTGTCTGGCGCTGCGCTTACGCCAGCTCGTAGAAGTCGAGTTGGTCTGGCGGTGTCTGTGCGCAGCGTATAATGGTTCCGGTTTGCCAGCGTGCGAGACTGAGACTGAGACATGTCCATCACTGGGGCCTAATGAATGCCTGACCCGTCGTGGGTGCTCCGGTGACCTAGGTGACAGATTGCCGTTCCTAACCCACACAACCCGCAGACACTTATTTACGAATATTTGTTTGGACCAAGCTGCAACCAGGCATGGGGCGAGTGCCTTTTTTCATGAATTGATAATCAAACTTTACCTCTTTAAATTTAAATAGATGAAACTAATTTCTCTAATTTGCATAGATCTACCGGTATTTAATGTCATATAAGGAAGCACCACTAGATGGAGCTGTCTGATTGTGAAAGTGCAAACAAGCAAACAGATCATTTTTCTCAGACCTTCTCCAGGCACTCTTGATGTTCCAGAACGGTCCCGTCCACAACTTCTGTCTGCCATCACTGACACATGACGCCTGAGAAAAATGTCCTTTCGGGTCAAGCTGCATGTTCTAGCTGGAGGAAAAGCAAAATGTTTCTAAAACTCACCAGATATTATAGGTGAGGACTATATCTCAGAAACATAAAATTATGATTTTTGAACGCAATTAAACAAAAAGAATAAATCCATACTTTGAGCATGCACAGTAGTGAATACTATTAAATTGATTAGTGCAACATTTTTAGAAAGCATATATGATCAATTTAATATAAATTTAAAAAGCATATATGATCAAGGTGATCAAGGTACCGGTAGATTTTAAGTTTTTATTCCAGAACATTTTAAACGGAAGATCAGCTAAAAAACCCTTGGTTAATTCAAAATTATGATGATATGGATTTCCAAATTGTATTCCAAAAATTTTCTGATGACTATTTATCAATGTTTGACTGCATATAGTTGTCTGTTGGTTGATGAACAAGACATATCAAGTGTGTGTTTAGTACACTGACATTAATCTTTCTGCCCGGAGGATTTACTTCCAAAAATTGCTAAAGGACGCGGTGAATTTTTAAGTATTCTTGGACATAACCTTCCACATGCACTCAGTTACATTTACAGTGCAAGTTGCTGCATTTCAACCATTAAGTCAACGTTTGATAGAAGTATTTCTTTTGCTTCCTTGTAAAAGCAGCATTTAGGGCCTTATGTTATTTTTGGTTGATGCCGTTCCGGTCTTTTGTATTTCTGGTCTCTTCTTGCAGCCTAATGATCCGTAAGGCCCACAGAAGAGCTGACAGGGGTGCTGTGAGTTCAGCGGTGGCTTTCTTGGCACAGCTGTGCGTTTCCCTTTCTTCTCAAGATCTCTCCGCGTTCGCTTTGAAGCATGCCTTGATCCCCGTGATGCGATTCTTGTTCGGAGCACGCGAACAGAAGGGGGTATTTGTCTGCGGAATTGGACGCAGCTCTTTAATTGCGTGCCGTGGGACTCCTTCTGTTTTAATGGCTGCGTGACCTTTTGAGGACAGCTGCCCGCACCAGAGAGTTCACGTTCTTTAGACATTAAAAAAGGGGCCACTTTAATCCAATAGTATTCAAGAAATACATTTATAAAAAGACGTGTGTTACACGTGTGTAATACGGCATGTTTTTCCTCTGTGTGTGCGTTCTCCGCAGGGGCCGGCGTTTTCTTCCTGTCGTGTGGCGAGGGCGAGCAGATCAGTTTCCTGTTTGATTGCATCGTGCGCGGCATCTCCCCCTCCAGGGGTCCCCCGGGGCTGCGGCCACTGCTGCCAGGTCAGGACTGTCTGGTTTAGGGTTCAGTGGGGTGTCGCCTTGTGTTCTGTTTTTGTTGCATAGAATAAATAAATAAATAAATACACACACACACACACACACACACACACACATAAACATATATATACACATACACAGTATAGGCCAAAAGTTTGGACACACCTTCCCATTCAATGTGTTTTCTTTATTTTCATGACCATTTACGTTGGTAGATTCTAACTGAAGGCATCAGAACTATGAATGAACACATGTGGAGTTATGTACTTAACAAAAAAAGGTCAAATAACTGAAAACATGCTTCTCCAACAGTCTTGAAGGAGTTCCCAGAGGTGTTTAGCACTTGTTGGTCCAGCTCACCCCAAACCACCTGGATTGGGTTCAGGTCCAGTGACTGTGGAGGCCAGGTCTCCACTTTTTGTTAAGTACATAACTCGACACGTGTTCATTCATAGTTTTGATGCCTTCAGTGAGAATCTACCAACGTAAATGGTCATGTGTGTGTGTGAGACTTGCGGAGAGACATGATAGTGAAATGATGCACAGAATACAAAGTCTAAGCAAGGACGTCCTCGAGTGCATGTTTAACCTTATTCAAAGTCAAACGTACAGAGAGATCTCTGAGTCCTCAGAGAGGACTCCCTCATTTTAGGGATCAAATCATCCTTTCTGCAACCAAACTACTTAAAGCAAAAACGTACATCTTCGCAAATAAAGCTCCTCCCGTCTATGCTCAAAAAACGCTCTAATGCTTTAGGCCCTTTTCCAGTGTGCAAAAACAAGACTTGAACACTGTAAATTATTTAAAGTTGGTTAAAGTTTTAAGGCAACCTTAATTTTTAAGTCCTCGCAACTTCACGCGAATGTAGTTGTTCTTCTAAAGTTAAGTAAAAATACCCTTTTTTTTAAAACATCTATCAGCGGAACGGATTTGGAGGAAGTGGTATTGCCAGTCGAATGGGCTGAATTTGTAGTGATGATTGCCAACACTTTTTTTCATTAGCCACGCCAGGTCTACCACTGCCATGCTGAAGAGAAGCGCCATTTTTTGCCGACTGACGCCGCTTTTTGGCAAAACAAACAAAAAAAAAAAAAAAAGGGAAAGATGGAGTTCGGCTACAGTAAACGAGAGCTGCCGGCCTCCACTCGGCAGGACCGGGCGTTTTTTTTTTTCTTCGGCCGATAATGAGAGCGCCGCGGCAGACAGCTGGCAGTTGGGGGTATTAGCGTTTTCACACGTCGGCCCCGGCCAATCAGGGTCGCCGCCCGCGGCCTATTCTTACACCGGCAGCAGAATAAATAGCCGGAGTGATGTGGTGGCAGCGCACATGGGGCACAGTTCCCAAAGCCTGCTGAGCATTCTGGGAATGTGTGTAACTTCATCCAGCCTGTCTGTCTAACACCCGCTCTGCCCCTGCCTCTTTATTCTGGCCGTCTTTCGCTCATTCACTCCCTCAAACACACACAATCTACCAATCTACCGCAGATGAAAAGGTTCCTACGATGGGCTCAGAACAGGACCCTGAAGCAATGGAAAAGGTTCTGCTGGGAGAGACATGGCACCTGGAAATGCTCATTTATTTTCATCTATTGCATTTAACAGACGCCCTTATCCAGAGCAACTTACAATCAGTAGTTACAGGGACAGCCCCCCCTGGTTAAGTGTCCTGCTCAGGGACACAAGGGTTGTAAGGGGGGTTTGAACCTGGGTCTTCTGGTTCAAGGTGAGTGTGTTACCCGCTAGGCTACTAACCACCCTCCCCCTAACACTCA
The DNA here is from genome assembly GCF_900700375.1 of Denticeps clupeoides. NCBI lineage: Eukaryota > Metazoa > Chordata > Actinopteri > Clupeiformes > Denticipitidae > Denticeps > Denticeps clupeoides. The sequence continues at coordinate 39,885,959 of NC_041707.1, forward strand.
TACATGTGCACGCAGACAAGGCAAGCACAGAAATGCACAATTACTAAAACGACCCACAATACTAAAAAATAATACGATTCGATCTACGCACAAAGCTCTGAACTCTGAAAGGCCAAACCTCCACTCACCCCCCCCTAGGACTGTTTATTTGTATTGTAACATGTTGGTGTGCTTTGTTCAACCAATGGGGAGGGTGTTTGTTGTTCAGTGTTGGGGTGGCATAAGGGCACGCCCTGTTGGGGTGAAGGGGGCAGTTCTGCAGAACGGGAATAGTCCTGGTTGAGAGAGAGTTGGACCATTTACAATGTCTGAACGGGATCTTCGATCGATTTAATGGACAAACCTTTGAATGGTTGAATATGCATCATGCGAGTAAAAATGAATGTAAAAAATGTATAAAGAGCTTGAAATTTCCCTACTGCCGGCAAGCTTGCCAGCTTCATCTGGTTATTTTACAGTGCGCCCTACCGAACTTCAACAACAGAGAATCACTGTGTTCAGCTGAAGACACCCCGAGTTAGGGTAGATAGTGACGAAGGTTCAACGTATAACGCGACAGACAGAACTCGGGGCGTCACAACAGGATATTAGGAGCGGGGATAAATCATATCTGTAAAAAACTTTAAAAAAAGCATGTGTCTTAATAAACACATATCTAAGAATATTTAAGTCTATTTGGAGTGAGAATGTATAGTGAAAGTGAAGCAATCGTCATTGTGATACACTGCAGCACAGCACACGGTGACACAACTAAATGTGTCCTCTGCATTTAACCATCACCCTTGGTGAGCAGTGGGCAGCCATGACAGGCACCCGGGGAGCAGTGTGTGGGGACGCTGCTTTGCTCGGTGGCACCACGGCGGATCGGGATTCGAACCGGCAACCTTCTGATTACGGGGCCGCTTCCTTTACCGCTATATATTTATATACATTATTTGTGTTTGTGTGTGTTTGGGTGTGTGTGTGTATTGATAGTGCAAATTTTGTTTGTGAAAACTGTGCAAGTATGCATGTGAATGTCGAGGGCGAGTGGACATGGGGTCCGTGCAGTGTGGGTAGTGTTTACGGTGACGGCCGTCCAAAGTGCTGAATGTGTCCAGAAGCTGGACTGCTTGGGGACAGAAGCTGACTGCTACGTCACTGTTCTGTAGAGAATATTAGCTTCACAGGACATTGTTGTCTGCTGTTCAGCTGCATAAAAAAAAACCCTGGCAGCCTCGTGGGGACATTTTGTCTCTGTGTGAGAGCACACACTGCGCGCAGTCCTCCGCACTCGAATATAAACTGACTAAGACAACACTCTCGGAAGATTCGCACATGATGCACACACACACACACACACACACACACACACACACACAGTCAGGTTTCTCTCGGCGTCCTTACACACAGATCCCTTCTCTCTCTCTCTCTCTCTCTCTCTCTCTGGCTCGCTCGCTCGCTCGCTCACTGTTTCTCTGTGTAGTTCCTTCTTTTCCCGCTCGTCGCTGCCAAGCTCGCCTGAAGTAAACCAGCGGCAGATGGTGCCGAGCTCCAGCTGACCGGAGTGCTCACGCAATTGCCGTAAAGGCCGTGGATTCGGACGACGCCTACAGAGTAGGGGCCGCGTTGGCAATCGTTTATCCCTCACATGCGCTGACAGTCAAACGTTTGGACACTTACTGCTTTATGGGCCTTATAGAACAAAACTGAGGACACAAGACCATGAAATAACACGTCCGGTCATGAAGGTAAAAAAACTGGTTCATCGAACATGCTTCACTTTCCCCTGACTTGAATTCTTCAAAATGGCTCCATCTCTGTCTCCATAACCGTGACTCCAAACTTTTCACCGTGTCTGCCCACGTGGTCAGTTCCATTTACGTATTTCTAGTGCCTTCAGTGCCACGTCTCTACATGCTTTGCTCCCAATTTCCATTGTAAGGTTATTTAAAGTCACCATGGTCCTAGACGAACCATGAGGCGTTCCCCCTGTGACCTGCATTGGTGTCTTATCTAACGTTGTCCTGCAGTGCAGGCCTCTACACAAAGGGGGCACCACGTCCTTACATTTACAGCATTTATCAGTAGTTACAGGGACAGTCCCCCCCTGGAGACACCCAGGGTTAAGTGTCTTGCTCAGGGACACGATGGTAGTAAGTGGGGTTTGAACCTGGGTCTTCCTGGTTACCCACTAGGCTACTACCACGTCCTCCTGTTTTATCTGGGCTATATTCAGATGCGACATTCAAACTCATGAATCCATTTCATATCCTTTTTATTACTACTTCAGGGGGTTTGTGTCTCAGCCTTCCCCTTGTCCAATCCCTGTCCACCTCGATCTGATCCTTTGGAGGGTGCGTACAGCTTGGAGGGTTTGGGCGAGAGAGTGAGGGCCATGAAAAGATTCTGCCAAACTGCCACCGTAAGCCTTATCACTCTCCGACTGCCAAGTTCCGAGTGACCTCATGGCCAGAAAAGAACTGGCTGCCGGCGCGGTTTGTTCCGTCTAGCGGGAGGTGCGAGCAGACCCTTGCCCGACCCCGTCGCTTTGAAGAATCCGTCGGGCATGGTGTAGATTAACACCGTGGAATGCGGTCGTGTGGTGGAGGATTACACCCAGGTGTTCCACTGACGTGGCATTCCATTGCTGAAATACTGGAATATAAAGTTTATTCTTGCCAGCCGTAACATTAGGACCGCTTACAGGTTACAGAACCACGTTACAGAACCTGTCGGGTGGGATGAATTCGGCTCAAAGTCAATAGTTTGTCCTTTAAATCGATCTGATGGAAACAGAAAGAATCTCCAAGTGTAAGGGTTTGAGTGACTTTGATAAGGACCAAAGTTTTATATCTATATGGATAGGGTCGTAGCATCTCCAAAAACCAAAGTCCTTGTGGGATATTCCTGGTCTGCAGAGGTCAAGACCAAGACCGGTAGCTACCGCAGATGAAAAGGTTCCTACGATGGGCTCAGAACAGGACCCTGAAGCAATGGAAAAGGTTCTCCTGGGAGAGACATGGCACCTGGAAATGCTCATTTATTTTCATCTATTGCATTTAACAGACGCCCTTATCCAAAGCAACTTACAATCAGTAGTTACAGGGACAGTCCCCCCTGGAGCAACTTAGGGTTAAGTGTCTTGCTCAGGGACACAATAGTAGTAAGTGGGGTTTGAACCTGGGTCTTCTGGTTTATAGGCGAGTGTGTTACCCACTAGGCTACTACTACCCTATTTAATTAACAAATAAATGCTATGAGAAGATGGCACAAGGGCAAAGGTGATGCAAGGCTCCAGGCAATGTTCTACCTGAACATTGCTGATGTCCAAGCACACCCCTTCGTGGAAACTGTGTTCCATGCAAAAATTGTTCAAGGGGTCAGATGTTGGCCTAGCGACCAAGAAAATGGACCCGTAATTGGAAAGTTGCCGGTTTGAGTCCCGAACTGCCGAGGTGCCACTGATCAAGGTACCGTCCCCACACATGTTCCGTTGTATCACCGTGTGACAATGACAATCACTTCACTTTCACCACAAAGTACAGGACTTAAAAGGTTCCACAGTGGAGTGTGGAGAACATCCCCTGACAGGTCAGGTAGATCCTGCTGCGTCCTCTGGCTACATATTAAACAGTCTGTTGTCATGAAGGCCATTTAACACACACTCGATGGCCTTCACACCAGTGTTGAGGTGGGTTGCTGCTGTTTCACTCCAATGGTGGCTGCAGTTCTTGTGAGGTAGTCAGTGTTCCGATTGGACAGTCTGTTCCCGTGTTCCTGTATGAGGTTCCCAGAAGGATGTCACCTTCTTCACACAGTGAAGAACAGCGTTCCAAAAAAGAACAGCTTCGGACTGAGGTTCAGGCCACAAGACCTTTCAGTCTCTAATTGTGACCACAGGTGACAGGGAAGAAACGAGGACCATGAAAACTCATCAAATCGCTGTGCAAATGTTTCATTTCATGAACCCTTTTAGAGAAGGTCTCTTTATTTGCCATCAGGAAATTATTCTGAAAAGACCTGGTTGTTAATAATAATAAATAATAAAAGCTTGATAACGACAGAACACAGTGTACACAGAAAAACTATCTGACCCACAGCTACGGAGTGCTACGAGTGCCAAAATCAAGCAAATAAGTACATCAACAACGAAATAATAATAAAATGTGTCATGGGAAATTTAAATATAATTCATTCATTCCGTATGACAGGAATGATAAAAACTGGAAATAAAAGCATTATCAATTACTTAAATGTCACATTGAAATATTACACAATTTATTTCATTTTGGCCCATTTATATTCAAGATTTTTATTTGTCATGTGCATAGTTATAGCAGTACAACACGCAGTGAAATCCTGAACAGCTCTGATTCGGCTCTGCATAGTTAAAGAGATAAAAATGAATAAATAAGAACATGAATTAAGAAAAAAAGTAGGCATGCTAAAACGCAAGCAAATATTTCTGTTCATCGTGAATTGCTGCTATCTGGAAACTGTGCCAATTGCCGTGCCTCCATCCAGACCCATTGTGAAAAACGGGAGCGGTCGAGCCATCGTGTCCTCAATTTTTTTCAACTCTTCTCAGACAGCCTCGGTCCATTTGATTTTTTTTACATTTTTTTTTTATCAGGATCGAAATCAGCGCTAAACAGAAACCCTCTTTATGTATGTCAAGGCCAGTTACCACTGCCTCACAGTTTCGTAGTGCCGCTGCTCGAGGTTCTGGTGGCAGAGAGCATCTCAATGTGCTTTTTTCCCCCCATTGAAATCAGAATATACAGTTGGGAGACGTTCAAGATCACCGTTTTTAATAACTGCTGTTGGTTTTGTATGTAATTTGTATAGGCAAGTTGGCTTTGAGGTGCGTCCCCTGACGATGAAAAGAAGCTCCTTTCTGTCGTCTTCCTTTAGTGCCTGTGAAATTCGCAATCAACTTTTTACTTATACAGACCGTTTTACAATGTACATTGGCACAAAGAGTGTCACGTTAGAACAGCAGCCCGAGGCCACTGGTGAGCAGCCAAAGAGGACAGTAGCAAAAAAAAACTCCCTGAAAAAAATGAAGAAACCTGGAGAGGAACCAAGGTTCAGCAAGGGGAACCCATCCTCCTCTGCTCAGAACCTGAGATGAGTCAGGAAATAGTTCGTTATTGTATTATGTATATGAATATATTATGTATTATGATGTAGTGTTGAGGTGGTATATTAGGGCTACATTTGCATTTTTGGGTTTAAGAAACGCGACAAGGGTGTGTAGAGTTACACACACAGGGTGGTTGTAGCCTAGCGGGTAACACACTCGCCTGTGAACCAGAAGACCCAGGTTCCAATCCCACTTACTTCCATCGTGTCCCTGAGCAAGACACTTAATCCTGAGTGTCTCCAGGGGGGCAGCTGCATTTCCTGTGTGGGGTCTGAACGATTACAGTTTCCACATAAAGATGGAGACAGACAGTGAAAGTGTATTCATCAGACACTGTTGTCCAGAGCGACATACACCACTGCTTTGTAGTCCATAGCTCATCTTCATACCCGACTTCATTCAACATCTGCTGTTTAACAGGGGCTATTATTTAAGTTGCATTCCATCACAGGTCCTATTAAAGTGCAAAAAAAAAATGGAGAAATTAAGTGTATGTAAGTCCAGAAGATGCTCCTTTAAAAGGTTTGTCTTATCTGGTCCACCACTGAGGAGCCAAAAGAGCTGAAAAGACTCTGGATGCATCTCTTGTTTTTTTAATGAGAGGAAGCTCAAGACGACAAGTTCTTGATGCTTTGAGAGGATGAGCAGTGACCCGCCATTTAATCAGTTGGAAGGAGCGAGTCTATTCCTCGCCTTGAAGGCAAGAGTGAACGTTCCGAAATTAACACGAATTAGTACCACGTGTCACGCGGTTCACATCGTATTTGGATCTTAGGAATTAATTGTGATTAATTCATTGCTAAATGTGCAATTAATATGCGTATTTCTTTCCTTTTTTTATCGACAGACAGTCCTAATTTACTTATTTTTATCCAGGCCACTACACTTTATTTTTGGTGGTGAGGCTCTTCGCCTTACATCTCTGTCTTAAGTTAACCTTGTAATACTATGAGCCAGAAAAAGAAAGGTTCCTGAAATTTGACAATGAACAGGCCGAGCTAATCCCAGCTCCCGTCTTTCCACTTCACTCGGAAGCTGATGCTCCGGGACGCAGTTGTCTGACGGCATGCCACTGTTCTCCTCAGACCTCGACACCTGCCCCGCCTCGACGGAGGAGCGCCTGAACCAGGAGGCCCGTGACCTGGAGAAGAGAATGAGTCTGCTCTCCCAGTGCAGCCAGCACAGCAGTGCAGGTCAGTTCAGACGTACCTCTGAGGCCGGGCCCGATCATCCGTGCCCACCAACTGTAGTGTGAAAAAGTGTTTGCCCCCCTCTCAGATTAATTACTTAATTGATGAATCAATTAATCACAATTAAATGTTTCCGATCATCAAATAACATACAATTTTAGTAATAAAAAAAAAACCCACAGGTAAACACAAAATGCAGTTAAGTAAAGGATTTTATTATTAAGGGAGAAAGAGAATTCCACCCCTGCACGGTTCTGTGTGACAAAGCGATAGCCCGTGAGCATTTTAAGGCGAAAAAGTGCAAAACCAGAGCGGGTGCAAACACTTTTTCTAACCAACTAAAATCCTTTAAAGTGCTGATAATTAGCACATGCCTGATTGTCACGTGAACAAGATTTGTTATGGAGACAGAAATTGGAAGAGCCCCTTTAACCACATTAATATAAAGTTAGTTGATTTGCATGTATCTGCCACTGGATCAATAGATCCACTAAAATATGATAGATGTGACTTCCAGGAGATAAGACGGTGTGCTTCCAAGTATCGATTTGAGGAAACTTCGGGTCTTAACTAATTGATTTCATGCTCTTTGAATCTTCTGATGTGGGATAATGGCCTCTTTTGCTGCTTTTTGTGCTGACCACCACTGAAACCATCTTTCTTTCATCGCTTGATGATTGTATACTTATAAGTTATAAAGCTCAGCACGCTTATCAATTATTCAGTAACACTGTTCATGGTTTTCTTTTTTCCCCCCGTCATTTTCCCGAAGCCTCCACCTCCAGTTACAGCACCTCGGTGGCGGAGGACGACCAGAGTGTCTCGGGCTCATCTGAAAGTTCTGACTCCAGCCAATCAGATGGCAGCATTGGTAGCCGACTCACTGTGTGGACAGACCCCCCAGCTCACCCGACTTCTGTTGAGGCAGTGAGCCAATCAGAGTCCAGATGTTTGCCACAGCATGAGGAGAAACCAATGGTCAACCTGGTGGGAGGAGCCAAGACCACGGGCGATCCCCAGCGCTCTCGGAAGCTGCAGGAGATTGGGCGGCAGGGTTCGTCCGACAGTGGCATTGCAACTGGAAGCCACTCGTCTTACTCTGGAAGCTTCTCCTCCTACACAGACAGTCTGGACAATGCTGCCCCCGGGGAGGAATATGCGTCCTTCCACAGTCTAGTGCCCCACTCCGGTCCAGATCACGTGCCTTGCACCTGCCCACCGTGTCCTGGTCACGAGTACCAAGTGCCTACCTCTCTACGCTACGTGTACGACACACCTAAAAGCCTCCGACAGTTGCGCCAGGGTTCCATCAGGAGCCCACGTGAAGCCCCTAGTGATCAAGCCGCCACCGCCGGCCAAGCTGAAAGGGGCAGCAGCAACAGCAGCGAGGTGATGCCTACTGGGGCCGAAGTGTGTCAGATATGCATCCCGCCAACACTCTACATGGCCTGCCCAATCTGTGGAGGCCTGAAGGTAACATCGCTGTTCCTACTCATTCAATGCATTTCTGGAATGGAAAAATACACCAACAGTAAAAAGTCTGGCGATAGGTTTACTCTGTGGTGTTTATATAGACTTAGATGGAGCAATTTTAAAGAATCCATAATATATATACATATTATATCCATATATATGCAAAGTATGTTTGATGAATCTGCATAAACCTTCTGTTGGAAACCGTCCCCGTAGTCTGCGTTAATAAGCTCTTTTTGCCTAGTTTGCTATTTTTTTGGGGGGGTTCATTACATAACCTCACGTGTGTTAAGTTTTGTTGTGTAATGCAAAAAATGCAAGATCCATAAATGAGTAGGTGTGCTCCAACAACTTGGTGTGCTCCAACAACTTGACTTGTAACGTAGTTTGATTCACCTTTTCACCCAGAAGGCTCAAGCTCACCCAATTGAAACTGCTGCAGCATTAACTTTTATATGTAAGTCGAGTCTACTTTCTACAAACAAACTTGAAATGGCTCTGGAGCCGGCTGTCTCGCCTCTTACTGGCCCCCTAAACACAACGGCTTTAGTTTTAGTAGGGCTTCTAATACCAAAGGTTCTGGGGGAAGTACCGTGAAAGACGGGTACGTACCGAGTTCAATTATCTTTTTAAGAAATTCCTATGAAGTAGACGTGGGGATGGGGAAAGCAGCTCAAGGCTGCGTGGCCCATTGACTGTAGGGTTAATCCGACGGTCACTAAGATGCTTGTGGGCTCACCCTTAAACTTAAGATTTAGCACATTGCAAATTTAGCATTTTCCCCTCAATCGGCATTTCTTTCAGAGGAGCATGTCAGCATTTCATTCGCTGGTCAGCGAACGTCCGTACTGTAACTGGGCCGTACTGTACTACACGGAAGTGCATAAACATGCAAGAATTAAAACAATTTTTTTTTGCCATCAGGCTCGTGTGGCCGGATGGAAAAGACTCAATTTCACGACACATGGTTTTAACATAATTTAACGGGGGTCAGACATAAAACGAGGGTACAGGACAGACGACAGAACAGCAATGATACAGATGAAATCAGGCAGCAGAAGACAAGCCAAAAACGAAATCCTGGTCAGGAGCACCGGGAAATGTCCACATTGTGACGTACAGTACAGGCTAAAAGTCTGAACACATTCGACGTGTTTTCTTTATTTTCATGACCATTTACGTTGGTAGATTCTCACTGAAGGCATCAAAACTATGAATGAACACATGAACACAACAACAACAACAACATTTATTTCTTATATAGCCCAAAATCACATACAGTATGTATCAATGGGCTTTGACAGGCCCTACAGTTGACACCCAACACACTTGACCCTTCTGCACACAAGGAAAAACTCCACAGAAAAAAAACTCAAGGAAAGAGAAAACAAAAGAAAGGAAGAAACGTTGGGAAGGAGTGATACAGAGAGGGACCCCCTTCCAGGGTAGAGTGAGCCTGCAAATGGTGTCAGTGCAGGGCTGGTGATGATTTGTACAATATAATAATAAGTCCTACAGTTGTAGGGTTGGAGAAGTCCAGAATCTAGTCCAGTGTCATGGTCTAGATTACGTGTCCATAATGATGCTACTGGTCCACTTGAAGATCCCTGAAGCATGAACAAGATGGTTTGGGGTGAGCTGGACCAACAAGTGCTAAACACCTCTGGGAACTCCTTCAAGACTGTTGGAGAAGCATTTCAGGTGACGACCTCTTGAAGCTCATCGAGAGAATGCCAAGAGTGTACAAAGCAGTAATCAGAGCAAAGAAACTAGAATATAAAACATGTTTTTGGTTATTTTACCTTTTTTTTGTTAAGTCTATAACTCCACATGTGTTCATTCATAGTTTTGATGCCTTCAGTGAGAATCTACCAACGTAAATGGTCATGAAAATAAAGACAACACATTGAGTGAGAAGGTGTCCAATCTTTTGGCCTGTACTGCATGCTTTTACAAATATTGTAATATTTTACAAACTAAGAATTCTCTAAAATTTTATTATAATTGTCTACTTAGCCTGTGGAGTCAAATTCTCCCCAACCAAAGATATATCACATTTGGGGCAGTGGTTGCCACTGAGCAAAGCACCGTCCCCACACACTGCTCCCCGGGCGCCTGTCATGGCTGCCCACCAAGGATGATGGGTTAAATGCAGAGGACGCATTTCACTGTGTGCGGCGTATTATCATATTATATCATATTACATTTATATGTGTTGTAATGTATTTTTAAGGAAAAAGACCTGACCGCTGAAGTCAGGGTGGTTAGTAGCCTAATAAGTACAACACACGCCTATGAACCAGAAGACCACAAAGTCACAGGTTCAAACCCAACTTACTACCATCATGTCCCTGAGTAGGACATTTAACCCTGAGTGTCTCCAGGGGGGGACTGTCCCTGTCACTACTGATTGCAAGTCTCTGGATAAGGGGTGTTGCATAAATGCCGTAAATTTAAATGTTATGTAAAAATAAAATGCTAATTCCTTTTTCTTGTCTTTGACACAGGGGGCACCCGTTCCACCCTCGGGGACGCTGTCAGCGCCCGCTGCAACAGGTCAGTCCCTCTTGCTTATCTGGAGCACAGCTTTGTCCTCCTCGTCTCTCTCTGCATGAGGTTTTGATTTGAGTAGCGAGAAAAAGCAAGCAGCATATTTCAAATGATGTATGATGGTGTGATTCATAATTCAACAGGTCAAGAGTCAACCACTGTTGAGGAGACCAATCAGGAGACCGCCAGCGAGACGAGGCTGAGGTCCGACGAGAGCCCTGAAGGGACGGGCTACTTTAACTCCCTGTCCGACCTGATTGGGCACTACTGCTCAACAGAACGTTCCGGTCACGGGACCAATGTCTACGAGTCCATGGCGTCCACCCTGGGATGCGGAGCTCAGCAGACCTCGTCCGCTGTCGGGTGCAGAGCCAACAAGCACAGCGCTGCCGAGGCGAAGAGGAGCGAAGGTCGCGTGGTCTATGAGAACTGCTCCGGGTGCAAGAAGCACGGTGACGGCTTAAACAGGATGCTGCACCTCAGGGCGAGAGGCAGCGCCTCCCTGCTGGCCGGGGGCAGAAACTGCGGCGCGTCGGGTCCAGTCCTTCCCGTTCCCGAGGAGGACTTGGAGAAGAGGGCTACAGGTGCCCGAGCCAACGAAGCCGGCCTGGCCGTTGCACAGGACTGCCGGTGCGACGAGGACTGTGAAGAGGAAGGTAAGATCTGCAGCATCTACTCCAACTTCATCACCCTTCCCTCCAACGCCATGTTCATGGCTTCCAAGTCGAGTTTTCTTCTACCATTCCTTTCCTTTCTTGCTTCCCTCACCTCATTGACTTTTGTGTCCCTCTCTGAACCCTGAGGTCTCTCTCTCTCTCTGTCTCATTGTCTCTGGTTTCTTATCGATTTTGGTCACTGTGCTCTGCTCTGAAAGGCCGGGAGAGACCTAATGTGAGGGGATGGATGACGATGATGATGATGGGTTTTCACACAGCACAGTTGCCTCTCAGCAGGGGTCCATTGTCCGCTTGGCGAAAGCCGGGGACGTTGCTATTTTCGTGTGCTGTACGGGGGTGAGGATCGCTGCGCGCCATCAATGATTCTGCTGGGTTTCAAAAAGCGGCCGACGTCTCCGAGCCTCCGGGGATCTGAGGGCCGCGCTATCGCGTTTATCGGTTGTGATAAAGTCCGGGCCGATTCCGATGATCAGCCAATCAGAGTCTACCTCTCCACTGCATCGCTTCCGTGGTGTCAGTGCTTGAGGGTGGGCGCGTTGGTCGCACCCGGGGGTCGCACTACAGCAGCATCCGATTGGTGCATCCTCCTGGTCAAAGTGAAGTGATTGTCACTTGTGATACGCTGCAGCACAGCACACGGTGCGCACAGTGAAATTTGTCCTCTGCATTTAACACTAGGGTGGTAGTAGCCTAGTGGGCAACACACTCGCCTATGAACCAGAAGACCCGGGTTCAAACCCCACTTACTACCATTGTGTCCCTGAGCAAGACACTTAACCCTGAGTGTCTCCAGGGGGGGACTGTCCCTGTAACTACTGATTGTAAGTCGCTCTAAATAAGGGCGTCCGATAAATGCTGTAAATGTAAAACCGTCACCTTTGGTGAGCAGTGGGGGGCCATGACAGGCGCCCAGTGAGCAGTGTGTGGGGACGGTGCTTTGCTCAGTGGCACCTCGGTGGATCGGGATTCGAACCTGAACTCTTTTGATTACGGGGCCGCTTCCTTTACCGCTAGGCCACCACTACCCCAAAGCGACCCACGAGTTCAGAAATTATTTAACTTCATATGCTTCCAAAATGTTCGCAAAACTTGATCTCTGGTTTCTTCAGTGCAGATGCTCTCAAACTTCCAGTGCCAGTTGGTGAAAATAAATGATAAAATCACCCAATTTCTTTCTTTTCTTTGCTGCGTTGGGGTTTGGGGTTTGAAGGACTTCATTCCCTCTTTCTTCTCCTCTCTCCTTAGACGGGAGTGTGCAGGAGGGGCGCCGCGGAGCCGAGGACCCAGCCTTCCAGATTACGGAGGCCCGGGTGCCAAGCAGGATTTCGGAGGTAGGGCAGAGAGGCAAGCACGAGTGTGATGCCATAATCCCGTTAGCGTCGCCAAGGAGACCGTATCAAAACAGGCGTCCGCACTTTCTCCGCCGCATCAAACAAATCCCATATATGGTCGTAAATTCCCCGTCAAACCGTCCAGCCGAGCTCGAGGAGGGGAGGGGTGGGGACAGGGACAGAAAGAGGAAATAATTACACGGAGTCTACCGGCCTCGTCCACACACGGTAGACTAAAGCGGTCCAACAACGGCGTCCTTCCATCATGCCTCTCATCAAGTGGCACTAATAAGAAGCCTCTCGCCACGCTATTTATATCTCCTCCTTTTCTCACCCAGCCTCCCTCTCACGCCTCCGGCTCGCTGGAGACAGCGCCGGAGGGGACGTGATATGTCACCGGAGGAGTTGACAACTCACCGCGCAGTCCTCAGATGCAAAAGAATCACAACTGATTCATGTTTTCCATTAGACTCTAGTCGGCTGTTCAGTAGTGAAACGAAATGTCTGTCGCCGCTGGTGACCAGAGCGTAGAACGCGGGAAACGTATCTGTGTGGAGGGGCCAATCAGCCCAACCTCCAACGTGACCTATAACCCCAAACGCGTCGTACCCACAACAACGCTCATGGCTGTTGCAGAGAGGAGCGTTCTCGTGTGGACGGGGCCTTCGGCAATTAGGCGGGTCCGAGTTCCCCGTGTCACACGTCCGCTGGGTCCCCACGTCCAGCTAAACGTCTTTTTTTTTTTTTATTGTTTCCTATTGTTGCAGTTTTACTTTACTTTATTTAGCAGATGCTTTTATCCAAAGCGACTTACACCAGCAATTCTCATTCAGTTTCTATAGATTTTCAGTTTATAAAACAACAACAACATTTATTTCTTATATAGCCCAAAATCACATACAGTATGTATCAATGGGCTTGAGACATACTAAGAGCCCTGATAAGGCCCAACTTGTCAGGAAAAGAAAGTGTGAAAAGAAAGAAATGATTATTATTATTTTTGTTTTTTGTGAGTGTGTGTGTGTGTGTGTGTGTGTGTTAGTGTTGGACTCATTTGAAATACTTTTTAAACAATTGGGTTTTCAACTGTTTCTTTAATTCTTCATATCGTATAGACATTTTTCTATTGTTCTTCTTCAGTCTGTTTTGATATAAATGTCAACAATAATCCTCTTATTATTAAGCAGAATATCCATGTCCATGTAAACACACATGAAACCCGTCGTCCTAGTCAGTGTTCCTCTGTCTTGCAGTCTGAAGTGAGGAGCAAGTACGAGCTCATGAGCAGCCATGGTGTGCAGAAGATTCCTTATCCGGATCCAGAAGGTGAACTTTTACCACATCCTTTTTTTTAAGTTTTTATTGTTCATTTTTTTTTTGTTGTTTTTTTTCATAATATCCTGATTTGTAGTGAACTCTACTCTTTCTACAGCACTTTTTTCCTCTGAAGTATTCTTGCTCCAGACGAGCAGGCTTCATTGATGTGTGGGTGTGTCTGCCGTTGGCAGAGAAGTGCCAGATGCGAAGGGAGGGCAAAGTGGCTTACCGTTGACCCTTTCACCGGGGGGGGTGGGCTCAGTGAGAGGTCTCGCGCTAATGGACAGTGCTCGGAGGTGGGGAGTGGGGTGCCGCTCTGCCTCGGCCTGGTCGTTGTTTCACTCAGACCAAACCAAACCAAAACCAAAACCCCGCATTCTTCACAATACACGTCATAAAATGAACAGATCAGAGCAAAAAACGGCCCCGTGATCAAAAGGCTGCCGGTTCGAATCTCGATCCGACAAGGTGCCACTGAGCAAAGCGCCGTTCCCACACACTGCTCCCCGGGCGCCTGTCATGGGTGACGGTTAAATACAGAGGACACGTTTCACCGTGTGCACCGTGTGCTGTGCTGCAGTGTCTTACAATCACTTTCACTTAAGTTGATCAATTATTTGCCAGTGAATCCACGTCCAAACAGGTTATTTTTACACGATCAAGTTATTTTCTATTAACTCTGAGGTGTTTTGTTGGAAACATAAAAATTTTACGTCCCTTTTTCCAGCCCCATCTTAATATGAACCCAAAACGAGGAGCAAGAGTCGCCCCTGATTTACCCGCCGACACGCGTGTGCAGCCCTGGCGGCCGTTTTTGTGGCCCGGTGTTGTTATATAATGGGTGCCACGCTTTTACAGACACCCACGGGACATGGATATGTGCTCAGTGCTGGCAGTAATGTGACGCGAAGCTGAGGGGACAGTCGTGCCTCCGGGGGGGGACCCAGTGCATAAAAAGGGCCGCCCACGTTCTCGTCTGGGTCGTCACTTAGCACCCACACCTGCTGGTTGTGGCTGTCGCCCAGTGGCCCCGTCTCCATCATTCACGGCCGCGATGGCCCCCCACACGAGGCTCTGGGCGCCACAGGCGCGATGTAATCGTTCCGAGGGACAAGGCGACCATTGTCTTCTCCTCTTGTTCACAACAAGTGTTCATATAAAACTTTTGTGAAATGATCGCATTTCTGTGCTATGCGACCAAACACTCGCCCTTTAGCGAACTCATGGCTATGGCTGGTCAGTAGAAGTCATCGAAATTTACGATCAAAAACTCTAGTAAAATTATACCCGTAGTAAAATTCATTGTTGATGGAAAAATAGACGCGTTTAGTCATTATTCTGTTTCCTGTGTCTCTCCATGAATTTCCGGATTACTTGTGGGATAAATGCAAGGTCCTTGTGTGTATCCCGAGTGTGAAAGCGACTGAAAACTATCTTTACGCAACTAAAAACTGAAATGAGTAAATCTGTAGCCAGGACCCTCGAGATCTTGGCATGCCGGTTCCCCCCCACCTTTCCTCGCGGCTCTGTGCATCTCTGTCTCGCACTCTCAGTGCATTTACCCTTATCCAGAGCGACTTACGATCAGTAGTTACAGGGACAGCCCCCCTGGAGACACTCTGGGTTAAGTGTCCTGCTCAGGGACACGATGGTAGTAAGTGGGATTTGAACCTGGGTCTTCTGGGTCATAGGCGAGTGTGTTACCCGCTAGGCTACTACCGCCCTGTCTCTCCCCCTGTCTTCCCCTCGGTTGGTTAATGTCTGCTCAGTCGGGCCTTTAGTCCACTTTCACTTTCAGAAGGCCAGGGCTGGTGTAATGGCAACAATCACCATGGCAACAGTCAAAAGAAACGGACTTGATCGTGACCTCTTGTCTGACCTTTCTGCTTAGCTCAAAATGCATGACCTCAGGTTTCACTTTCACGTGTCCTGTTCATTTATTATAGTGCAATCTTGAGAATTCTTGCATTAATTCTTAATTTTTTTTTTCCATTTCCATTTTAAAGGTTTGTTTTTGTAAATACTGTAATTTTAATTCATCCGTTTTACATTTTCCGTCTGGTTTAAAATGTGAAATCTGCTTCTCCGTGATCCCTTCGTCTGCGTTCCCAGGCGGCGTGTCGTTGGAAAGGCCCCGGGGGGACGGGCTGACCTACGTTAATATTCCCGTCAGCCCCACGTCCAAGAAGCAGCTCAACTACATGGAGCTGGAGCTGCAGGAACCCAGCGGGGCCGTCCGAGGTAACCTGGTTTGTCTGGGAATCTGGTTTGTCTCGACCTGCACTGTGTCATAAATGTCCAACGTGAATCCCCGAATCTCGTCTCTCTGCGTACTCGTATATGGTTGAGATGACAATAAAGTCGACTTTGACTTGAATGAGGAGGCCAGCACTGCATCTTCTTGCAACCGTGGGGATATGTATGCGCTTTGGGCCACTCTGTAGCCAGCAATCAATATCGATCGATGCGCAGGATACCTTAATGTACAATATTTCGTTTAATCCGCTTGCTGCCAGTAATTTTCTGTCACTTCTTCACATTATTGTTCTGTGAAGAAATAAACGTTTTGTAATTTAATTCCAAAAGAGGGTCACAATTGGATAAACTGTATTTTAAAAATGAATAATGGACATGTTACACTTTACAAGGCAGTATTAAGAATCATCATGCTGATGCTGATATGCCAGTTGCCTGTAGCGTATTAGCTGGGACGTGTCATATTTTGGGCTAAATGGATTAGTCCCACACAGGACGTCCTTTCGTTGCGGATTTTGATTGCAAACCCACTATCGCTAATAACGATCGCATTTAATTGCATAGAAAATACATTTGAAAAACCATATACTTTTATACAACAGTTCTGAGGTACAAGATTTCAGATTTCCACCAGCCAGAATCATCCCCATATAGTCTAAGGACTAACGCATAAATGAAGGAATCCATTTTCTAAATGACCAGTCGTGAATTGTGTTGTCTGATGGTAAAAATGTGGTCTTTTGGTTATTATAAACCTGTTACCGTGGTTTTTTTTTGTGATTGTCAGCTCTAACGTTCTCTGGGGAGACGGGGGTCATGCCACGTCTTTCGGGGTCGCGGATGCGACAGTGAGACTTAATCAGTATTTATTTTTATTTTTTGTGTAATTGTCCATTAGCTGCGTCCGGGCTTCGTACGAGTGGGGGGCGGGGTTAATTGGCTGTGTCACCGATTCGCCGGTCTGCCTCTCTCCGTGGGCCCAGCTTTGCCAGTGTACCGTCGGCCCCTGAACGACCGCCATGCCGCTGCAAGCTCGCCCCGCTAATGGCCTGTCCTCGCCGCCAGAAAAAAAAAAGGCGCCTTTGCTCCCCCGTTAAGATGGCGCAGAGAATGCGAAAGCCATTATGGTGCTTTCAAGGGTTACGAGGAGGGCAGCTTTTCATTATTATGAATATGAATATGCAGACGAACGTGGGCCATTAGTTTTTTTTTTTTTTTTTCTGCAAACATAACACACTTTGTTTCCGCTTCAGGCAGAGGTTCGTCAAAATACGCCCAGATTGACATCACCGCCACGGAGACGGCCCATAAAGTGGGCACCCAGCATGCCCTGGGGCGGGAGGAGGGGTTGCCGAGACTCGAGCAGCAGAAGAACAAGGCAGCGTCGCCGCAGTGAGGATGCGGGCGCTGCAAATTGTGACCTCTGACCTCGTTTTTTGCGAGTGTGGAAGTTTCAGGATGGAAAAAAGAGACAAAAAGAGCGACGGCAACAACAACAAAAAAAACCCCACACTTTTCAAGAGACAGAAATGCACTCCGGGGCTCGTCCCAGCCAGAAGCGCCTCCGCCGAGCGGCAACATCTCATTAGTGGCGATTATGTCAGTGGTCCCGCCCCCGGGGGGGCGCGGTGAGGGGTGCGAATGTGCCGACGTGCCGCTGAGTCACCACCGCACCCCCCGGCGACTGCCGAGCCCTTAATCGGATGACATGGGCTCGTCAGCTCATTTCGGAGGAGGGAGAAATGGGCCCTGGTGTGAAAGAACAATGTCTATTGTCATTTTTTTACATTTTCTATTACGTAGAGAGTTGCTCCGCTGCTCCAAAACGTGCAAATTCTTCAAATGTCATTGTTACCCTGGGCGATCGAGCAAAGCGAAGGACAATTGACAAAAACTGACAGCGAATCACAAGAACCAATGGAATTAGAGCAACACGATCATGCCATGGTTATAATAATATGATAATAATATTGCAACTTATACATACATATATATATATATGTGTGTGTGTGTGTGTGTATGTATGTATGTACGTATGTATGTATATCAAGAGAGAGAGAGATTTTTCTCTCCTCGGCATCTCAAGGTCGCCTGAAAACGTTTTTCTGTGCGGGTCGGTAACAGCGAGAATACGCACGGTTTTGCCGGGGATGTAGCTATGTACAGGTTGTCTTTTAAATGGCCGCAAATTATCTTACCATAAGCGAAATTAGCCAATATTTGATAATGACTACAGAAATAAAACTGTAGACATGATGTAATTGCCGTTGTCCCGGATGACGTCCCATTATAATGTCAAATGGTGTTTGTTGTATTTACATGAACAGTTTTACTCTAACCAATAGAAAACCTTGGCTTTTATATTTCCTCGATTACTGACTGATAAAGGTCCTATGGTCCCTTATGGTTCGGGTTAGATTCAAATAGACCCGGGGTGAACCATAGCAGGTTAAAAATCACCTTGAAACCCTTCATTAATCCATATATTCATTTTATCTTGTTAGAATATAAGGTTACATAACACAACATTACCAATGAAAGAAAAACATTAAAAACAACTAGAATTCTTTTTTCTTAGTTAGAGTTAGAAGTTGTCCATTGATGATGTGCTTTGATGGACATCTATTGGGCCAAAACATATTATTCTAAAAAACAAAATGGAAGTCCATTTCTGCCCCAAATCAATAGTCCTCAGCTCTGGGCATAAAACAGAGAAATGAAACTTCAGTCGGTCAGATATCAAAGCTCTGAAAGCCCTTTTGTCCCAGCAGGGGTCACAGAATCGTCCTGCGGGCTTCAACGGCAGGTTTGCGGCTCCCCTGATTGGCCCCCCATCGTCATCCTGTCCTCTCCTCGAGCCATGCAGGACACTCAGGAACCCAGCGAGACGTTCCCATTCGCTGCGGCGTCGCCTCGGAAGGAGCAAACTGAGCGATGCTGATGAGAAAATTTCACCCACTACATTGTAATTGATGACCCCCCCCCCAAAAAAAACGAGAGCCTGCCGGGTTCGGCCCCCCCAGCTCGTCTGAAAACAAATTCATGCTCAGTGGTGGTCAATTTTTTCGGAGGAAAAAGAACAAAACTGGAAAAGTCCAAACAGGGCATAAATGTTACGAATAATTCTTGAACAGCCTGATGCTTCAAAAAAAAAAAAAGCTTGTGAAAGTACCAAAGTTTGGGCTAAAGTAAAGCGTCTCTGACGCTGTGTATCACATGTGACAATGTGACAATCACTTCACTTCACATTTTTAATGATTTGGGGGAACGTCTAGTCCCACTAATTCCTGCTTCATTTTTAGACGATTGGCTGATCAACCAGACCTTTTCCAACTGAAAGCCTCAAAAGAAGAGCGGTGTAGAAGAACCATTCCGTACTGTTACCCTCTTGTCACGGACGTGGTTCTAGGCTTGCAGGTACCTCAGGGTGTCACACCCTCAAGTCGACAACACCAAGGTCAACTGAAGCTGACCGAAAAAAGAAGGACGTGTAAAACTTCTTGGACGTGCAAGATCTTGCGTGACTGGCTGAGGGCCTTAACGGGGAAGTGTCACCAACTCACTCTGGACTCCAGTCAACGGGCAGAAGAGCATTTTCTGGCCATCTGATTACTACACGTCTGTGTGCGGCCCGCTTCGCCATCTGCTTGAACAAAAGCGGTCTTGCGTAATCCGATCTCATCTGGCAGAAGCGAAAGCCTCGAGGCCGACACGACGTTTGAAAAAAAAAAATAGAAGAAGACAAAAGGCGCGACCAAAGCTGGCGAAAACAGCAGTGATCTTTGTGGACGACGAACTTCAGCTGAAACGAAGACGACCCAAGGAACAAATTTTACTCCAGTAAATGTGAAACTCACTCCAATTTTCTTCATGCCGCCAGGAAAAATCAGGGGCGACTCTCGCTCCGCATCTGGGTTCTTGGGTTCATATGAAGACGGGTCTGATATGGACCACCTGTCTGGTACCTGTGTATCACCCATATGGGCTTGTTACCTGGGAAGGGGCGGAGTCACTGACATTTAACACTAATTAGTGTCAGTTTTACCTACTGAACGTGAAAAATGTAATTAAATAGTCTTATAAACTCTGGCCAGTGTAATAATTTAGCAATAATGACCATAATCATTATTTTAACCGACTTCAATCAATATTAGGTGAAAAGACTAATGTCACTCTAGGCACAACAATCTTTTAACAAAATGTCATTACTTAGCCTGCATATCATCGTAAGTTCTGTTATGAATGAACAGGATTTGACAGAAGTCAAAGTTTTGGTTGCAGCCCAGAGTTCATCGTTACTTCATCCACGTCTGTTGTGTCAGCGTTCCCTCGCCCTGTCATCACTCCAGTTCTACCCAACTCAATTATGGCCCCTAATGTCCCAGCGAAACCAGGTTTAGGTCGCCGTGGCCACAAGGCATTGGTGGTGAGAAATGCTCTAATTATGTTTTATCCATACTTACTTTACCTCTTTTTTTTTTATCCTCCATTTCCCTCTCTCGCACAATATAAAAAATTTCAAGCTTTGGTTTAAACTATACTTCTTAGTGCTTGTGGCCAAGTGTGGGAGTCGAACGGGATTCATGGTGAGAAGATACTGTTCCACGATGGATGAATGGTGAATATCCAATAAGCCCTACAATGGTGTTGTTAACTTTTAAAGCTTGCAAAAAATCTAATATGGCTGTGGAGAAGGTACTATATGTCAAATGATTCATGTTTTCATTTGATTGATTTATGTATGTTAATTTTCAGTCTTATAGAAAAAAAAAGTAGCTACTAATTAACCAAAATATTTCATTGGTTCTCCTGATCTACTAGGGGGAGCAGTGATCATCCCACCTAAACCTAATATAATCCATAATTAATCACAATTCTTTTTTTTCTACACTGGTAGGGCTCCCTGATGAGTTAAAACACCTTCTAAATGGAGTCAAGCCTTAGGAACCGCCAAGTAGAACCATCCAGATGCATTTGGAACCGTCGCTTTCTCAGCGTTTGTTCTAGTCTTTAATCGTTTTGCCACCCTGCAGTTTCCACTTCACGAACCCCAGGCATTGACTATTCAGTTTCCTCACACCTTTTATTAACCAAATTATTTATTCATTCATTCCTATATATATCATAACAGGACTCCCCATCCAACAATTTGTTCAATATAAAAAACCAATGCATTAGGATTGCATCAATACATCACAGAGGGCCGGATGCTTATTTTCATGCCACCCCGCTCTGCTGGCCCCAGGAGGTGTCGCAGGAGTCCTGATTGAATGTGAATGAGGCCATTAGTCTCGAAACGCAATAACTAGCATCTGACTGGCAAGCGCGGAGCTGAGCGGGCGAATGCATGTGGACGGCTGGAGGAAATGCCCCTTAGGGGCAGTGGTGGCCTAGCAGTTAAGGAAGCAGCACCGTGATCAGAAGGTTGCTCACACTGCTCCCCGGGCGCCTGTCATGGCTGCCCACTGCTCACTCAGGGTGATGGGTTAAATGCAGAGGACAAATTTCACTGTGTGCACCATGTGCTGTGCTCCTGTGTGTCACAAGTGACAATCACTTCACTTTACTGCTACTACTAGTTGTCACTGCAGATTTCTGGCCAAAACCGGGACACATTTACACATTTGTGTCCCCGTCTTCATTGTTTGGGAAGCTACTGCGGACTTTCTTCATCTCCGATGGAAATGAACCCGGACGGGAGACAAAAGGTTAGCAGACTTCTCCTCCAAGTCAAGAAGTCCCTTGGTGCGCGTGTCTGGCCTTTTGTTGCCTTGACATTTACCCGCTCTGCGATGCCCAAATGAGAGGAACTCTCTCCAGCTTTCATCTGTTACCTGCCCCACTCCCGAGCCCTCTGTCACTTCCAATTAAGGCCTAATCCCCGAAGCTGCCGCAGCCCAGCTTCTGGTGGAGGGTAGCATTTACCCATCTCCAAGGGACATTTGCTGAGGCCACAAGATCAAAAACACTTCAAAATGGTTTACGTTCCATCCTGAAATGTCCGTAAAATGCTCTGAGTGGTTAAGCAGGACCTTGGTTCTCCAGTACTCATATTTAGGAGTAAAAGTAGGAGATGCCTTTGTTGGTATGTTCCATGTACTGCCTAGGCCAGGTTTAAAGATCTGAGGAGATTGGAACAGCGGGGAACTGGGTACAAAGAAGCAATGGAAACCCAGCGGCACAGGTACCTGCTCCTTCCAAAACACACACTATCCTACTGTGTCTGACAGATACGAGCACATGTACAGTTCACCCGGAGAGTATTCACAGCACATCGCTTTTTCCACGATTTCTTATGTTACAGCCTTACTCCAAAATGGATTCAATTCATGTGATTTCTGTTTTTTTAATTTTTAATAAATTGGCCAAAACCTCAAGTAAACCTTTTGTATTTTTACGAAAAAAATCATTTAATCAGTTTTGGAATAATACTATAATATTACAAAATGTGGAAAAAGTGATGCGCTGTGAATACTTCCCGAATGCACTGCAGGTGTGGCCCTGACCCACCGATCCCTGGCTTTAATCGATATGGTAATGGAAAAAGTCCCAAAAAGCAAGGGGAGAGGGCAGCCAGTCAGGTGACCGTACCATGTGCCTCTGTGTCACACTACGTACGTTTTATATTGCAGTCGTTTCACCAGGGCCAATCAGCTGGCATTGCCAGTTCAGCTAACCAGCATGTCTTTGGACAATGGAAGGATCCAAAAAAAAACCCAGGCCTCTCTGTCGCACCTGCCACTCTAGGAAAGCCACTATTGCCAACGTTAGTGCATCTGGCGTATTCTTTTGAAGAGACCCTCTGAGAGATGTGTAAATGAATATAAAAAATGCGTTACTGTAAAAAAAAACTGTCATTTACTGTTGAATTTTGCTGTACAGTGGAAAAAAACATTCTCCCCAAAAGATATTCAAAGAAATTAATCAAATGACAAAAGAGAAATCACCACGAAAAGATCAAGCAATAAACATGGGAGAACCGAGGACCACATCTGATGGAACCCATCAGAGATAAGAATATATAAGATAATATGTAAGATAATCTTTTTCAAGCAGTCGTAATCCATCTTAAGTAAATGCTTAATGGCCAATTCAATAGCGCCCTGGATGCATCCCGAAGAATTGTATATAAAAAGATAGTGTTTCTTTGCTTTTTAGACAGGAATTAATCTAAGATAAAATTGTAAATAGTAAAAGGTAGTAATGTGTAACGTCACCCCTTCAAGGTTGTGAGTTCAAATCCCCACTGGGACCTTGTGTGTGCGAAGTGGCGACTCTGAATTGTCCATAGGTGTGGGTGTGTTTGTCTGCACAGCCTGTAGGGTCCCCACTCGGCATCCAGTGTCCGAGAAGGACACGGGGTGATGACGATTTTTCCCTTTTTAAAAAAAGCATGCATATGTTATCTTCCCTTGACGTCTTGCCACAGAAATCAACCAAACCCGGCTGGTGCTGGTGTAAAATGCGAGCAGCGTGCAAAGGCACTTGCTTGTTTGCTGGTGCTTGTCTTGTTATAATATTTTTTTTGCCATAATGGCTGCGCTGGGAATGCTTACAATGGAAGAAACACACATTGAGCCAGCGCTCGGCCGCATGAAACTGTATCCAGAGTCTAAACGCTCATCTTGCAATGGTCATTAATGAGACTAATGACGAACATGATTCATGGAAGGGCCCCCGCCCGGGAATTTATTAGCCTCTCAGAGCCCAATAAAGCCCCTTAAAACAAAACGCCTCTCTCCTGGCTTCATCAGTGACGCAACGGCAATCAAACTCCAATCTAGCCCCCCAGTTGGCAACCACAAAGCGGGGACATCACTAATGCAGGCGCCAGGCAACCGCCTCGAAGGCCTATTAACCTTCACGCGGAGTGTTTTATTATCATATGCGCGAGGCTCTGCCGGGAATCGCGCTTTGTTCGGAGAGGAGCAGGAGGGGGGGGGGTCGGGTCTTCTGCCGGTGCACTGATTCAAAGCCGTGAGACTTCCTCCTGCATCTGGGGGTGGGAGATGGTAGACAGGGCGTGATGAAGTGACAGCTGGTGATTTAGGCCCCGTCCAAGTCCACCAGAAAAGTTTTTTTCTCTAGAACGAGAACATTTCAATCCAATCTGCCATTGTGTCTATTTCACGGGAACCAAAGCATTTTTTTTTGTTGCAAAAACTCTGACGTATTAATCCAACCTCCGACATGACCTATAACCCCAGACACGTCATACATGCAACAATGGCGGATAACGCATTTGTGGTTGTTCTTCAGTAGCTGCAGAACATCACAAAGCAACTATGGTGCATGTTTCTTAATGAAGAGACACGGCTGGAGAACAACGACGTGTTTGACTCACCGCGGAGGAGAACTATATGACAACCAAGGACAGCGGGGAGTTACAGCGTTCTGGACATTTTCTACATCTTCTACAGTAGGTTTTTTTGGAAACCAAAGACTGGTTTTAGAGAAAAGTGTTCTTGTGTGGACGGGGACAGCTGAGCTGATAAGCACCCATGCCTCAAAGGTCATCCCAACCCCTGCCATGACCAAGATGGTTAGTACACTCTAAAAAACGCTGGGTTGTTTTTTCAACCCAAATGCTGGGTTGAGTCTGTTGTTGGGTTGATTTAACCCAATTTGGGTTGAAAATCGGTCTCGATCTGTAACCCAGCGGTGCTGGGTTGGGAACGCGGACCTGAAAGAGAGCACGCACGTCACGTCAACTACCTGGGACATCAGTGAGAGAAGCCGCCATTGTCTTTGCACCGTCTTTAGTTTCTGAGGGGCGAAAAAAAAAATTTTCTGAAGGGCGAAAAAAAAAACATAAAAATTATTTTATGAGCGAAAGCCGCGGGGTTAGGAGACGGGCGGGAAAAAAATTCTGAGGCAAAAGCTGCGGGTAGAAGGACAGAGGAGAATTTTTTTCTTGCTAACTAACACTTGCTATGCTAACAATGCTTAATATCTTGCGACTGCATTGGGGCCAGCAATTTGTGTGTACTCACTCACACGGAGATAGGTAAGCTTTATTTTGCATATACAACGTGAAAGGGGGTTTTGGGGTTTAATGTTGTATTTTAGAAGTATACCTTTCTGTCTACATTTGTCTGTTTCCCTCAAGTTTGGACTTTTTTTTTTAAAGGAGTTTTGCTTGCTGCAACGAGAACCATTTTGTGGATGAACAAGGTGAGTTGTTTTCTCTATTCAAATTAGAAACTGCTGGAACATTTGTAGTTTGAAACATGCATTTAATTATGAGGTCATCTTAAGGGAACAGTGAGCATTTGATACTTGCAGCATTGTGTTTTTAGAGTAGCTCTCTACTTCTCTACATACAGTTTTGAAGAATTCAAATTATTTCAATGTAGGTTTGAAAAAGTAAACACCCACTTTCAACATATGCCAGTTTTTTTTTTTGCACTACTAGTTTTGTTTAAAGCCACTTTAATATGCTTTGGAAATGCAAGTACTATCTGCGAGAAGAGCACAGTTTTTTAAACGTTACAGGCTAAAATATGGAACTTATGCAAGAAGGAACTAAGCCCTTTCCTTGCTTGCATCAGGAATCATGTTTGTTCTTAGACGAGAGGAGGTTGTAAAGGATGAGCCTGACATCAACCAGATGATCCAACGCTGGCCAGTGCTTTTTTGACTGAAAACCAGGTTTGTGGATGTGTCCTTTAATGTATTTTTTTTCTTATTTGTTTTACATACATGATGTTCAGAGAGGTTTATTTGTGTTATAAATAACTCTGCCTGAATATCAAAACTGAGCATATTTAATATTTTTCAGGTTTACCTGGAGTTTAACAGGATTGTTGGTAGAAATTTTAAAGAATAGTTCTTTGGTGTTCTTGATGGGTTGTGTCCAATTTTGATGGAAATTTCAAGAGGAAGACAGGTCGGATAGAAAAGCAATTAGCTGACCTGCTACAACACAACGGTGGGTTCATATTTCTCTTTTCTTCTCATAATGGTATTGATGGTTAGTTCAATACATAAACTGTTCTCTTGTGGTATTTCTCTATATGGACAAATAAACTGATATAAGATTTATTTCCTTTGTTCTACATTCAAGTGTGTTTTATACCACTTTGCAGAGCACAGAGCCAACAGCCATTAGATGCCTTGTCCTGAGAGGACTTCCAATAATTCTTGGAGATCTATGTTCTTCAAGAGCAGTTCAGTGAGTAAACCCTTTCTCCATTTGTACCATTCAAATATCAAATTGTGTAATATACCACCTACTGTCACAACATGAAAGACGCCTATATATAAACACACAAAATAGATTGTTTACAGTGCCTAAAATAAGAGATCAAGCAGGAAATAAACAAGTTGTTGCATCACTTGATACTGTCTCGTGTCTGGATGATGGGAACAATGACCATACTGCCTTGTGGGTCTGGGCACAGTCCTCTATTGCATCCTAGTCACTTCCCCTGTCTGTGGTAGTTCTGCTTCTAGCAGATCCCTTTGCAATGGCCGCCCTGCTGCCAGACAGTCATCCAAATGGTGGAAACCATATGCAATAAACACTTTTAGCTTGGTGTGTGTTTTGTCAATTTTTGTCAGTTAATTTAGATATTTTAAGTCACCAGTGTGGAGGTTGCTGCATCTGGATCAAATGCTGTGGCAAAGGAGACACCTTGAATGGACCCGGTCCATAGGAACGGCCTTTGATTCTTGAAAATGGGAACCAGGAAGTGGACTGCACCATAGATGGCCACCTCAAGGGGGGAATTGGTGGTGGGGTTTGTTTGCTTTGTTTATTTAGTTGGGTCAATGTTGGTGATGAATTGGTTTGGTATCATTTATTGCCTTAATTCACAACTGATATATAACTCACCAACCTACCTCAAGCAATGTGCCTCTTGTTTGGCTTAACCTACGCACTTCACCTGCAGCACCCAAAGTGCTTGAAAACACGTTTACCTTCATTCAGCAGGCAATGTGAAATTAAGGTAGAAGTGAGCTACCTCCAAAGGTTCAGAAGCTGAAGAATGAGCTAGCAGGGTAAGACCCAATTATGCTTATAGCACAGCTCTTCATGCCTGATTGTTGTACAATTACTTTGCAGTGATTAGAGCAAATAGGCTTGCAGTTGTTCATTTTGTATCTGATTCTTCTTGTGCTTGATGTGTCTAGTATTGTATTATTTTTTTTTTTTTACAGAGTGCACATTTTAGGAAAGTTGCAAGTTTATTTTGACCAAATCTGATCCTTACTGCATAGATGTTCTTAATGCCTGCTTTGTTGTGTGTTTCTTACAGATGACTTTTATATCTTAGTTTATGCATGATAAGAAAACTTTTTTTCATTACATTTACATGTCAAATTGTGTTTTTCTAAAGTTAATTTGGCTTCAATCTGATTCATTGTTACTGACTTTATTCCAGAAACACTGTGACTACAGTTTGATACATTTTCATAAAAATTGTCTTAATGTTGAGGTGGAGATGGAAAAAAAGTCTTAAATTCATATGGACACATTTTTTACATGTTTTGTCATTAATAAAATTCCATTATTGAAATATGTATTGCTGTATAATTGTTTTTATTTTAGTAATTTTAATCACAAGTTTCTATATTAAATTTCTGACCCATTTTGGGTTCCATTCAACCCAGCAGCGTAGTCATTTTTAACTAATAGTTGGGTTAATAATCACAACCCAGCATGCTGGGTTAAACGTGTAACCCAACTTGTTGGGTCAAAATAACCCAGCGTTGGGTTGGTCCCTTTTTGACCCAGCGCTGGGTTACCAAAATAACCCAAATTGGGTTGTTTTTAACCCAGCAGTTTTTAGAGTGTAGTCTTTAAAAAATGAATAAGATAAAATGAGTGAATAAAAACAACACTGTCCCACACTGGCACCTTGGTTGACCTGGCTGCTCAGCAACATGAAGTGAACGTGAAACACTGCGGCACAGCACAAAGTGACACGGCGAAATGTGTCCTCTGCCTTTAACCATCACCGTTGGTGAGCAGTGGGCAGCCACGACAGGCGCAAGACAACAGATTGAAAGTTCTACGTTCAGATCATGAAATATCCATCTCTACCAGTAATGACAGAACAGACCATGTTCCACTGATCAAGACGTACTGATGTAATGTAACCAATACTCATAGTATTTTGAGAGTGAAGTGATTGTCATTGGGAAACAGAAATGTGTCCTCGGCTTTTAACCACCACACAGACAGGAACGGTACTTTGCTCAGTGGAACGTCAGTGGAGGTGATTCGAACCGGCCACCTTCCGTTCTGGCACAATAGTCGGCTCTTCACACCATATCTCCCATTCAAAGAACTCTCTGGTGAAAGTACATATTGTGAAGATGGCATAACAGAGACAGTTTGAAAGGCATAGTCTCTAATAATAGCCTGTCTCTTTTAATAAGGAGGTAGAATGCCCTGTTTAATTAAAATTTCAATTTAATTAAGGTCAATATTCTAAATATATCATAATTCATTGAGTTTTATAATTAGTACCATAAAACTTGAGTCTCCAATAATAGCCTGTCTGTTATGATAAGTGGGTAGAATATTCTATTTTATTTAATAACTCAGGTCAATGCAAATCATATAGTTGATTTGCCGTTTGCTTAACACGGGTACCAATAAAACTTGTCTCCAATAACAGCTGTGCACACAGTTAAATAAGTGCTGGACCAAGCTCCAGCCAGACATGTCCACCGTGAGCACCACCGACCATTCGGGAGAACATCCTGGCACCTCGGCCTCAAAGGAACGCGCCTGTGAACCGCTTGGAATTTGGCTTTATTTAAATGACCGTTCTTCACTTCGTACCAAAGTACGAAGCGAACGTCCAACCGGCCAGCAGAGAGTGTGGACGTTACCCTAATCTTCGTCCTGGCCGTTGTCCCAGCTTCCATCGATTGGCAGGGTAATTGCATCTGATGTTTCGCTAATGTTCATTAAATTTCATCCTTCTGTGGACCTAAAAATCTGCTCCCCGACACAGAAGGTGGAGCGTGGAAAGCTGTGCTTTGGTTGGATGAGAAGAAAAAGAGGGGGGGGGGGGGGTGTCTCGGCTTGTGCTTGGAATCGTGACAGGAGGTCGGCTACTTGCAGTCGGTCATCTCATTATTATTATGAATCACTGTGTGTGCGGAAATCGGGGTCCTTCTCCTAATGAATGTTGGAAATTCGGAAATTCGCCCCGAGACTTTTCTTGCGCAACAACAGACGAAGCGGACGCACAATTAGAACTCATTCGATCTGGCAGCAAACGCGTCCCGAAATGAGACGTCCCCGTTCCTGTCTGGTTTACATGCGAACCGGGCGGTTCCCTCAGACCACAACTGAGACCAAGGACAAAGAGCAACGTGAATGGCATTAGGGCGGGATGTCTCCAGTTAGCAAGGTGTGTGACGGGGAAGAAAAGAAAGCCCCCCCCCGGGGGCAGGAGAACGGTGTCCTTCGGTTCGATCGGCCGCATCGTGCATGCTGGACACGGAAAGCGTTGTGTCTGAATACAGGTAGCTGTCACGGAATAATTGGTCAGAGCCGCTCTGACATACGCGGCCTACGTACAGAGGTGACCTCTGTTGACAGCGGGCATATGCTCGCGGGGACATTAAAAGCCTTCAGCGCAGCGACCGGGGACGTGTCCATCCACTTTCCGAACTGTCCGGGTCAGGGGGAAGATGAAGGTCTGGACGGGGCGTCATCCCGTTGAAGACTGAATTCTTAGGCTAATCTTGACCAAATAAGCACCGTTTTCCTTTACAGCATTTACCAGACATCCTTATCCAGAGCGACTTACAGTTACAGGGACAGTCCCCCCCTGGAGACACTCAGGGTTAAGTGTCCTGCTCAGGGACACAATGGTAGTAATTGGGATTCTGGTTCATAGGCGAGTGTGTTACCCGCTAGGCTACTTCCACCCTACTAGGATGTGGCGCGAGGCTTGTTTTGTGATGGAAAAATGGGAGGAGTCCAATGATCACCCTAATCTTTACCTGGTACTTGGGCCTACCTGGTGAGGAAGCAGGCCCGCCAAGGTGCCACGGAGGTCCCCTAGATCAAGGTACGGTCCCCACACACTGCCTTTCATGGGCGCCCGCTGCTCGCCAAGGGCGATGGGTTAAAAGCAGAAGACACATTTCCTCGTGTGCCACTGTCTGCTGTGCTCTGCCAAGCATCACAGTGACAAAACCAATCACGCGCCTGTAGATACGTCACATGCTCAAACATTGAGCCCCACATTTAACACCGACATACAAGTCTCATCTGGAATTTCATTTAAACGTTGACGGATTTATAGGGTTCCATAAACTGATGGCACACTCGGCATAACTCAACGACAAACACTCAATGGTGTCCGTGCTTAATTAACATTAAGGCCAGGAATTTTACGGATTTTACGTTGCGTGCTCCCTGGTTCAGGAACAATAGATTACGCTGGGATAAATTAGCCACTGGCCACTACCACACATGCATCCATCCTTCCATCCATCCTTCCATCCATCCATCCATCCTCCATCCATCCATCCATCCATCCATCCATCCATCCATCCATCCAATTATAAAATCTAATTTCCTGCATTAGTGGTGGTAAATGCGCCTTCGCCACACCAATACATACTTGTGGCCATTCGTCAGAGACATACCGTACAGGTCAAAAGTTTGGACACGCCCTCTCATTCGACGTGTTTTCTTTATTTTCATGACCATTTACGTTGGTAGACTCTCACTGAAGGCATCAAAACTATGATTGAACACATGTGGAGTTATGTACTTAACAAAAAGTGGAGACCTGACCTCCACAGTCACCGGACCTGAACCCAATCCAGATGGTTTGGGGTGAGCTGGACCCCAACAAGTGCTATACACCTCTGGGAACTCCTTGTTCCTCTTGAAGCTCATCGAGAGAATGCCAAGAGTGTGCAAAGCAGTAATCAGAGCAAAGGGCGGCTATTTTTTGAGTGACTGTGGTTGGCCTATAGGCGTTCCTAGAACTTGAACATGTCAATGTTCAGATCACATTTCTAAAAAGCCAGGAAAGCGAATGTTGCTGGAGTTGAGACTCACACAGAACTCGCATGCAAGAACCCGAGCCATTAGCATCCCTCGCATGCTGCTGCCGCTGGTGACGAACTGTAGAGCCAAACGCTGTGGCTCTGAGCGAGATGAGAATCTCTCAAGCTGTCAGCCTGGCTCGCCGGGGACGAGCAGGCGGCCAAGTCAACTCTCACACCCCCCTCCCTCGCTCCTTCTCTCGCTCACGCCCCCTAATTTTGCTCAAACGTGCCATACCGAGGCATCACATTTCGCTGCGCATGTTTCCCGAAGGATCAATTAATAAGCGGAGGGCTGCAGGACTACTGTGCCACTAAAAAGAGCTTTTAAAAAACAGGGCCCATGTGGCGATATACTGACATTTTAATTTAATCACCCATATAAAAGTTTTTTTTTTAAATGCTTATCCAGATAAAAAGTCATAAATCGCATGTTGTTATTTAACATGGCTGAGAAAAAGCTGGTTAAGGGGCGTCGGCAGGTACAGACGCCACAACCACATGCATCAGTAGCCGCGGGGACGTGAGTGAAAAGGATCGTCTGACAAATACGGCTTTGTGCGCTTTTGTTTGCCTTGAAGATCAAACCGTAAATAGCAGGCAACCGTGTCGGCGAGGGAACAGTCGCAACGCACAAAAAGCCTCCAATTCACTGGCTGATCCTGCCGGAACTTTTAAATGCAAGAGGATGAATTATTTATATGTTCATGCACCGCACGATGCCACTGGAACTATCAAACTCGCGCACGGGTGCGTTCGGTGTCTCGACCAAGCAACTTTCACACGTCATTAGTGGACCAGGTACAGTAACGGGTGTTTTTTATGAGTGGCAGCCACTATAAAATGGCTTAAACACCTTATGGCATCCAGGCCAAAGAGTTACCAAAATACTAGTTAGTTAGCAACATGGTGCCAGTCAACCGGCATAACTAGGCGAAATCTGCCTAGTTATGAAACTGCATGTACAGGTCAAAAGTTTGGACACACCTTCTCATTCAATGTGTTTTCTTTATTTTCACGACCATTTATGTTGGTAGATTCTCACTGAAGGCATCAAAACTATGAATCCAGATGGTTTGGGGTGAGCTGGACCAACAAGTGCTAAACACCTCTGGGAACTCCTTCAAGACTGTTGGAGAAGCATTTCAGGTGACGACCTCTTGAAGCTCATCGAGAGAATGCCAAGAGTGTGCAAAGCAGTAATCAGAGCAAAGAAACTAGAATATAAAACATGTTTTCACTTATTTCACCTTTTTTGTGCATAACTCCACATGTGTTCATTCATAGTTTTGATGCCTTCAGTGAGAATCTACCAACGTAAATGGTCATGAAGATAAAAAAAAACACACTGAATGAGAAGGTGTGTCCAAACTTTAGCCAGTACTGTGTGTCAGATGAAAATATTCTTTACTTTACTTTACTTTATTTAGCAGACACTTTTATCCAAAGCGACAAGAGGAAGACACCAGCAATTCTCGTTCGATTTCTATAGAATATTGAGTTTACAAACTAAGAGCCCTGATAAGGCCTAACTTGTCAGCAAGAAGCATGCTCAGAGATTGTTAAGTGCTAGACGAAGACAAATTATCATGTATTTATACATTTTTGTATTATTTGTGTACGCATGTGCGTGTGTAAGTGTTAGATTTGTCTGTAATATTTTTTGAACAAGAGGGTTTTCACCTGCTTGTTAAATATTCTGTTCTGTTAGGGACCTTTACAAAATGTTTTTATAAAATATGGGGAAATTACACAAATGACCTTTCTCTTTGTTTGACTATACCCTGTTATGCCATCATTAAAAGTTTCACAGCATTTATATTTGCAATTAAAGACAGTTGAGCCTGGTCTGTAACATAATAAAATCAGTTTTATGTTGCATTTTTAATAATAGTGTTATAATGCACGTGAAAGTTTGTTACTTTAATTCTGCAGTCTCTGTGAGGGACAATTTGTATAAATTTAAAAAGTCTTTAAGTCTTGTCAGAGTTTTATCACATTGCACTCACCAATTTTATTTTATTTGGATTCTATGAAGAAGTGGGGAAACCTGGTGAAATCGGGTTGTAGTAGCCTAGTGGCAGTCATCTATAAGCCAGAAGACCACAAAGTCCCAGGTTCAAATCCCACTTACTACAATCGTGTCCCTGAGCAAGACACTTAACCCTGAGTGTCTACAGGGGGGGGGGACTGTCCCTGTAACTACTGATTGTAAGATTCTCTGGATAAGGGTGTCTGGTAAGTGCCATAAATGTAAATACTGCCAACTATCTAGTGGAGGGAAAATATGACATATCACCTTTAATCAGTACGATGAGAAAATACTTTTTTTTGGACAAAATGAGCTGTGAGAATATTAACAGGCATAATTACTAGTTAATAAATAAATAAATATCTACTTAATACATTTCTAATGATCATTTATTGTGTAGATGTTTTACTTTCCATTAATCCAAAATGAAAGGTTCATTACCAATTTGGATGATTCTCATACTTCTGCCTTGTTCCTCCATCCTCGCTGGACGTGAAGATGTTCATGTTGGAACCCTGCACAGATACTGTCCAGAGGAAATCTCCCACAAGGCTCCATCAATGGCTCCGTACCACTCTCCTCTATCGTGGATGAACCACATGACCAGGTTCTCAGCAGCCTGTGCTGGATTCACCAGATAGAAAAGCTGCATCGGTTGGGTAGTTTTATGATAAAAAAAATACTTTTTAAAAAACGACTGAAATGAAATATGATTGAAGTCTCTGAGGCCCTCTTGTGCCCCGGACCCGAAGCTGCAGCCCCTGGAGCCTGTAGGTTGAACGCAGATCACAAGAGCCTCATCTTTCGTCACATTCCAAGGAGAACATATATATAGTTATAACACTAGTTATATTTTTTTAACCTTTGGAATTTTCAACAATTGCAAAAAGCATCAAAAAACATCAGAACAGTCCCTCACAATTTCACATTTTTCAAAGACATTTGTTACCCTCGGGTTATATGGTTTATATGGGTCCACAGAAACTGGGCAGTGTTGAGTGTGTGTGTGTGTGTGTGTGTGAGAGAGAGAGAGAGAGAGAGAGAGAGAGAGGAATTAGAGGAACTGGAGAACAGCGCTATTTGCCGAAATTCATGAATGTAGAATGCAGCTTTATACCATTGATTCTCTTTATTCTTCTATGGGAATAGAATAAACGGTAACTAACAGCACACACACACACACCACTGATGGCTGTGCTAAGGAAGAAAGTGCGATGTTGCGGCGTGGGTCTTGGCATGATGTGCCCAGGAAAACTTCTCTCCCACGTGTCACCATTTTCGTTATGTAATGGTTATTTTAGTAAGAGCGCTTCCTCCGCTCCTTATTAAAATAAAAATCCTCAGTCCCTGTATGCTTATTAATTTATTGGTCATTGGGACCACCTCACACCCTTGTTAGAGAATCTCAGTGTTCTGTTCTGTTCCCCAGCTGCTAATTGCCTCCATTTCTCATACGTGGAGCCCAAAGTGGAGAAAAACTAGAGCAAAACTCAGCTGCACCGGCTGACTGCTCCTGGTCCATAAAGGTATTTCCAACACTGACCGTGGTGACTTCGAGACGGTACTACACGTTATAACAGGTTGGTTGAAAAATATGGCAGTTTTTCAGTGTCCCCAAACCCAAAACACGACAAAGGTCGGTGACTCCGCCCCTTCCCAGGTATCAAGCCCATATGGGTGGTACACAGGTACCAGACAGGTGGTCCATATCAGCCCCATCTTAATACAAACCCAAGAACCCAGATGGGGAGCAAGAGTCGCCCCTGATTTACCCTCCGTCATGATAAAGACTTCTTTTACATTTTTTAGGGATAAATCTTTATGTCATAATATAATATTTATTATAATCATCATTTCATATTGAGATGAGGCCGATCAAGAAAATGTATTACCTGGTCAGGGCTGGAGTCACTGTGATTTGGGTGGTAGCATCCTAGTGGGTAACACACTCGCCTATGAACCAGAAGACCCAGGTTCAAACCCCACTTACCACCATTGTGTCCCTGAGCAAGACACTTAACCCCGAGTGTCTCCAGGGGGGGGACTGTCCCTGTCACTACTGATTGTAAGTCGCTCTGGATAAGGGCGTCTGATAAACGCTGTAAATGTGCTGAACCAACAGAGAGAAAGAAATGCATCTGTTTTATCGAAACAAGACACGACAGCGACACGAACCCGCAGACTCTGAAAATGCCTCCGATCTAGAATTTAAAAAAACGAAGCTGCGATGATGCGCGCCTCGTCTCGTCCGTGCGGGGAGGGGCTCCCGGACTCTCCACAGCCAGGGCGCACGGTTACGCACGGCGAGGACGGAGACGGAGAGGGGACAGGATGCCGCGGGGACGGCTCGCTGCCGGGATCTCCCACGCGTGGAGCCGGACGGACGCGTGACGGGGAGAGGCGAGCGATGGACGCGCTGAACGCGAGCGGGATCCCCGCGAACGGCTCCGAGGGGGCGCGGGGGAGCCCCTACTGCCCGGGCGCGATCGCGGGGCTGGCGGCGCTCGTCGGCCTCCTCATCCTCTTCACCGTCGTGGGGAACGTGCTGGTGGTGATCGCCGTGCTGACGAGCCGCGCCCTCAAAGCCCCGCAGAACCTCTTCCTGGTCTCCTTGGCCACGGCGGACATCCTGGTGGCCACGCTGGTCATGCCCTTCTCCCTGGCCAACGAGCTGATGGGCTACTGGTTCTTCGGGAGGGTCTGGTGCGGCATCTACCTGGCCCTGGACGTCCTGTTCTGCACCTCCTCCATCGTGCACCTGTGCGCCATCAGCCTGGACCGGTACTGGTCCGTCACGCAGGCGGTGGAGTACAACCTGAAGCGGACGCCCAGGCGGGTGAAGGCCACCATCGTGGTGGTGTGGCTGATCTCGGCCGCCATCTCATCCCCGCCCCTGCTGACCATCGACGGGCGCGCCGACCCCGGCCTGCCGCCCCAGTGCGAGCTGAACGACGAGACCTGGTACATGCTGTCCTCCAGCATCGCCTCCTTCTTCGCGCCGTGCCTCATCATGGTCCTGGTGTACGTGCGGATCTACCAGGTGGCCAAGACGCGGACTCGGACCATGTCGGAGAAGAAGCACGCCCCCGACGGGCCCACGCAGACCGAGAACGGGGTCAGCAAGGTCACGGCCGAGAGGGAGAATGGCCACTGTCCGTCGGTACCCACCACGCCCAAGCTGGACCAAATGACGGAGGAGCAGGACTTGGAGGACAGCACCTCGTCCGAGGGCAAAGGTCGGAGGGCCAATAACCCGGCGGTCAGCGCGAAGCGGGCGCGCAGGGTGGCCGGCTGCCGGAAGGACAGCGCCCTGTCCAAACACTCCGGCCGCCTGTCGCGGACCAGCAACAAGTCCATGGACCTGTTCGCCTCACGCCGCAAACGCCGCCGCAGCAGCGTGTCCCGCAAGAAGGTGTCCCAGGCGCGGGAGAAGCGCTTCACCTTCGTGCTGGCGGTGGTGATGGGCGTCTTCGTGCTCTGCTGGTTCCCCTTCTTCTTCACCTACAGCCTGCAGGCCGTGTGCCGGGACTCCTGCCGCATCCCCGAGCCCCTCTTCAAGTTCTTCTTCTGGATCGGCTACTGCAACAGCTCCCTCAACCCTGTCATCTACACCATCTTCAACCAGGACTTCCGGCGGGCCTTCCAGAAGATCCTGTGCAAGTCGTGGAAAAAGTCCTTCTGAGGGGACAGACGGGGACCGTCGGGTCCTCGGCTCTGTGACGACAATCAGCCGTTTTGTGGACGAGGAGGAGTAACGCGCTGGAGAGGTAGAAGTGGATATCTTTTCTCACCCACGTCCCGGGCGCGAACCCCAAGCGCCTCTGCTTGTGGGCAGGAGGACACTGATTGCCGAAGCAGGACGCCCGTGGACGGACAGGGACGTCTGCTTCGTTGGTATTTCTATAGCCAGAAAGTGCTTTATTTTTCAGTGTGGATACAAATAAATATTCCGAAACAGCAAATGAATCCATTTTCCTCCATTTTGTGTCAGGTGGAGCTTTTGGGGGTCACTGGCTGGTCCCTTATATGCCCCGCCCCATTTCTAGTATTATATAGCGATTATATAGCGAGTCCGTGGGAATCAAAGCAAGTAGTATAATCTAAAAATAATAAAGTACATTCATATAAATGTCTTACATGATCGGATGATGTCAGTGTTGGTAAAGGAGTTGAAACTCAGGGTTAGTGACCCCAGGATGGGGTCAGAGGTCAGAGTAATTAACGTAAGAACCCTCCAGTTGTCCATGCCGGAGCGCCGGGTGGCGTCCATCTGGGCTGGAGCTCGCGAGCGTGAGTCGTTGCCATGCCGACCGACGGTTTTCACCAGAGCTTTGCGGTGCAGAGAGCGTGTTCCACTCCATCATGCCGCCGACGGGGCGAGGTCACCCCGTGACCCCACTTTTTCTTCTGGCTCTGCTCCCTCAGTGCAAAATTTATATGCCGCAGGTTTAGACTCGGCATTGGATCTTCACGCTCATTTCTGTAATATTTCACACATTAAAATTCAACAGTTTTCTAATATTTCGCACGTCACAAGAGAAAAAAGAAGAAAGTTGGGAGCGATTCTCATCAGCAGCGGGAAATAAATCGGACACCTTGGACAAAGTTCAGCTATGGGCCAGGTATTGATCCCAGCCACACGGGCCAAGTGTTCCTGGGAGAGAAAAATGGCCGTAGAGGGTCGGTATGGAGCCCCCAGGGGGTCGGAGGTCAGCTCTGGTAAGAGTTTATGATCATGGACGTCTTCCGTCTTAATGCTTCGTCCCACCAGCCTGTGAGAAACGGCTCAAATCTGACAGCATGGAGTCTCGTCGCGCCAAATCTGAAATAAATCGTCATAAGCCTGTTTTCATATTTATTTATCACTTAAGGTTACTGTATAGGGAGCTTACATTTTATAAGCAGAAAAATTCACACATGGAAATTATTAAGTATTGCAACAATGATGTAAGCTATTTCAATAATCACAAACTAAACATGTTAATTTTTTACTATAATTCAATTGTATTCTTACTCATTATTTTTTAATACATTAAGAATGCATGTTAAGAAATACTTTTCTATTTCAAATATAAATATATAGATTTTGTTTTTTTAATTGACGATTTGGTTCTGAATGGTGTATATATTTAGAATAACTGGGCCGTGACTCCGGTACGTTCTGAACGCGTGGTGACATGTGAGTTTGTGTCGCAGGGCGGGTTCATTCCCCTCGAGTGGACCTGCGTGAAGACGCCGTCGTAAGGCGGGTGTCGAAGCGGCCTGAAGCGCTACGCTGGAGAGGGGATTTCGCAGGGAAAACCATCAACAGGTACCAAAGTGTGTGTGCGTGTGTGCGTGTGTGTGCGTGTGTGTGTCTCTGGCTGGAGTTTTCCCTCATTCGTCCCGGCTCGGCATCAATCCTCGCAGCTCATCTTGCATTTTGATCGGCGCCTTTCCTGCGGCTGAGGAACAATTACCCTGAGTGCTCTTGAAAGCGACCAGCGGCGTCCCTCATCCAAGAAAGGGGGGAAATGAGATTTATTTCCAGACGCCGCAGAGCCCTTCACGAGCAATAAAGAAGGGGAAAAAAAACGAAAAATCTAATTAAAATCAACAGAAACGCTGGAGAAATGATTGAAAAACAGCGTCGTGACGAGCTGAGATGTTCTTCTGAGCTGTTGCCCTGTCAGGAGCCCGTGGACCATGCCGGGTCTGGAAGCGAGGCCGCCTCTCTGGCCACCGCGGGGGGGACTGCCGTCCACCGCGACATGCTGCTGGGGGTCACGTCCCTAAATTAGAGGCGGGTCAAGCTGTCGGACTCACTTCCATTAGGGGACAAACAGAGATTCCCTCTTATAGCGGCTTCAACGCAGGCTGGAGGACGGAGGGGCTTTCAGACAGATTGATGGACTGATTGATTGATTGGTTCCCACTCTGTCTGTTTAGCCCTGTTTACCATCCCCGTGACTCCCGCTGACCTCTGCGGTGACAACGTGCTTCTCGTTCCTCCCACGCTGCCTTGTCAGCCACCTGGTGGAACGTCAGGAATGTGTGTGTGTGTGTGTGTGTGTGTGTTTCTACTCATCGTTCATTCCGAATCCTGGTCGTTTGCAGCACGTTGGCGGATATTTGCCTTGACTTGGCGTAGTTTGTGTCTGTTGTTTGGATTTGTTTATTAGAGCGTGGTGTGTGTGCGTGTGTGTATTTCAATGCATGAGTGCATGCGGGTGTGAATGTGTGTGTGTTTTTTTTCACGCCGACGTGTGTGTGCAGTTTGACTGGCGGGAAAGGCCATTACCAGGGAACAACGTATCGAGTCGGGCAGTCCGAGTCATCTGAGAAGCCTTGACTGGTGTGGTGACGTGTGTGTGCTAGAGAGGGTGTGTCTGATAACCTTGTTAGGCGTGCTGAGGCGTGATTATGTGCGTTTTAATAAGCATTATTGACACGTCAGCGTGTGTGTGTGCGCGTGTGTGTGTTGCTAGTGTGAGCGCCACAGCTGTTCCACTGCATTTCCACCCTTTTCAGATGTGACTGGGCGTGTCGGGGTCTAGAGGGCGTCGCCGCCACGTAAACAGCCCGAAAGTCAATGTTATTGCCTGCTTTTTGCCCGAAGGAAGGGGTTCGGACCAAAACCTGGCGCCCTGAGCGGCACGTCTTGTGTCACAAATCCATTCCAAAAGAGGTTATCTGGGACCAAATCGAATGAGAACTGGATCGGGGGGGGAAATAAATAAATAATCTCGGTAATGAGCTGTTATGTCGAAGCCGGCGGCGTTCGACGATATCGTAACCCTCAAGGCACTCAATCTAATTGCAGAGCAGGTTAATGGTCTTCAAGTGTGGATATTGTAACTATAGATTTAAGGGATCGACGGGTAATTACAATGGACCTCAAACGTCCCTTCTCACTGTGAAACAGGAAATACGGCCACTGCGCCCAACCTAACCATGGTCATACAAAACCCTCAAAATGCAACAGAGAGACGCTTTCACGCCATAGTTCATTTGCTGGGGCAGAGGTGGCCTAGCGGTTAAGTAATCAGAAGGTTGCCGGTTTGAATCCGCCAAGGGGCAACTGAGGTGCCACTGAGCAAAGCACTGTCCCCACACACTGCTCCCCGGTCGCCTGTCATGGCTGCCCACTGCTCACTCAGGGTGATGTGTTAAATGCAGAGGACACATTTCACTGTGTGCACCGTGTGCTGTTCTGCTGTGTATCACAAGTGACAATCACTTCACTTTATGCTTTGGTCTGAATCGGTCATTGAGTTTGGAACATATTTGTCTCATTTTCCTCTTGGTTCAGTTCCCTTTAACACAGGGTTCCAATCGAACCGAAATACGTCACTTCAAATCACGCAAGAACTTTCTCTCTGTTGGTTGGTCAGATGTGTCGCCGCGGGAACAAACGTAAATGCAGGCAGCAGATCTGCTGTTTGTGTGAAATTGGAGGGACGCGATGAAGGTAAATATACGGCCCTGGCGGTTTTATTTTATTTTGAACGCATTTACCACATTTTGAATATTTAGTGAATATTTAGCGTGTTTACGTCTTGAAAACAGTATACTGGTGCACTGGAGTCGCCGAAGGTGCATAACGAGACAACACAGGAGGTGTTATTATTTACCCATAATTCACTCTTGTCAAATAATGTAATAGCCTTTGGTCCTGTTTTGATTCGATATGCGTTCTTGATTCGAATCGAGACCACCTCTTTTTTTTTTTTTTTTTTTGACACGCACTTGAGTGATTACTGTGTTCACACAGAACGAAACAAACCGCACCAAGAAGTTCGAAGCTGAGTTCGATTCCAGCACATTAAAGCCTGTAGGTGTGAAAGCGGCCTTAGTTCACTACTGCAGTCCAGCACGTGCATTCTGAATCCTTGTGGGAGGTAGATGTTGGCCTGAGATTGGCGGGTTTCTCAAAAGGAGTAATCCTGCCCATCACTGACTTTGAACAGATTTGGTAACATTTACTCTTACTGAATTCATCAGACTCCCTTATCCAGAGCAACTTACAATCACTTGGGACAGTCCACCTGGAGCAACTTAGGGTTAAGTCTTTTGTTCAGGGACACGATGGTAGGGAGTGGGGTTTGAACCTGGGTCTTCTGGTTCACAGGCGAGTGCAATACCGGCGAAGCTACTACCACTTTATGGTAGGCTACCACCCCACAGTATACTAGACTTCTAATATCCTGAACAAGACTACTACAATCCTATGGCAATCGGTCTGTCCATCTTGCTGAAAATATTAGAAGACATTTGCATTGTGGTGTGTTTCATTGTGTCTCCGGTTTGCCTTACATTTTTTGGTAAGCAACAAAGCCTGTCTATACTAATTTCTACCAGTATTGTGGTAAACAGCCCTTCTAATGATGACTGCATGGCTACAGCCTTGTTATGGAGAAGGCCTTTGATCTTTAAGGGCCGTGGGAGGACCGCCCAAGAAGGCTATCAGACTAGTCTAGACCTGTGAGCTTCTGTTTCTTTCCTGTATCCTTGAAACATTTTTTGGGGGGAATTTGCAATTCATCTCCATTGATTTTTCACGATCAATTAGAATGATGCATTTGAATGTATCAATAGTTGCGATGAACGACTTGTGACAACGTGCTGACACAGATCTGAGTATTTCTCATATCATTGGGGTGGTAGTAGCCTAGTGGGTAACACACTTGCCCATAAACCAGAAGTCCCAGGTTCGAATCCGACTTACTACCATCGTGTCCCTGAGCAAGACACTTAACCCTGAGTGTCTCCGGGGGGGGACTGTCCCTGTAACTACTGATTGTAAGTCGCTCTAGATAAGGGTGTCTGATAAATGCTGTAAATGTTCATTTAGAATCTTGTCAGAATCAGAACAGAGTTGTTTCGAAGGGATGAACACATTTTAAATGAAACCAGAGTAGATGTAGGTGGGCTTGTTGGTGCGGTTCCTCGATGTCTGGGCAAAATGCTCGCTGAGGCCCGAGTTGTTGCCACTCTGTTACACTAGTGATGTGCACCTGTAGAGAGAGAGAGAGAGAGGTCTTTCATCATATCCCGTCCCCGCCGGGAGCAGGAGGAGTAATGGCTCTGTAAATTTCAGATAGAGCAAAACAAATTTCCTGGAACCGGAGCCACGGCCGATCGGGGAAAGCCATTTCTCGGCCTGAGCTGGGGACTGCGAACACCTGCATTCACTCCGTGCTGACAGGGGACGATTTGGATTGTTGTCGTGCTGCATGAAGGATGCAGTTGCAACTTGAGATTTCCTGAATTAATGATAATAATAAAGAAAAAGGCAGAACTGCAAAAAAAAAAGCTCTGTGTAGGTTATACAAACACATACAGACGTGATGAGGGGTTTACTGCACTGGTCAAGGCAACACACATACACACACACACACACACACACACACATATATTGCTGGAGGGGAAACAAGGCACAGGTGAAACGAACAAGAGGAATGGAGAACTAGAGGTGTACTTGGGTCTAAATATTTCGGCCCGACCCAGCCCGACCCGACAAGTCCAGCTTATAAAAGCCTGGATTTCTTTGCATGCACTTCCAGTGCTTGACTAGCCTCCGCTTCTCCTCCTCAGCGTCCATTTCGGCATTTCTCATCTCTCTTAATTTAATTAACAAAGTTACATTCTCATAATATCAAATTTATAAAATATGAAAGATTGTGAAAGAAATTTACACGCAGTGACTCATACAGAAAGGATAGGTACTATAGGCCGGAAATTCGAGTTTGCTGACCAAGGAGGTGGGGTCGGGTTCGGGCCAAGATTTACAGTTCTACCGAGAACCATACAGAACCAACCCAGTCCGGTGATCCGCTTGTGGCAATTAAGTATAAATTCCTCTATTTCTTGTTATTCACATTTAAATACAATACAGAAGAAAGCAGTAGAATAATATTATTAAGAAGACAACAATAAAATTGCATGTTTAAAAAAATCCAAATTATATAAAAAATTTGGCAAGAAATAAACAATTTGTCAATTTTTGCTATTTCTTAATTAATTCTAAATAGAAAAAATATATATTTTTAATTTAAATAAATAACAATCATTGACTCAAAACAGAAATTTTCCACTTGTGGGACTGATAAAGTATAATCTTATCTTATCTTAAACTTTAAACTTCTGTTGTTAATTCCTGAGTGAAAATTTTTTATTTGTCTGTTTTTCTTTCTCTTTCTTCTCCAACAAGGTAGCATTGGAAATGATCAACTTCACAAAGTGCACTGTGCCACCAGAGTAGAATTGATGGGATCCGACGAATGAGCAGGTTCTTTTCTTAGACTGGCATTTAGGCTTTCAGAGGATGCTGGGCGAAAGCCGTCAGTGTCCTATTACACACTGAGTGCAGCGTATGAACTCGGCATAGCACGGGATTAATCCAGATATCAACCAGACCACTGCTCAGTAACTCCGGCCCAACTGCGTAATGGGGCTTTTATTAGAATTCGGCCGCGCACCAAATTGACGCAGTGTGCATGTGAAAGGCCGCAATTTGAACGGTCATGATGCCGTGACCAAAATCAGTGCATTTTAGTGCATTTGCTAATCCATGCCACCATTATGGACTGCATGCATGTATATAAATAACATTCTCTATATACTGCATACATTTTTTTATTGCATGCACTAGTATATAACATTGTTTCTTGAAATGTGAGGTACTGGGTGGTAAATGGCAGCCCACTGCAGGAGGCCGTGCTGCTGTTGGACCACGTGGCCGGGCAGCAGAACTAATGCATCCCCTCTCATTGATTTTAAAACCCAATTGAAGTGAAGTCCCTCGCTGTGGTCGTCTGCATTAGGCAGGACGGCTCGGAGATTTGTCATTCTGCGCAGGGCACTGCACTTTCCACACCGCTGTTCTGCCTGGCCTCCTTAAACCGACTGATTTCAGTGGAGAGGGGTGTGTGAGTGTTTGTGATTGGATGTGTGTGTGTGTGGGTGTGTGTGTGTGTGAGAGAGGGAGAATGTCTCCAGACCCTCTTACAAATGAAGTCGTACAAAACGCTCTGTGAAATTCAATTGGACTCTGTTTGTTGGGTGTCGCCGACAGGCATGAGGATGAAGGAGCTGCTGCCGGATCCCCTGGTGGACCTCAGTTTACTCCATGCTGAGACAGTCTGCTCTCACTAACCAGCTAATAACCGTAATATTAGTATCACTAGTGCAGCTCATTTTTTATTATCTATCAACTATAATCTTCATAAAGGTATTAAGACCAAACCAAAAAAAAAAAAAAAAGTGAAGCATTTAAATTATATGACTGTAAATCATTTTTGGTGCGCATAAATTCTAT
This sequence comes from Denticeps clupeoides, assembly GCF_900700375.1. Lineage (NCBI taxonomy): Eukaryota > Metazoa > Chordata > Actinopteri > Clupeiformes > Denticipitidae > Denticeps > Denticeps clupeoides. The sequence goes on from NC_041707.1 coordinate 39,930,242, forward strand.
TTTATGGTCATTTTAAGGGCCAAAACGCCACCTAGTGTTTAAAAAGGTTGACACTTTAATTGCAACCATCACATACAAACCAGAAAGCTATTTAGATGCAATATACGTTTAGAAACTGTATCATATCTAATTGTATGAATGTGAAACAGTGATATTCTGTGTGGGACCTTCTTATTAAAATGATAAGATGCACATTCATCCTGGGATGAGCTCATGGTGGATCTGGTCTTGGCAGTAATGCTGCTTCTGGTTCCACCAGCAGAGGGTGGTCATGTCTGCAGACTCAGCTCACATGAAATAAATCCGCACAGCACCGAAGAACTTGAACTTGAACTGCTGGTCGTAATGTAAAACTTTTAACTTTTTATTGCATGGTTGTTCAGTGCACCAAATGTGAAGATGAATTTGCTACAACTGTTTGACTGGACCACCTGTCTGGAACCTGTGTTCCACCCATTTGGGCTTCTTACCTGGGGATTTGGCGGCATCTCTAATTTAACATGAACTAAAGTAAATTATTAAAATTGAGAGTGAATTCATAAAAACTTCTCCTCCCATCGATGTAGTCTTTGTTTATTTCACTTTCTACCTTTATTAATAACTGTGTACTGTGGTACAAAAAATACAGTTATGTAATACGTATACAAGGAAGGTTCTTGTTGTTTCCAGGTTTTCACTTTAATGAAGTAAAAGCCTTCATTCATCAATTCTCAACTGGAACTACTTTCCTTCTCTGGGCATCGTCACCCTGTTGGTTTCACTCATATTTGTGTCATATGGGGTCATTAATTGTATATTTGAGAATAGCAGGGTCTCCTTCTTCATCAGGTGTAACTGGGACAAAAGAAAAAAATGAACCTGGATGAGGTGTGTGTTATGCATGTTTTCAGGTTTAAAGAGTGAACAAAATTTATTTAACAATACTGCTATAACCTACTAATAAAAATGTATGTTTGTATTTATGCATTTACATTGTATGTATTTATTATTTATTACATATAGAAATGTGTAATGTTACTCTCTTATAATATTTATTATCAAATGGAGCTCAACACAATTAAAAATGTGTCTGGTCGTAAGCGGAACACCGGGTGAAGGATGAATTATCCACTAATCATTCTATCTAGCTTTTTTTTCTGAACAGATGTTTGTGTGTGTGTGTATATGTGTGTGTCACTTCAACACAACAATAAAACGTACAATGGCACCATACACATTTTTTTTTAAATACACATCAACTGTCATCAAGTTCTGCCTTTGTCTTACGGTGAGAGCAACCTGACTTATTAACAGATTAATTTCATGAAATTTGCATGAAAAACTCCTCTGTTTGCTGATTTAATTCATATTTATTTGTAGCTGACTATAATATACACAGATATTTGTATATTGATAATAATGTTCATATTTTCAATGTGCCTTGCCCTGGTAGTCCAACTACAATGGAGACTTGTTAAGGATTGTAGAGGATTGTAAATACTAAAAAGATAAATACATCAATAATTAAATAATAAACTGTGGCATGAATTATTTAAAATGGGACATTTAAGGATCATCAATTAATTTAATATGATATGAATTATACAACATGGAAATAAAAGTATTTAATAATTGTGATGTAATTTCATTCATTTTGTGCACATCATGTAAGACTATCTGTCACTGTGCATCGTCAGCAGAGCACAACATCTGGTTGGTTACACTTTACAGCAAGTCAAGACAAGTAGATTCCAGCAGGGGAGGTCCTAGGAGGTTTGGTGCCCTGGGCGAACACCATGGTCGAAACCGCACTGAATTTTACCAGATAAACATATACGGGGCTTTAACCGTTTCTTGTCTACCTTCCATAGTGTTGTAGTAATGTTGTAACCGAGACAAAACACTGCCGAGACCGGAGGGTACCAAGACCAAGACACTGCTGAGACTTGAGGGTACCGAGCATAGGCAGGTACAAAGATTTAAATCCCTCACCAGGATTCTTCACCAACCTTGTATGCAGAAATGTTCCATTAAGACATTTAAATACGAGCTCTCAACAGAACACTAATAAACTCGAGCACTTTTACTTTCAATCACTTCTGGACTCAATCCCCCCAGAATTTTGTACTTTCACTTTACTCATTGGCACACGTTCACCCTGCCTGTTAATAATATGAAAGTGTAATATTGGGTTATGTTTGCAATATTTGCATATTGGTTCATTGTTTACTTGCAATATTTGCAATACTGTGGTCTGTAGCAGTCGCTAAAGCATTTCACTGCATATCATACCGTGTATGACTGTGTACAAATGTGACAAATAAAATTTGAATTCCAGCAGTGTATAGCAGTGTTTAGTAATTGAAAAGTTATTGAAATTTGACATGAATTTAATTTAATCCATTTAGAAAAGTTACACACCTTTCTTGTGTTAGTTTTAGCCCGATTTATTAATTAAACTGAACCCAGCAAGAGTGGCCCTTGTCACCAACCATCATCAACAACACTTGGACCAACAAGGACCTGGCTTTTGTATTTTATTATTGAAGTTGTATATCATTTGTTCTGTTCTATTTGTAGAACTTAAGGAACATGTTCTTGTGAGAAGCAGAAACTTTTGTTTATTTTTTTTATTTCTCCACCTCGTAGCTTCACAGAACAGCAACCATGGTATATATGCCTTTCTGAGATTTTATATTGTCTCAGTCAGCATCAATAAAATTCATAAAACTGATTTTGTCATTTTTGTGTCACAGTGACTCCTCCCCTCCCAAGGTAAATTATACAGTGGGTACAGAAAGTATTCAGATATGTTTCAATCTTTGTTATATTGCACCCATTTGTATCTGTATCATTTTGTACCACAGCAAGGGCCCCCAAGTTAGCAGACAAAGGTGACCGTGGCAACGAAGAGGCTCCCTGAAAAAGGAAAAAAACCTTGAGAGGAACCAAGGCTCAGAAAGAGGAACCCGTCCTCCTCTGGTCACCACTGGATTCCGTTACAGGTGGTACCGTCACCCCAGTGGTCACCTGTAACCGAGGGTCAAGGTCGAGCATCGCAGAAAAACCTCAATAAAGGCGGTTAAAGAGCTCCCATATGTCAACCCTCACCAGCAAGGTGAAAACAGATCCCACACTGTGTGGCCTGGTCCAGATTATACCAAATTTGCTATGAGGGGAGTATTGAAGGCTGCAAGCTGAGGCTCTGCTGATTCTACCACCTCCTCTGTTCCACTGTTCCACTTGTATCTCTGATGATTTTGACCTGGCCTTGGTGGGTTGTAAGTGGCAGTCATGGCCTAGCGGCTATGGAGTTGGCCCTGTAATCAGAAGGTTGCCGGTTCGAATGTCGAGGTGCCACTGAGCAAAGCATCGTCCCCACACACTGCTCCCTGCTGCCTGTCATGGCTGCCCACTGCTCACCAAGGGTGATGGTTAAAAGCAGAGGACACATTTCACTGTGTGCTGTGTATCACAATCACTTTTTTTTTTTTAAGCCCCCCCCATCCCCTCCACACACACACACACACACACATTTCAGTTCAGAAAACACTTTATAGCTTGATAAATTTATTTGTGACAAATGTACATTTTACATTTATGCCATTTACCAGATGCCAAGACGCATCTTACAATCAGTAGTTACAGGGACAGTCCCCCCCTGGAGACACTCAGAGTTAAGTGTCTTGCTCAGGGACATGATGGTAGTTGAGCGTTGAGCTCCATATGATAATAAAAATCATAGAGTAATTTTACACCTTTTTCAAACGAGTAATAAATAAACACATGTAAATACATAAATATAGACAGGATTTTTATTAGTCAGATACAGCAGTATTGTTGGACAATTTTCTTTTACTCTCTCGTGTACAATTGACAGCACCAGTGGTGCTGACAAGATGGTATCGTGACCTCCAACTTCAAGGAGATACAAAGTGACGAAAGAAACATGTTCAAATTGAATATTAATTGGGTGGAGTACAGAGATACTGGCAATTACACCAAATGGAAATTAACTGTTTAAAATGTTTCTTCTCAAAATTTACCACAGTCAGAAATGGCTGGTGAAACGGAAAAGAAGAATTTGTCTGTCTTTTCTTAACTCGCAAACGCAACGCAACTGCAATATGTTCAAACACGAACCGAATACATGGGCTCATCCAACTGTGGATTCAGGAGGAACTTGAAGGGTCCGGTGCAATGTGGATCGGCAGCCTGAGGCAGGAGCTTTGTACATGGAACATCCCCTCTCTGGCGGGGAAGGAGCTGGAGCTTGTGGAAGAGGTTGAGCGGTACCGGCTAGATACAGTCGGACTCACCTCGACACATAGCATTGGCTCTGGAACCCAAGTCCTTGAGAGAGGTTGGACACTGTCCTTTGCTGGAGTTGCTCCGGGTGAGAGGCGGAGGGCTGGGTTGGCTTTTTGTTAGCCCCAAGACTCTCAGACTTTTGTTTATCCCTGGGGATGAGAGGGTAGCTTCCCTGTGCCTTCGGGTCAGGGAATGGGTCCTGACTGTTGTTTGCACTTAAGCCAGGGCTGGGATACCTGGGTATGGACTGTCCAGTCTCAGTGGCAGAAGTTGCTGAGGTAGTCAAACATCTACACAGCAGCGGGGCCTTGGGGGTGGATTTACATTTACATTACATTTACAGCGTTTATCAGACGCCCGTATCCAGAGCGACTTACAATCAGTAGTTACAGGGGACAGTCTCCCCCTGGAGCAACTTAGGGTTAAGTGTCTTGCTCAGGGACACAATGGTAGTAAGTGAGATTTGAACTTGGGTCTTCTGGTTCATAGGAGAGTGTGTTACCCACTAGGCTACTACCACCCTTGGATGAGATGATGGTGGATGAGATACGTCCTGGGTATCTCATGGCTATGGATGTTGTATTGCTGACATGGTTGACATATCTCTGTAAATTGTGTGGACATCTGCTCCGAAGTAAGACGCCTTTTCCATTAGGCATGGCAGTCTTTTGGCATGTAATTATTTTTCTTTAAAGGCATACAGTAATATATATATCAATATGAAGTGAAATATGTGTTTGAGGACACAAAATCAATCACGAAGAACCCTCAATCTACTGCTCTGAAGTCAGATGCCTTTTTATATAGTCATGGCAGTCTTTTGGAGGGTGAATCCTTTTCCTTAATGGACTACAACAATACAAGTGCTAATGTGAAGAACAAATGGTTTTGGGGAAAGAAAATCAACTAAGAACAGACTCAAACCCTGAATCTCCTAATCCAAAGTCAGATCCATTGCGGGGCAGTGATGGCCTTGCGATTAAGGAAGATTGATGGTTCTAATCACAGATCTGCCAAGGTACCACTGAGCAAAGTACTGTCCTCACACTCTGCTCCCCGGGTGCCTGTCATGGGTTAGATGCAGAGGACAAATTTCACTGTGTGCACCGTGTGCTGTGCTGCTGTGAATCAAATCACTTCACTTAAATTACGCCACGTGGTCTTTTGCCGTGTATTCATTTTCCTTTGGGCCTACAACCTGCCTTAACATCACGCCACACAGACTTTTGCCTTGTACATTTTTTTCCTAATGTCCAAAAAAAAACAACTACTAATATGAAGAACAAAAAGCTTAGCGGAAACAAAATTGGTTTGGGGGAAAAAAAACAACCATGAAAGGGACTCGAACCCTCAATATTCTGATGCAAAGTCAGACGCATTATCCATTAGGCTATGAAATCATTTGGCATGTGAACTTTTTTCCTAATGGCCTACAAAAAACAATAACTAATGGGAAGCACAAAAGAATCTTCTAACCTTCTAATCTGAAGTCAGACGCCTTATTCATTTGGCCACACGGTCTTTCGCTGAGTAATAACATTTCCTCTATGGCCTACAACCAAAAAGTAAAAATGTAAAAAAAAAGGTTTTGAGGACACAAGATCAACCACGAAGAGACTCGAACCCTAAATCTTCTGATCCGAAGGCAGAAGCCTTATCCATTAGGCCATGTGGTCGCTCTGCATGTGAATTTTTTTCCTAATGGCCTACAAAGAAAAAAACAACTAATGTGAAGAATAAAAGGTTTTGAGGACACAAAATAAACCACAAAGAGACTCGAAACCCTCAATCTTCTGTTCCAAAGTCAGATGCCTTATCCATTAGGCCACATGGCCTTTTGGCTTTTGAACTTTTTTCCTAATTGCCAACAAAAAAACAACAACTAATATGAAAGAAAAAAAAAGTTTGGAGGAAACAAAATAGGTTTGTCTGAAAATAGACAACCACGAAGGGACTGGAACCCTCAATCTTGTGATCCGAAGTCAGACGCCTTATCATTAGACCACGTGGTCGTTTGAAATGTGAATTTCTTTCCTAATAGCCTACAAAAAAAAAAAAAACTGTGAAGAACAAAAGGTTTTAGGGAAGCAAAATCAACCAAAAAAAGACTCGAACCCTCAGTCTTCTAAAACAAAGTCAGAAGCCTTATTAATTTTGCCACGCGGTCTTTCGTCGTGTAATTTTTTTTCTTTAGTTGCCTAAAACCAAACAAGCAAATAATGTGAAGAACAAAAGGTTTTGAAGACACAAAATTAACCACGAAGGGACTCGAACCCTCAATCTTCTGTTCCGAAGTCAGACTCCTTATACATTAGGCCATGTGGTCGCTGGGCATGTGAATTATTTTCCTAATTGCATACAAAAAAAAGCAACTAATGTGAAGAACAAAAGGTTTTGTGGACACAAAATTTACCACGAAGGGACTCGAACCCTCAACCTTTTGATTCGAAGTCAGATGCCTTATCCATTTGGCCATGTGGTTGCTCGGCATGTGAATTTTTTTCGTAATGGCCTACAAAAATAAAAAATAAATAATGTGACGAACAAAAGGTTTTGGGGATAAAAAATCAACCAAAAAAAAACATATGGAAACCTTAGTCTTCTAATACAAAGTCAGAAGCCTTATTCATTTGGCCACATGGTCTTTCGCCGTGTAATAAATTTTTCTTTAATGGCCTAAAACCAAACAAGCAAATAATGTGAAGAACAAAAGGTTTTGAAGACACAAAATTAACTACGAAGGGACTCGAACCCTCAATCTTCTGATCCGAAGTCAGACGACTTATCCATTAGGCCACTAGGTTGTTTGGAATTTGACCTTTTTCCTAATTGCAAACAAAAAACTAGAACTAATGTGAAGGAAAACAAAATAGGTTTGGGGAAAAAACAACAACCACGAAGAGACTCAACCCTTAATCTTCTGATCCGAAGTCAGATGCCTTATCCATTAAGCCATGTGGTCATTTGGCATAGGAATTTCTTTCCTAATGGCCTACAAAAAAAACAACTAATGTGAAGAACAAAAGGTTTTGGGGAAACAAAGTAAAACAAAAAAAGACTCGAACCCTCAGTATTCTAATACAAAGTCAGAAGCCTTATTAATTTGGCCACGCGGTCTTTCGCTGTGTAATAATTTTTTCTTTAATGGCCTTAAAAACCAAACAAGCAAATAATGTGAAAAACAAAAGGTTTTGAGGACACAAAAAAAACCACGAAGGGACTTGAACCCTCAATCTTCTGATCCGAAGTCAGACGCCTTATCCATTAGGCCACATGGTCGATTGGCTTTTGAACTTTTTTTCCTAATTGGCAACAAAAAAACAACAACTAATGTGAAAGAAAAAAAAGTTTGGAGGAAGCAAAATAGGTATGGGGGAAAATAAACAACCACGAAAGGACTCGAACCCTCATTCTTCTGAGCCGAAGTCAGACGCCTTATCGATTAGGCCACATGGTTGCTTGGCATGTGAATTATTTTCCTAATTGCATACAAAAAAAAGCAGCTAATGTGAAGAAGAAAAGGTTTTGAGGACACAAAATTAATCATGAAGGGACTCGAACCCTCACTCTTCTAATCTGAAGTCAGACGCCTTATACATCACAGCACATGGACTTTGGTGCATAATGCATTTTCATTAATGGCCTACAACCAAACAAGTATTAATGTGAAAAGAAAATGCTTTGAGGAGACAAAAGCAACCACGAATGGGACTCGAACCCCCAAACTTCTGATCCGAACTCAGACGCCTTATCCAATAGGCCACATGGTCACTTCGCATGTGAATTATTTTCCTAATTGCATACAAAAAAAGCAACTAATGTGAAGAACAAAAGGTTTTGAGGACACAAAATTTACCACTAAGTGACTCGAACTTTCAATCTTCTGAATCGAAGTAAGACGCCTTATTCTTTAGGCCATGTGGTTGCTCAGCATGTGAATATTTTTCCTAATGGCCTACAACAAAAAAGCAACTAATGTGAAGAACAAAAGGTTTTGAGGAGACAAAAGCAACCACAAAGGGACTCAAACCCTCAATCTTCTGATCCGAAGTCAGACGCCTTATCCATTAGGCCACTAGGTTGTTTGGAATGCAAACAAAATGCAAACAAAATGCAAACAAAAAAACTAGAACTAATGTGAAGGAAAACAAAATAGGTTTGGGGAAAAAACAAAACCACGAAGAGACTCAACCCTTAACCTTCTGATCCGAAGTCAGATGCCTTATCCATTAGGCCATGTGGTCATTTGGCATGGGAATTTCTTTCCTAATGGCCTACAAATAAAACAACTAATGTGAAGAACAAAGGGTTTTGGGGAAACAAAGTAAAACAAAAAATGTCTCGAACCCTCAGTCTTATAATACAAAGTCAGAAGCCTTATTAATTTGGCCACGCGGTCTTTCGCTGGGTAATAATTTTTTCTTTAATGGCCTAAAACCAAACAAGCAAATAATGTGAAAAACAAAAGGTTTTGAGGACACAAAATTAACCTCGAAGAGACTCGAACCCCCAATCTTCTGATCTGAAGTCAGACGCCTTATCCATTAGGCCACATAGTCCCTTAATGGTAAATTTTGTGTCCTCAAAACCTTTTGTTCTTCATATTAGTTGCTTTTTTTTTGTATGCAATTAGGAAAATAACTGACATGCCAAACGACCATGTGGCCTAATGGATACGGCGTCTGACTTCGAATCAGAAGATTGAGGGTTTGAGTCCCTTCGTGGTTGTCTATTTTCCACCAAATCTATTTTGTTTCCTCCAAACTTTTTTTTCTTTCACATTAGTTGTTGTTTTTTTGTTGGCAATTAGAAAAAATGGTCAAAAGGCAAAAGATCATTTGGCCTAAAGGATAAGGTGTCTGACTTCGGATCAGAAGAATGAGGGTTCGAGACCCGTCATGGTTAATTTTGTGTCCTCAAAACCTTTTATTCTTCACATTAGTTGTTTTTTTTTTGTTGGCAATTAGAAAAAAGGTCAAATTCCAAACGACCTAGTGGCCTAATGGATAAGGCGTCTGACTTCAGATCAGAAGCAATGACCACGTAGCCTAATGGATAAGGCGCGTGACTTCGGATAGGAAGGTTAAGGGTTTGAGTACCTTTGTGGTTGTTTATTTTCCCTCATACCTATTTTGCTTAATCCAAACTTTTTTTCCTTCATATTAGTTGTTGTTTTTTTGTTGGCAATTAGGAAAAATGGTCAACTGTCAAACGACCATGTGGCCTAATGGATAAGGGGTCTGACTTCGGTTTGAGTCCCTTAGTGGTAAATTTTGTGTCCTCAAAACCTTTTGTTCTTCACATTAGTTGCTTTTTTTTGTATGCAATTAGGAAAATAGTTCACATGCCAAGCGACCATGTGGTCTAATGGATAAGGCGTCTGACTTCGGATCAGAAGATTGAGGGTTCGAGTCCTTTAGTGGTTACTTTTGTGTCCTCAAAACCTTTTGTTCTTCACATTATTTGCTTGTTTGGTTTTAGGCCATTAAAGAAAAATATATTACACGGCGAAAGACCGCGTGGCCAAATTAATAAGGCTTCTGACTTTCTATTAGAAGACTGAGGGTTCGAGTCTTTTTTTGGTTGATTTTGTTTCCCTAAAACCTTTTGTTGTTCACATTCGTTGTTTTTGTAGGCCATTAGGAAAAAATAATTCACATGCCAAGCGACCATGTGGCCTAATGGATAAGGCGTCTGACTTCAGATTAGAAGATTGAGGGTACAAGTCTTTTTTTGGTTGATTTTGGTTTCCCCAAAACATGTTGGTCTTCACATTAGTTGTTTTTTTTGTAGGCCTAATGGATAAGGCATCTGACTTAGGATCAGATGATTGAGAGTTCGAGTCCCTTCGTGGTTGTCTATTTTCCCCTAAACCATATTAATAAGGCTTCTGACTTTGTATTAGAAGACTGAGGGTTCGAGTCTTTTTTTGTTTGACTTTGTTTCTCCAAAACCTTTTGTTCTTCACCTTAGTTGTTTTTTTTGTAGGCCATTAGGAAAGAAATTCACATGCCAAATGACCATGTGGCCTAATGGATAAGGCGTCTGACTTCGGATCAGGAGATTGAGGGTTCGAGTCCCTTCGTGGTTGTCTATTTTCCTCCAAATCTATTTTGCTTTCTCCAAACTTTTTTTCCTTTATATTAGTTTTTGTTTTTTTGTTGGCAATTAGGAAAAATAGTCAACTGTCAAACAACCATGTGGCCTAATGGATAAGGTGTCTGACTTCGGTTTGAGTCCCTTAGTGGTAAATTTTGTGTCCTTAAAACCTTTTGTTCTTCACATTAGTTGCTTTTTTTTTGTATGCAATTAGGAAAATAATTCACATGCCAAGCGACCATGTGGTCTAATGGATAAGGCGTCTGACTTCGGATAAGAAGATTGAGGGTTCGAGTCCTTTCGTGGTTGTTTATTTTCCCCCATACCTATTTTGCTTCCTCCAAACTTTTTTTCCTTCATATTAGTTGTTGTTTTTTTGTAGGCAATTAGGAAAAAAGGTCGACTGTCGAACGACCATGTGGCCTAATAGATAAGGTGTCTGACTTCAGATCATAAGATTGAGGGTTCGAGTCCCTTCATGGTTAATTTTGTGTCCTCAAAACCTTTTGTTCTTCACATTAGTTGCTTTTTTTTTGTTGGAAATTAGGAAAAAAGGTCAACTGCCAAACGACCATGTGGCCTAATGGATAAGGCGTCTGACTTCGGATCAGAAGATTCAGGGTTTGAGTCCCTTCGTGGTTAATTTTGTGTCCTCAAAACCTTTTGTTCTTCACATTATTTGCTTGTTTGGTTTTAGGCCATTAAAGAAAAATTTATTACACGGCGAAAGTCCGCGTGGCCAAATTAATAAGGCTTCTGACTTTGTATTAGAAGATTGAGGGTTCGAGTCTTTTTTTGGTTGATCTTGTTTCCCTAAAACCTTTTGTTCTTCACATTAGTTGTTTTTGTAGGCTATTAGGAAAGAATTTCACATGCCAAATGACCACGTGGCCTAATGGATAAGGCATCTGACTTCGGATCAGAAGATTGAGGGTTCGACTCCCTTCGTGGTTGTCTATTTTCCCCCAAATCTATTTTGTTTCCTCCAAACTTTTTTTTCTTTCACATTAGTTGTTGTTTTTTTGTTGGCAATTAGAAAAAATTGTGAAAAGGCAAATGAACATGTGGCCTAAAGGATAAGGCGTCTGACTTCGGATCAGAAGATTGAGGGTTCGAGTCCTTTCATGGTTAATTTTGTGTCCTCAAAACCTTTTATTCTTCACATTAGTTGCTTTTTTTTTGCTGGCAATTAGAAAAAATGATCAAAAGGCAAACGAACATGTGGCCTAAAGGATAAGGCGTCTGACTTAGGATCGGATGATTGAGAGTTCGAGTCCCTTCGTGGTTGTCTATTTTCCCCTAAACCATATAAATAAGGCTTCTGACTTTGTATTAGAAGACTGAGGGTTCGAGTCTTTTTTTGTTTGACTTTGTTTCTCCAAAACCTTTTGTTCTTCACCTTAGTTGTTTTTTTTGTAGGCTATTAGGAAAGAAATTCACATGCCAAACGACCACGTAGCCTAATGGATAAGGCGTCTGACTTCGGATCAGAAGATTGAGGGTTCGAGTCCCATCGTGGTTGTTTATTTTCCCCCATACCTATTTTGCTTGCTCCAAACTTTTTTTCCTTCATATTAGTTGTTGTTTTTTTGTAGGCAATTAGGAAAAAAGGTCAACTGTCGAACGACCATGTGGCCTAATGGATAAGGCGTCTGACTTCAGATCAGAAGATTGAGGGTTCGAGTCCCTTCATGGTTAATTTTGTGTCCTCAAAACCTTTTGGTTCTTCACATTAGTTGCTTTTTTTTTTTGTTGGAAATTAGGAAAAAAGGTCAACTGCCAAACGACCATGTGGCCTAATGGATAAGGCGTCTGACTTCGGATCAGAAGATTCAGGGTTTGAGTCCCTTCGTGGTTAATTTTGTGTCCTCAAAACCTTTTGTTCTTCACATTATTTGCTTGTTTGGTTTTAGGCCATTAAAGAAAAATTTATTACACGGCGAAAGACCGCGTGGCCAAATTAATAAGGCTTCTGACTTTGTATTAGAAGATTGAGGGTTCGAGTCTTTTTTTGGTTGATCTTGTTTCCCTAAAACCTTTTGTTCTTCACATTAGTTGTTTTTGTAGGCTATTAGGAAAGAATTTCACATGCCAAATGACCACGTGGCCTAATGGATAAGGCATCTGACTTCGGATCAGAAGATTGAGGGTTCGACTCCCTTCGTGGTTGTCTATTTTCCCCCAAATCTATTTTGTTTCCTCCAAACTTTTTTTTCTTTCACATTAGTTGTTGGTTTTTTGTTGGCAATTAGAAAAAAATGTGAAAAGGCAAACAAACATGTGGCCTAAAGGATAAGGCGTCTGACTTTGGATCAGAAGATTGAGGGTTCGAGTCCTTTCATGGTTAATTTTGTGTCCTCAAAACCTTTTATTCTTCACATTAGTTGCTTTTTTTTTGCTGGCAATTAGAAAAAATGATCAAAAGGCAAACGAACATGTGGCCTAAAGGATAAGGCGTCTGACTTAGGATCAGATGATTGAGAGTTCGAGTCCCTTCGTGGTTGTCTATTTTCCCCTAAACCATATAAATAAGGCTTCTAACTTTGTATTAGAAGACTGAGGGTTCGAGTCTTTTTTTGTTTGACTTTGTTTCTCCAAAACCTTTTGTTCTTCACCTTAGTTGTTTTTTTTGTAGGCCATTAGGAAAGAAATTCACATGCCAAACGACCACGTAGCCTAATGGATAAGGCGTCTGACTTCGGATCAGAAGATTGAGGGTTCGAGTCCCTTCGTGGTTAATTTTGTGTCCTCAAAACCTTTTGTTCTTCACATTATTTGCTTGTTTGGTTTTAGGCCATTAAAGAAAAATTTATTACACGGCGAATGACCACGTGGCCTAATGGATAAGGCGTCTGACTTCGGATCAGAAGATTGAGGGTTCGAGTCCCTTCATAGTTAATTTTGTGTGCTCAAAACCTTTTGTTCTTCACATTAGTTGCTTTTTTTTTTGTATGCAATTAGGAAAATAATTCACATGCTAAGCGACCATGTGGCCTAATGGATAAAGCGTCTGACTTCGGATCAGAAGATTGAGTGTTCGAATCCCTTCGTGGTTCATTATGTGTCCTCAAAACCTTTTGTTCTTAACATTATTTGCTTGTTTAGTTTTAGGCCATTAAAGAAAAATTTATTACACAGCGAAAGACCGCGTGGCCAAATTAATAAGGCTTCTGACTTTGTATTAGAAGACTGAGGGTTCGAGTCTGTTTTTGGTTGATCTTGTTTCCCTAAAACCTTTTGTTCTTCACAGTAGTTGTTTTTGTAGGCTATTAGGAAAGAATTTCACATGCAAAATGACCACGTGGCCTAATGGATAAGGCATCTGACTTCGGATCAGAAGATTGAGGGTTCGACTCCCTTCGTGGTTGTCTATTTTCCCCCAAATCTATTTTGTTTTCTCCAAACTTTTTTTTCTTTCACATTAGTTGTTGTTTTTTTGTTGGTAATTAGGAAAAAAAGGCAACTGTCGAAAGACCATGTGGCCTAATGGATAAGGCGTCTGACTTCGGATCAGAAGATTGAGGGTTCGAGTCCCTTAGTGGTAAATTTTTGTGTCCTCAAAACCTTTTGTTCTTCATATTAGTTGCTTTTTTTTGTATGCAATTAGGAAAATAATTCACATGCCAAGTGACCATGTGGCCTAATGGATAAGGCGTCTGACTTTGGATCAGAAGATTAAGGGTTCGAGTACCTTCGTGGTTGTTTATCTTTCCCATACGTATTTTGTTTCGTCCAAACTTTTTTTTCCTTCATTTTAGTTGTTGTTTTTTTGTTGGAAATTAGGAAAAAAGGTCAACTGCCAAACGACCATGTGGCCTAATAGATAAGGCGTCTGACTTCGGATCAGAAGATTGAGGGTTCGAGTCCTTTAGTGGTTACTTTTGTGTCCTCAAAACCTTTTGTTCTTCACATTATTTGCTTGTTTGGTTTTAGGCCATTAAAGAAAAATATATTAAACGGCGAAAGACCGCGTGGCCAAATTAATAAGGCTTCTGACTTTGTATTAGAAGACTGAGGGTTCGAGTCTTTTTTTGGTTGATTTTGTTTCCCTAAAACCTTTTGTTGTTCACATTCGTTGTTTTTGTAGGCCATTAGGAAAATAATTCACATGCCAAGCGACCATGTGGCCTAATGGATAAGGCGTCTGACTTCAGATTAGAAGATTGAGGGTTCGACTCCCTTCGTGGTTGTCTATTTTCCTCCAAATCTATTTTGCTTTCTCCAAACTTTTTTTCCTTTATATTAGTTTTTGTTTTTTTGTTGGCAATTAGGAAAAATTGTCAACTGTCAAACAACCATGTGGCCTAATGGATAAGGCGTCTGACTTCGGTTTGAGTCCCTTAGTGGTAAATTTTGTGTCCTTAAAACCTTTTGTTCTTCACATTAGTTGCTTTTTTTTTGTATGCAATTAGGAAAATAATTCACATGCCAAGCGACCATGTGGTCTAATGGATAAGGCGTCTGACTTCCGATCAGAAGATTGAGGGTTCGAGTCCTTTCGTTGTTGTTTATTTTCCCCCATACCTATTTTGCTTCCTCCAAACTTTTTTTCCTTCATATTAGTTGTTGTTTTTTTGTAGGCAATTAGGAAAAAAAGTCAACTGTCGAAGGACCATGTGGCCTAATGGATAAGGCGTCTGACTTCGGATCAGAAGATTGATGGTTCGAGTCCCTTCATGGTTAATTTTGTGTCCTCAAAACCTTTTGTTCTTCACATTAGTTGCTTTTTTTTTTGTTGGAAATTAGGAAAAAAGGTCAACTGCCAAACGACCATGTGGCCTAATGGATAAGGCGTCTGACTTCGGATCCGAAGATTGAGGGTTCGAGTCCCTTCGTGGTTAATTTTGTGTCCTCAAAACCTTTTGTTCTTCACATTATTTGCTTGTTTGGTTTTAGGCCATTAAAGAACAATTTATTACACAGCGAAAGACCGCGTGGCCAAATTAATAAGGCTTCTGACTTTGTATTAGAAGACTGAGAGTTCGAGTCTTTTTTTGGTTGATTTTGTTTCCCTAAAACCTTTTGTTGTTCACAATCGTTGTTTTTGTAGGCCATTAGGAAAGAAATTCACATGACAAATGACCATGTGGCCTAATGGATAAGGCGTCTGACTTCGGATCAGAAGATTAAGGCTTCAAGTCCCTTCGTGGTTGTCTATTTTCCCCCAAATCTTTTTTGGTTCCTCCAAACTTTTTTTTCTTTCACATTAGTTGTTGTTTTTTTGTTGGCAATTAGAAAAAATGGTCAAAAGGCAAACGAACATGTGGCCTAAAGGATAAGGCGTCTGACTTCGGATAAGAAGATTCAGCGTTCGAGTCCCTTCATGGTTAATTTTGTGTCCTCAAAACCTTTTATTCTTCACATTAGTTGCTTTTTTTTTGCTGGCAATTAGAAAAAAGGTCAAATTCCAAACGACCTAGTGGCCTAATGGATAAGGTGTCTGACTTCGGATCAGAAGCAATGACCGCGTAGCCTAATGGATAAGGCGCCTGACTTCGGATAGGAAGATCAAGGGTTCGAGTACCTTCGTGGTTGTTTATTTTCCCCCATACCTATTTTGCTTCCTCCAAACTTTTTTTCCTTCATATTAGTTGTTGTTTTTTTGTAGGCAATTAGGAAAAATGGTCAACTGTCAAACGACCATGTGGCCTAATGGATAAGGCGTCTGACTTCGGTTTGAGTCCCTTAGTGGAAAATTTTGTGTCCTCAAAACCTTTTGTTCTTCACATTAGTTGTTTTTTTTGTATGCAATTGGGAAAATAAATCACACGCCAAGCGGCCATGTGGCCTAATGCATAAGGCGTCTGACTTCGGATCAAAAGATTGAGGGTTCGAGTCCCTTCATTGTTGTTTATTTTCCCCCATACCTATTTTGCTTCCTCTAAACTTTTTTTCCTTCATATTAGTTGTTGTTTTTTTGTTGGCAAATAGCAAAAAAATTTCACTGTCGAAAGACCATGTGGCCTAATGGATAAGGCGTCTGACTTCGGATCAGAAGATTGAGGGTTCGAGTCCCTTCATGGTTATTTTTGTGTCCTCAAAACCTTTTGTTCTTCACATTAGTTGCTTTTTTTTTTTGTATGCAATTAGGAAAATAATTCACATGCCAAGCGACCATGTGGCCTAATGGATAAGGCGCCTGACTTCGGATAGGAAGATCAAGGGTTCAAGTACCTTCGTGGTTGTTTATTTTCCCCCATACCTATTTTGCTTCCTCCAAACTTTTTTTCCTTCATATTAGTTGTTGTTTTTTTGTTGGCAATTAGGAAAATGGTCAACTGTCAAACGACCATGTGGCCTAATGGATAAGGCGTCTGACTTCGGTTTGAGTCCCTTAGTGGAAAATTTTGTGTCCTCAAAACCTTTTTTTTCTTCACATTAGTTGCTTTTTTTTGTATGCAATTAGGAAAATAAATCACACGCCAAGCAGCCATGTGGCCTAATGGATAAGGCGTCTGACTTCGGATCAAAAGATTGAGGCTTCGAGTCCCTTCATTGTTGTTTATTTTCCCCCATACCTATTTTGCTTCCTCTAAACTTTTTTTGCTTCATATTAGTTGTTGTTTTTTTGTTGGCCATTAGGAAAAAAGATCAACTGTCCAACGACCATGTGGCCTAATGGATAAGGCGTCTGACTTCGGATCAGAAGATTGAGGGTTCGAGTCCCTTCATGGTTAATTTTGTGTACTCAAAACCTTTTGTTCTTCACATTAGTTGCTTTTTTTTATGCAATTAGGAAAATAATTCACATGCCAAGCGACCATGTGGCCTAATGGATAAGGCGTCTGACTTTGGATCAGAAGATTAAGGGGTTTGAGTCCCTTCATGGTTTCTTTGTCTTCTCAAAGCATTTTCTTTTCACATTAATACTTGTTTGGTTGTAGGCCATTAAGGTAAATGCATTATGCACCAAAGTCCGTGTGCTGTGATGTATAAGGCGTCTGACTTCAGATTAGAAGATTGAGGGTACGAGTCTTTTTTTGGTTGTTTTTGGTTTCCCCAAAACATGTTGGTCTTCACATTAGTTGTTTTTTTTGTAGGCAATTTGGAAAGAAATTTACATGCTAAATGACCACATGGCCTAATGGATAAGGCATCTGACTTAGGATCAGAAGATTGAGGGTTCGAGTCCCTTCGTGGTTGTCTATTTTCCCCCAAATCTATTTTGCTTCCTCCAAACTTTTTTTCTTTTATATTAGTTGTTGTTTTTTTTGTTGGCAATTAGAAAAAATGGTCAACTGTCAAACGACCATGTGGCCTAATGGATAAGGCGTCTGACTTCGGTTTGAGTCCCTTAGTGGAAAATTTTGTGTCCTCAAAACCTTTTTTTTCTTCACATTAGTTGCTTTTTTTTGTATGCAATTAGGAAAATAAATCACACGCCAAGCAGCCATGTGGCCTAATGGATAAGGCGTCTGACTTCGGATCAAAAGATTGAGGCTTCGAGTCCCTTCATTGTTGTTTATTTTCCCCCATACCTATTTTGCTTCCTCTAAACTTTTTTTGCTTCATATTAGTTGTTGTTTTTTTGTTGGCCATTAGGAAAAAAGATCAACTGTCCAACGACCATGTGGCCTAATGGATAAGGCGTCTGACTTCGGATCAGAAGATTGAGGGTTCGAGTCCCTTCATGGTTAATTTTGTGTACTCAAAACCTTTTGTTCTTCACATTAGTTGCTTTTTTTTATGCAATTAGGAAAATAATTCACATGCCAAGCGACCATGTGGCCTAATGGATAAGGCGTCTGACTTCGGATCAGAAGATTAAGGGGTTTGAGTCCCTTCATGGTTTCTTTTGTCTTCTCAAAGCATTTTCTTTTCACATTAATACTTGTTTGGTTGTAGGCCATTAAGGTAAATGCATTATGCACCAAAGTCCGTGTGCTGTGATGTATAAGGCGTCTGACTTCAGATTAGAAGATTGAGGGTACGAGTCTTTTTTTGGTTGTTTTTGGTTTCCCCAAAACATGTTGGTCTTCACATTAGTTGTTTTTTTTGTAGGCAATTTGGAAAGAAATTTACATGCTAAATGTCCACATGGCCTAATGGATAAGGCATCTGACTTAGGATCAGAAGATTAAGGGTTCGAGTCCCTTCATGGTTGTTTATTTTCCTCCAAATCTATTTTGCTTTCTCCAAACTTTTTTTCCTTTATATTAGTTTTTGTTTTTTTGTTGGCAATTAGAAAAAATGGTCAACTGTCAAACGACCATGTGGCCTAATGGATAAGGCGTCTGACTTCGGTTTGAGTCCCTTAGTGGTAAATTTTGTGTCCTTAAAACCTTTTGTTCTTCACATTAGTTGCTTTTTTTTGTATGCAATTAGGAAAATAATTCACATGCCAAGCGACCATGTGGTCTAATGGATAAGGCGTCTGACTTCGGATAAGAAGATTGAGGGTTCGAGTCCTTTCGTGGTTGTTTATTTTCCCCCATACCTGTTTTGCTTCCTCCAAACTTTTTTTCCTTCATATTAGTTGTTGTTTTTTTGTAGGCAATTAGGAAAAAAGGTCAACTGTCGAACGACCATGTGGCCTAATGGATAAGGCGTCTGACTTCGGATCAGAAGATTGAGGGTTCGAGTCCCTTCATGGTTAATTTTGTGTCCTCAAAACCTTTTGTTCTTCACATTAGTTGATTTTTTTTTTTTTAAATTAGGAAAAAAGGTCAACTGCTAAACGACCATGTGGCCTAATGGATAAGGCATCTGACTTCGGATCAGAAGATTGAGGGTTCGAGTCCCTTCGTGGTTAATTTTGTGTCCTCAAAACCTTTTGTTCTTCACATTATTTGCTTGTTTGGTTTTAGGCCATTAAAGAAAAATTTATTACACGGCGAAAGACCGCGTGGCCAAATTAATAAGGCTTCTGACTTTGTATTAGAAGACTGAGGGTTCGAGTCTTTTTTTGGTTGATTTGGTTTCCCTAAAACCTTTTGTTCTTCACATTAGTTGTTTTTGTAGGCCATTAGGAAAGAAATTCACATGCCAAATGACTACGTGGCCTAATGGATAAGGCATCTCACTTCGGATCAGAAGATTGAGGGTTCGAGTCCCTTCGTGGTTGTCTATTTTCCCCCAAATCTATTTTGCTTCCTCCAAACTTTTTTTCCTTCATATTAGTTGTTGTTTTTTTGTTGGCAAATAGCAAAAAAAGTCCACTGTCGAAAGACCATGTGGCCTAATGGATAAGGCGTCTGACTTCGGATCAGAAGATTGAGGGTTCGAGTCCCTTCATGGTTAATTTTGTGTCCTCAAAACCTTTTGTTCTTCACATTAGTTGCTTTTTTTTTTGTATGCAATTAGGAAAATAATTCACATGCCAAGCGACCATGTGGCCTAATGGATAAGGCGCCTGACTGCGGATAGGAAGATCAACGGTTCAAGTACCTTCGTGGTTGTTTATTTTCCCCCATACCTATTTTGCTTCCTCCAAACTTTTTTTCCTTCATATTAGTTGTTGTTTTTTTGTTGGCAATTAGGAAAAATGGTCAACTGTCAAACGACCATGTGGCCTAATGGATAAGGCGTCTGACTTCGGTTTGAGTCCCTTAGTGGAAAATTTTGTGTCCTCAAAACCTTTTGTTCTTCACATTAGTTGCTTTTTTTTGTATGCAATTAGGAAAATAAATCACACGCCAAGCAGCCATGTGGCCTAATGGATAAGGCGTCTGGCTTCGGATCAAAAGATTGAGGCTTCGAGTCCCTTCATTGTTGTTTATTTTTCCCCATACCTATTTTGCTTCCTCTAAACTTTTTTTGCTTCATATTAGTTGTTGTTTTTTTGTTGGCCATTAGGGAAAAAGATCAACTCTCCAACGACCATGTGGCCTAATGGATAAGGCGTCTGACTTCGGATCAGAAGATTGAGGGTTCGAGTCCCTTCATGGTTAATTTTGTGTCCTCAAAACCTTTTGTTCTTCACATTAGTTGCTTTTTTTTATGCAATTAGGAAAATAATTCACATGCCAAGCGACCAAGTGGCCTAATGGATAAGGCGTCTGACTTCGGATCAGAAGATTGAGGGTTTGAGTCCCTTCTTGGTTTCTTTTGTCTCCTCAAAGCATTTTCTTTTCACATTAATACTTGTTTGGTTGTAGGCCATTAAGGTAAATGCATTATGCACCAAAGTCCGTGTGCTGTGATGTATAAGGCGTCTGACTTCAGATTAGAAGATTGAGGGTACGAGTCTTTTTTTGGTTGTTTTTGGTTTCCCCAAAACATGTTGGTCTTCACATTAGTTGTTTTTTTTGTAGGCAATTTAGAAAGACATTTACATGCTAAATGACCACATGGCCTAATGGATAAGGCATCTGACTTAGGATCAGAAGATTGAGGGTTCTAGTCCCTTCGGGGTTGTCTATTTTCCCCCATACCTATATTGCTTCCTCCAAACTTTTTTTCCTTCATGTTAGTTGTTGTTTTTTTGTTGGCAATTAGGAAAAAAGGTCAACTGTCGAAAGACCATGTGGCCTAATGGATAAGGTGTCTGACTTCGGACTAGAAGATTGAGGGTTCGAGACTCTTCATGGTTAATTTTGTGTCCTCAAAACCTGTTGTTCTTCACATTAGTTGCTTTTTTTTTGTTGGAAATTAGGAAAAAAGGTCAACTGCCAAACGACCATGTGGCCTAATGGATAAGGCGTCTGACTTCGGATCAGAAGATTGAGGGTTCGAGTCCCTTCGTGGTTGTTTATTTTCCCCCATACCTATATTGCTTCCTCCAAACTTTTTTTCCTTCATATTAGTTGTTATTTTTTTGTTGGCAATTAGGAAAAAAGGTCAACTGTCGAAAGACCATGTGGCCTAATGGAAAAGGCGTCTGACTTAGGATCAGAAGATTGATGGTTCGAGTCTTTTCATGTTTAATTTTGTGTCCTCAAAACCTTTTGTTCTTCACCTTAGTTGTTTTTTTGGTAGGCCATTAGGAAAGAAATTTACATGCCAAACGACCACGTGGCCTAACGGATAAGCCGTCTGACTTCGGATCAGAAGATTGAGGGTTCGAGTCCCTTCGTGGTTAATTTTGTGTCCTCAAAACCTTTTGTTCTTCACATTAGTAGCTTTTTTTTTTTTGAAATTAGGAAAAAAGGTCAACTGCCAAACGACCATTTGGTCTAATGGATAAGGCGTCTGACTTTGGATCAGAAGATTGAGGGTTCGAGTCCCTTCGTGGTTAATTTTGTGTCCTCAAAACCTTTTGTTCTTCACATTAGTTGTTTTTGTAGGCCATTAGGAAAGAAATTCAAATGCCAAATGACCACGTGGCCTAATGGATAAGGCGTCTGACTTCGGATCAGAAGATTGAGGGTTCGAGTCCCTTCGTGGTTGTCTATTTTCCTCCAAATCTATTTTGCTTTCTCCAAACTTTTTTTCCTTTACATTAGTTTTTGTTTTTTTGTTGGCAATTAGGAAAAATGGTCAACTGTCAAACAACCATGTGGCCTAATGGATAAGGCGTCTGACTTCGGATCAGAAGATTTAGGGTTCGGGTCCCTTCATGGTTAATTTTGTGTCCTCAAAACCTTTTGTTCTTCACATTAGTTGCTTTTTTTTTTTGAAATTAGGAAAAAAGGTCAACTGCCAAACGACCATGTGGCCTAATGGATAAGGCGTCTGACTTCGGATCAGAAGATTGAGGGTTCGAGTCCCTTCGTGGTTAATTTTGTGTCCTCAAAACCTTTTGTTCTTCACATTAGTTGTTTTTGTAGGCCATTAGGAAAGAAATTCAAATGCCAAATGACCACGTGGCCTAATGGATAAGGCGTCTGACTTCGGATCAGAAGATTGAGGGTTCGAGTCCCTTCGTGGTTGTCTATTTTCCTCCAAATCTATTTTGCTTTCTCCAAACTTTTTTTCCTTTATATTAGTTTTTGTTTTTTTGTTGGCAATTAGGAAAAATGGTCAACTGTCAAACAACCATGTGGCCTAATGATTAAGGCGTCTGACTTCGGTTTGAGTCCCTTAGTGGTAAATTTTGTGTCCCTAAAACCTTTTGTTCTTCACATTAGTTGCTTTTTTTTTGTATGCAATTAGGAAAATAATTCACATGCCAAGCGACCATGTGGTCTAATGGATAAGGCGTCTGACTTCGGATAAGAAGATTGAGGGTTCGAGTCCTTTCGTGGTTAATTTTGTGTCCTCAAAACCTTTTGTTCTTCACATTAGTTGCTTTTTTTTTTTGAAATTAGGAATAACGGTCAACTGCCAAACGACCATGTGGCCTAATGGATAAGGCGTCTGACTTCGGATCAGAAGATTGAGGGTTCGAGTACCTTCGTGGTTAATTTTGTGTCCTCAAAACCTTTTGTTCTTCACATTATTTGCTTGTTTGGTTTTAGGCCATTAAAGAAAAATTTATTACACGGCGAAAGACCGCGTGGCTAAATTAATAAGGCTTCTGACTTTGTATTAGAAGACTGAGGGTTCGAGTCTTTTTTTGGTTGATTTTGTTTCCCTAAAACCTTTTGTTCTTCACATTAGTAGTTTTTGTAGGCCATTAGGAAAGAAATTCACATGCCAAATGACCACGTGGCCTAATGGATAAGGCGTCTGACTTCGGATCAGAAGATTGAGGGTTCGAGTCCCTTCGTGGTTAATTTTGTGTCCTCAAAACCTTTTGTTCTTCACATTATTTGCTTGTTTGGTTTTAGGCCATTAAAGAAAAATTTATTACACAGCGAAAGACCGCGTGGCCAAATTAATAAGGCTTCTGACTTTGTATTAGAAGACTAGGGTTCGAGTCTTTTTTTGGTTGATTTTGTTTCACTAAAACCTTTTGTTCTTCACATTAGTAGTTTTTGTAGGCCATTAGGAAAGAAATTCACATGCCAAATGACCACGTGGCCTAATGGATAAGGCGTCTGACTTCGGATCAGAAGATTGAGGGCTCGAGTCCCTTCATGGTTAATTTTGTGTCCTCAAAACCTTTTGTTCTTCACATTAGTTGCTTTTTTTTTTTTTGGAAATTAGGAAAAAAGTTTAACTGCCAAACGACCATGTGGCTTAATGGATAAGGCGTCTGACTTCGGATCAGAAGATTGAGGGTTTGAGTCCCTTCGTGGTTAATTTTGTGTCCTTATTATTTGCTTGTTTGGTTTTAGGCCATTAAAGAAAAATTTATTACACGGCGAAAGGCCGCGTGGCCAAATTAATAAGGCTTCTGACTTTGTATTAGAAGACTGAGGGCTCGAGTCTTTTTTTGGTTGATTTTGTTTCCCTAAAACCTTTTGTTCTTCACATTAGTTGTTTTTGTAGGCCATTAGGAAAGAAATTCACATGCCAAATGACCATGTGGCCTAATGGATAAGTCGTCTGACTTCGGATCAGAACATTGAGGGTTCGAGTCCCTTCGTGGTTGTCTATTTTCCCCCAAATCTATTTTTCTTCCTCCAAACTTTTTTTCTTTTATATTAGTTGTTGTTTTTTTGTTGGCAATTAGGAAAAATGGTCAACTGTCAAACGACCATGTGGCCTAATGGATAAGGCGTCTGACTTCGGTTTGAGTCCCTTAGTGGTAAATTTTGTGTCCTTAAAACCTTTTGATGTTCACATTAGTTGCTTTTTTTTTGTATGCAATTAGGAAAATAATTCACATGCCAAGCGACCATGTGGCCTAATGGATAAGGCGTCTGACTTCGGATCAGAAGAGTGAGGGTTCGAGTCCCTTCGTGGTTGTTTATTTTCCCCCATACCTATATTGCTTCCTCCAAACTTTTTTTCCTTCATATTAGTTGTTGTTTTTTTGTTGCAATTAGGAAAAAATGTCAACTGTCGAAAGTCCATGTGGCCTAATGGATAAGGCGTCTGACTTCGGATCAGAAGATTGAGGGTTCGAGTCTTTTCATGGTTAATTTTGTGTCCTCAAAACCTTTTGTTCTTCACCTTAGTTGTTTTTTTGGTAGGCCATTAGGAAAGAAATTCACATGCCAAACGACCACGTGGCCTAATGGATAAGCCGTCTGACTTCGGATCAGAAGATTGAGGGTTCGAGTCCCTTCGTGGTTAATTTTGTGTCCTCAAAACCTTTTGTTCTTCACATTAGTTGCTTTTTTTTTTGTATGCAATTAGGAAAATAATTCACATGCCAAGCGACCATGTGGCCTAATGGATAAGGCGTCTGACTTCGGGTCAGAAGATTGAAGGTTCGAGTCCCTTAGTGGTAAATTTTTGTGTCCTCAAAACCTTTTGTTCTTCATATTATTTTCTTTTTTTTTGTATGCAATTAGGAAAATAATTCATATGCCAAGTGACCATGTGGCCTAATGGATAAGTCGTCTGACTTTGGATCAGAAGATTAAAGGTTCGAGTACCTTGGTGGTTGTTTATCTTCCCCATACCTATTTTGCTTTCTCCAAACTTTTTTTCCTTCATATTAGTTGTTGTTTTTTTGTAGGCAATTAGGAAAAATGGTCAACTGTCGATCGACCATGTGGCCTAATGGATAAGGCGTCTGACTTCGGATCAGAAGATTGAGGGTTCGGGTCCCTTCATGGTTAATTTTGTGTCCTCAAAACCTTTTGTTCTTCACATTAGTAGCTTTTTTTTTTTTGAAATTAGGAAAAAAGGTCAACTGCCAAACGACCATGTGGTCTAATGGATAAGGAGTCTGACTTTGGATCAGAAGATTGAGGGTTCGAGTCCCTTCGTGGTTAATTTTGTGTCCTCAAAACCTTTTGTTCTTCACATTAGTTGTTTTTGTAGGCCATTAGGAAAGAAATTCAAATGCCAAATGACCACGTGGCCTAATGGATAAGGCGTCTGACTTCGGATCAAAAGATTGAGGGTTCGAGTCCCTTCGTGGTTGTCTATTTTCCTCCAAATCTATTTTGCTTTCTCCAAACTTTTTTTCCTTTACATTAGTTTTTGTTTTTTTGTTGGCAATTAGGAAAAATGGTCAACTGTCAAACAACCATGTGGCCTAATGGATAAGGCGTCTGACTTCGGATCCGAAGATTGAGGGTTCGAGTCCCTTCATGGTTAATTTTGTGTCCTCAAAACCTTTTGTTCTTCACATTAGTTTCTTTTGTTTTTGTTGGAAATTAGGAAAAAAGGTCAACTGCCAAACGACCATGTGGCCTAATGGATAAGACGTCTGACTTCGGATCAGAAGATTGAGGGTTCGAGTCCCTTTATGGTTAATTTTGTGTCCTCAAAACCTTTTGTTCTTCACATTATTTGCTTGTTTCGTTTTAGGCCATTAACGAAAAATTTATTACACGGCGAAAGACCGCGTGGCCAAATTAATAAGGCTTCTGACTTTGTATTAGAAGACTGAGGGTTCGAGTCTTTTTTTTTGTTGATTTTGTTTCCCTGACTTCGGTTTGAGTCCATTAGTGGTAAATTTTGTGTCCTTAAAACCTTTTGTTCTTCACATTAGTTGCTTTTTTTTTGTATGCAATTAGGAAAATAATTCACATGCCCAGCGACCATGTGGTCTAATGGATAAGGCGTCTGACTTCGGATCCGAAGATTGAGGGTTCGAGTCCCTTCATGGTTAATTTTGTGTCCTCAAAACCTTTTGTTCTTCACATTATTTGCTTGTTTGGTTTAAGGCCATTAAAGAAAAATTTATTACACGGTGAAAGACCGCGTGGCCAAATTAATAAGGCTTCTGACTTTGTATTAGAAGACTGAGGGTTCGAGTCTTTTTTTGGTTGATTTTGTTTCCCTAAAACCTTTTGTTCTTCACATTAGTTGTTTTTGAAGGCTATTAGGACAGAATTTCACATGCCAAACGACCACGTGGCCTAATGGATAAGGCATCTGACTTCGGATCAGAAGATTGAGGGTTCGTGACCCTTCGTGGTTGTCTATTTTCCCCCAAATCCATTTTGTTTTCTCCAAACTTTTTTTTCTTTCACATTAGTTGTTTTTTTGTTGGCAATTAGAAAAAATGGTCAAAAGGCAAACGAACATGTGGCCTAAAGGATAAGGCGTCTGGCTTCGGATCAGAAGATTGAGGGTTCGAGTCCCTTCATGGTTAATTTTGTGTCCTAAAAAAACCTTTTATTCTTCACATTAGTTGCTTTTTTTTTGCTGGCAATTAGAAAAAAGGTCAAATTCCAAACGACCTAGTGGTCTAATGGATAAGGCGTCTGACTTCAGATCAGAGGCAATGACCACGTAGCCTAGTGGATAAGGCGCCTGAGTTCGGATAGGAAGATTAAGGGTTCGAGTCCCTTCGTGGTTGTCTATTTTCCTCCAAATCTATTTTGCTTTCTCCAAACTTTTTTTCCTTTATATTAGTTTTTGTTTTTTTGTTGGCAATTAGGAAAAATGGTCAACTGTCAAACAACCATGTGGCCTAATGGATAAGGCGTCTGACTTCGGTTTGAGTCCCTTAGTGGTAAATTTCGTGTCCTTAAAACCTTTTGTTCTTCACATTAGTTCCTTTTTTTTTCTATGCAATTAGGAAAATAATTCACACGCCAAGCGACCATGTGGTCTAATGGATAAGGCGTCTGACTTCGGATAAGAAGATTGAGGGTTCGAGTCCTTTCGTGGTTGTTTATTTTCCCCCATACCTATTTTGCTTCCTCGAAACTTTTTTTCCTTCATATTAGTTGTTGTTTTTTTGTAGGCAATTAGGAAAAAAGGTCAACTGTCGAACGACCATGTGGCCTAATGGATAAGGCGTCTGACTTCGGATCAGAAGATTGAGGGTTCGGGTCCCTTCATGGTTAATTTTGTGTCCTCAAAACCTTTTGTTCTTCACATTAGTTGCTTTTTTTTTTTTTGAAATTCGGAATAAAGGTCAACTGCCAAATGACCATGTGGCCTAATGGATAAGGCGTCTGACTTCGGATCAGAAGATTGAGGGTTCGAGTCCCTTCGTGGTTAATTTTGTGTCCTCAAAACCTTTTGTTCTTCACATTATTTGCTTGTTTGGTTTTAGGCCATTAAAGAAAAATTTATTACACAGCGAAAGACTGCGTGGCCAAATTAATAAGGCTTCTGACTTTGTATTAGAAGACTGAGGGTTCGAGTCTTTTTTTGGTTGATTTTGTTTCCCTAAAACCTTTTGTTCTTCACATTAGTTGTTTTTGTAGGCCATTAGGAAAGAAATTCACATGCCAAATGACCACGTGGCCTAATGGATAAGGCGTCTGACTTCGGATCCAGAAGATTGAGGGTTCGAGTCCCATCGTGGTTGTCTATTTTCCCCAAAATCTATTTTGCTTCCTCCAAACTTTTTTTCCTTCATATTAGTTGTTGTTTTTTTGTTGGCAATTAGGAAAAAAACTCAACTGTCGAAAGACCATGTGGCCTAATGGATAAGTTGTCTGACTTCGGATCAGAAGATTGAGGGTTCGAGTCCCTTCATGGTTAATTTTGTGTCCTCAAAACCTTTTGTTCTTCACATTAGTTGCTTTTTTTTTTGTATGCAATTAGGAAAATAATTCACATGCCAAGCGACCATGTGGCCTAATGGATAAGGCGTCTGACTTCGGGTCAGAAGATTGAGGGTTCGAGTCCCTTAGTGGTTGTCTATTTTCCTCCAAATCTATTTTGCTTTCTCCAAACTTTTTTTCCTTTATATTAGTTTTTGTTTTTTTGTTGGCAATTAGGAAAAATGGTCAACTGTCAAACAACCATGTGGCCTAATGGATAAGGCGTCTGACTTCGGTTTGAGTCCCTTAGTGGTAAATTTTGTGTCCCTAAAACCTTTTGTTCTTCACATTAGTTGCTTTTTTTTTGTATGCAATTAGGAAAATAATTCACATGCCAAGCGACCACGTGGCCTAATGGATAAGCCGTCTGTCTTCGGATCAGAAGATTGAGGGTTCGAGTCCCTTCGTGGTTAATTTTGTGTCCTCAAAACCTTTTGTTCTTCACATTATTTGCTTGTTTGGTTTTAGGCCATTAAAGAAAAATTTATTACACAGCGAAAGACCGCGTGGCCAAATTAATAAGGCTTCTGACTTTGTATTAGAAGACTGAGGGTTCGAGTCTTTTTTTGGTTGATTTTGTTTCCCTAAAACCTTTTGATCTTCACATTAGTTGTTTTTGTAGGCCATTAGGAAAGAAATTCACAAAGAAATTGACTTCGAATCAGAAGATTGAGGGTTCGAGTCCCTTCGTGGTTGTCTATTTTCCCCCAAATCTATTTTGCTTCCTCCAAACTTTTTTTCCTTCATATTAGTTGTTGTTTTTTTGTTGGCAATTAGGAAAAAAAGTCAACTGTCGAAAGACCATGTGGCCTAATGGATAAGGCGTCTGACTTCGGATCAGAAGATTGAGGGTTCGAGTCCCTTCATGGTTAATTTTGTGTCCTCAAAACCTTTTGTTCTTCACATTAGTTGCTTTTGTTTTTGTATGCAATTAGGAAAATAATTCACATGCCAAGCGACCATGTGGCCTAATGGATAAGGCGTCTGACTTCGGGTCAGAACATTGTAGGTTCGAGTCCCTTAGTGGTAAATTTTTGTGTCCTCAAAACCTTTTGTTCTTCATATTAGTTTCTTTTTTTTTGTATGCATTTAGGAAAATAATTCATATGCCAAGTGACCATGTGGCCTAATGGATAAGGCGTCTGACTTTGGATCAGAAGATTAAAGGTTCGAGTACCTTCGTGGTTGTTTATCTTCCCCATACCTATTTTGCTTCCTCCAAACTTTTTTTCCTTCATATTAGTTGTTGTTTTTTTGTAGGCAATTAGGAAAAAAGGTCAACTGTCGAACGACCATGTGGCCTAATGGATAAGGCGTCTGACTTCGGATCAGAAGATTTAGGGCTCGGATCCCTTCATGGTTAATTTTGTGTCCTCAAAACCTTTTGTTCTTCACATTAGTAGCTTTTTTTTTTTTTGAAATTAGAAAAAATGGTCAAAAGGCAAACGAACATGTGGCCTAAAGGATAAGGCGTCTGACTTCGGATCAGAAGATTGAGGGTTCGAGTCCCTTCATGGTTAATTTTGTGTCCTAAAAAACCTTTTATTCTTCACATTAGTTGCTTTTTTTTTGCTGGCAATTAGAAAAAAGGTCAAATTCCAAACGACCTAGTGGTCTAATGGATAAGGCGTCTGACTTCAGATCAGAGGCAATGACCACGTAGCCTAGTGGATAAGGCGCCTGAGTTCTGATAAGAAGATTAAGGGTTCGAGTCCCTTCGTGGTTGTCTATTTTCCTCCAAATCTATTTTGCTTTCTCCAAACTTTTTTTCCTTTATATTAGTTTTTGTTTTTTTGTTGGCAATTAGGAAAAATGGTCAACTGTCAAACAACCATGTGGCCTAATGGATAAGGCGTCTGACTTCGGTTTGAGTCCCTTAGTGGTAAATTTTGTGTCCTCAAAACCTTTTGTTCTTCACAATATTTGCTTTTTTTTTATGCAATTAGGAAAATAATTCACATGCCAAGCGACCATGTGGCCTAATGGATAAGGCGTCTGACTTCGGATAAGAAGATTGAGGGTTTGAGTCCCTTCGTGGTTTCTTTTGTCTCCTCAAAGCATTTTCTTTTCACATTAATACTTGTTTGGTTGTGGGCCATTAAGGAAAATGCATTATGCACCAAAGTCCGTGTGCTGTGATGTATAAGGCGTCTGACTTCAGATTAGAAGATTGAGGGTACGAGTCTTTTTTTGGTTGTTTTTGGTTTCCCCAAAACATGTTGGTCTTCACATTAGTTGTTTTTTTTGTAGGCAATTTGGAAAGACATTTACATGCTAAATGACCACATGGCCTAATGGATAAGGCATCTGACTTAGGATCAGAAGATTGAGAGTTCGAGTCCCTTTGTGGTTGTCTATTTTCCTCCAAATCTATTTTGCTTTCTCCAAACTTTTTTTCCTTTATATTAGTTTTTTTTTTGTTGGCAATTAGGAAAAATGGTCAACTGTCAAACAACCATGTGGCCTTATGGATAAGGCGTCTGACTTCGGTTTGAGTCCCTTAGTGGTAAATTTTGTGTCCTTAAAACCTTTTGTTCTTCACATTAGTTGCTTTTTTTTGTATGCAATTAGGAAAATAACTCACATGCCAAGCGACCATGTGGTCTAATGGATAAGGCGTCTGACTTCGGATAAGAAGATTGAGGGTTCGAGTCCTTTCGTGGTTGTTTATTTTCCCCAATACCTATTTTGCGTCCTCCAAACTTTTTTTCCTTCATATTAGTTGTTGTTTTTTTGTAGGCAATTAGGAAAAAAGGTTAACTGTCGAAAGACCATGTGGCCTAATGGATAAGGCGTCTGACTTCGGATCAGAAGATTGAGGGTTCGAGTCCCTTCATGGTTAATTTTGTGTCCTCAAAAACTTTTGTTCTTCACATTAGTTGCTTTTTTTTTTTTTGGAAATTAGGAAAAAAGGTTAACTGCCAAACGACCATGTGGCCTAATGGATAAGGCGTCTGACTTCGGATCAGAAGATTGAGGGTTCGAGTCCCTTCGTGGTTAATTTTGTGTCCTTATTATTTGCTTGTTTGGTTTTAGGCCATTAAAGAAAAATTTATTACACGGCGAAAGGCCGCGTGGCCAAATTAATAAGGCTTCTGACTTTGAATTAGAAGACTGAGGGCTCGAGTCTTTTTTTGGTTGATTTTGTTTCCCTAAAACCTTTTGTTCTTCACATTAGTTGTTTTTGTAGGCCATTAGGAAAGAAATTCACATGCCAAATGACCATGTGGCCTAATGGATAAGTCGTCTGACTTCGGATCAGAAGATTGAGGGTTCGAGTCCCTTCGTGGTTGTCTATTTTCCCCCAAATCTATTTTGCTTCCTCCAAACTTTTTTTCTTTTATATTAGTTGTTGTTTTTTTGTTGGCAATTAGGAAAAATGGTCAACTGTCAAACGACCATGTGGCCTAATGGATAAGGCGTCTGACTTCGGTTTGAGTCCCTTAGTGGTAAATTTTGTGTCCTTAAAACCTTTTGATGTTCACATTAGTTGCTTTTTTTTTGTATGCAATTAGGAAAATAATTCACATGCCAAGCGACCATGTGGCCTAATGGATAAGGCGTCTGACTTCGGATCAGAAGATTGAGGGTTCGAGTCCTTTCGTGGTTGTTTATTTTCCCCCAAATCTATTTTGCTTCCTCCAAACTTTTTTTCCTTCATATTAGTTGTTGTTTTTTTGTTGGCAATTAGGAAAAAAGGTCAACTGTCGAAAGACCATGTGGCCTAATGGATAAGGCGTCTGACTTCGGATCAGAAGATTGAGGGTTCGAGTCTTTTCATGGTTAATTTTGTGTCCTCAAAACCTTTTGTTCTTCACCTTAGTTGTTTTTTTGGTAGGCCATTAGGAAAGAAATTCACATGCCAAACGACCACGTGGCCTAATGGATAAGCCGTCTGACTTCGGATCAGAAGATTGAGGGTTCGAGTCCCTTCGTGGTTAATTTTGTGTCCTCAAAACCATTTGTTCTTCACATTAGTTGCTTTTTTTTTTGTATGCAATTAGGAAAATAATTCACATGCCAAGCGACCATGTGGCCTAATGGATAAGGCGACAGACTTCGGGTCAGAAGATTGAAGGTTCGAGTCCCTTAGTGGTAAATTTTTGTGTCTTCAAAACCTTTTGTTCTTCATATTAGTTTCTTTTTTTTTGTATGCAATTAGGAAAATAATTCATATGCCATGTGACCATGTGGCCTAATGGATAAGGCGACAGACTTCGGGTCAGAAGATTGAAGGTTCGAGTCCCTTAGTGGTAAATTTTTGTGTCCTCAAAACCTTTTGTTCTTCACATTAGTTGCTTTTTTTTTTTTGAAATTAGGAATAAAGGTCAACTGCCAAATGACCATGTGGCCTAATGGATAAGGCATCTGACTTCGGATCAGAAGATTGAGGGTTCAAGTCCCTTCGTGGTTAATTTTGTGTCCTCAAAACCTTTTGTTCTTCACATTATTTGCTTGTTTGGTTTTAGGCCATTAAAGAAAAATTTATTACACAGCGAAAGACTGCGTGGCCAAATTAATAAGGCTTCTGACTTTGTATTAGAAGACTGAGGGTTCGAGTCTTTTTTTGGTTGATTTTGTTAATTTTGTGTCCTCAAAACCTTTTGTTCTTCACATTATTTGCTTGTTTGGTTTTAGGCCATTAAAGAAAAATTTATTACACAGCGAAAGACCACGTGGCCTAATGGATAAGGCGTCTGACTTCGGATCCAGAAGATTGAGGGTTCGAGTCCCATCGTGGTTGTCTATTTTCCCCCAAATCTATTTTGCTTCCTCCAAACTTTTTTTCCTTCATATTAGTTGTTGTTTTTTTGTTGGCAATTAGGAAAAAAAGTCAACTGTCGAAAGACCATGTGGCCTAATGGATAAGGCGTCTGACTTCGGATCAGAAGATTGAGGGTTCGAGTCCCTTCATGGTTAATTTTGTGTCCTCAAAACCTTTTGTTCTTCACATTAGTTGCTTTTTTTTTTGTATGCAATTAGGAAAATAATTCACATGCCAAGCGACCATGTGGCCTAATGGATAAGGCGTCTGACTTCGGGTCAGAAGATTGAGGGTTCGAGTCCCTTAGTGGTAAATTTTTGTGTCCTCAAAACCTTTTGTTCTTCATATTAGTTTCTTTTTTTTTGTATGCAATTAGGAAAATAATTTACATGCCAAGTGACCATGTGGCCTAATGGATAAGGCGTCTGACTTTGGATCAGAAGATTAAGGGTTCGAGTACCTTCGTGGTTGTTTATCTTCCCCATACCTATTTTGCTTCCTCCAAACTTTTTTTCCTTCATATTAGTTGTTGTTTTTTTGTAGGCAATGAGGAAAAAAGGTCAACTGTCGAACGACCATGTGGCCTAATGGATAAGGCGTCTGACTTTGGATCAGAAGATTTAGGGTTCGGGTCCCTTCATGGTTAATTTTGTGTCCTCAAAACCTTTTGTTCTTCACATTAGTGGCTTTTTTTTTTTGAAATTAGGAAAAAAGGTCAACTGCCAAACGACCATGTGGCCTAATGGATAAGGCGTCTGACTTCGGATCAGAAGATTGAGGGTTCGAGTCCCTTCGTGGTTGTCTATTTTCCTCCAAATCTATTTTGCCTTCTCCAAACTTTTTTTCCTTTATATTAGTTTTTGTTTTTTTGTTGGCAATTAGGAAAAATGGTCAACTGTCAAACAACCATGTGGCCTAATGGATAAGGCGTCTGACTTCGGTTTGAGTCCCTTAGTGGTAAATTTTGTGTCCCTAAAACCTTTTGTTCTTTACATTAGTTGCTTTTTTTTTGTATGCAATTAGGAAAATAATTCACATGCCAAGCGACCACGTGGCCTAATGGATAAGCCGTCTGACTTCGGATCAGAAGATTGAGGGTTCGAGTCCCTTCGTGGTTAATTTTGTGTCCTCAAAACCTTTTGTTCTTCACATTATTTGCTTGTTTGGTTTTAGGCCATTAAAGAAAAATTTATTACACAGCGAAAGACTGCGTGGCCAAATTAATAAGGCTTCTGACTTTGTATTAGAAGACTGAGGGTTCGAGTCTTTTTTGGTTGATTTTGTTTCCCTAAAACCTTTTGATCTTCACATTAGTTGTTTTTGTAGGCCATTAGGAAAGAAATTCACAAAGAAATTGACTTCGAATCAGAAGATTGAGGGTTCGAGTCCCTTTGTGGTTGTCTATTTTCCCCCAAATCTATTTTGCTTCCTCCAAACTTTTTTTCCTTCATATTAGTTGTTGTTTTTTTGTTGGCAATTAGGAAAAAAAGTTAACTGTCGAAAGACCATGTGGCCTAATGGATAAGGCGTCTGACTTCGGATCAGAAGATTGAGGGTTCGAGTCCCTTCATGGTTAATTTTGTGTCCTCAAAACCTTTTGTTCTTCACATTAGTTGCTTTTTTTTTGTATGCAATTAGGAAAATAATTCACATGCCAAGTGACCATGTGGCCTAATGGATAAGGCGTCTGACTTCGGGTCAGAAGATTGTAGGTTCGAGTCCCTTAGTGGTAAATTTTTGTGTCCTCAAAACCTTTTGTTCTTCATATTAGTTTCTTTTTTTTTTGTATGCATTTAGGAAAATAATTCATATGCCAAGTGACCATGTGGCCTAATGGATAAGGCGTCTGACTTCGGATCAGAAGATTGAGGGTTCGAGTCCCTTCGTGGTTGTCTATTTTCCTCCAAATCTATTTTGCTTTCTCCAAACTTTTTTTCCTTTACATTAGTTTTTGTTTTTTTGTTGGCAATTAGGAAAAATGGTCAACTGTCAAACAACCATGTGGCCTAATGGATAAGGCGTCTGACTTCGGATCAGAAGATTGAGGGTTCGAGTCCTTTCGTGGTTGTTTATTTTCCCCCAAACCTATATTGCTTCCTCCAAACTTTTTTCCTTCATATTAGTTGTTGTTTTTTTGTTGGCAATTAGGAAAAAAGGTCAACTGTCGAAAGACCATGTGGCCTAATGGATAAGGCGTCTGACTTCGGATCAGAAGATTGAGGGTTCGAGTCTTTTCATGGTTAATTTTGTGTCCTCAAAACCTTTTGTTCTTCACCTTAGTTGTTTTTTTGGTAGGCCATTAGGAAAGAAATTCACATGCCAAACGACCACGTGGCCTAATGGATAAGCCGTCTGACTTCGGATCAGAAGATTGAGGGTTCGAGTCCCTTCGTGGTTAATTTTGTGTCCTCAAAACCATTTGTTCTTCACATTAGTTGCTTTTTGTTTGTATGCAATTAGGAAAATAATTCACATGCCAAGCGACCATGTGGCCTAATGGATAAGGCGACAGACTTCGGGTCAGAAGATTGAAGGTTCGAGTCCCTTAGTGGTAAATTTTTGTGTCTTCAAAACCTTTTGTTCTTCATATTAGTTTCTTTTTTTTTGTATGCAATTAGGAAAATAATTCATATGCCAAGTGACCATGTGGCCTAATGGATAAGGCGTCTGACTTAGGATCAGAAGATTAAAGGTTCGAGTACCTTCGTGGTTGTTTATCTTCCCCATACCTATTTTGCTTCCTCCAAACTTTTTTTCCTTCATATTAGTTGTTGTTTTTTTGTAGGCAATTAGGAAAAAAGGTCAACTGTCGAACGACCATGTGGCCTAATGGATAAGGCGTCTGACTTCGGATCAGAAGATTTAGGGTTCGGGTCCCTTCATGGTTAATTTTGTGTCCTCAAAACCTTTTGTTCTTCACATTAGTAGCTTTTTTTTTTTTGAAATTAGGAAAAAAGGTCAACTGCCAAACGACCATTTGGTCTAATGGATAAGGCGTCTGACTTTGGATCAGAAGATTGAGGGTTCGAGTCCCTTCGTGGTTAATTTTGTGTCCTCAAAACCTTTTGTTCTTCACTTTAGTTGTTTTTGTAGGCCATTAGAAAAGAAATTCAAATGCCAAATGACCACGTGGCCTAATGGATAAGGCGTCTGACTTCGGATCAGAAGATTGGGGGTTCGAGTCCCTTCGTGGTTGTCTATTTTCCTCCAAATCTATTTTGCTTTCTCCAAACTTTTTTTCCTTTACATTAGTTTTTGTTTTTTTGTTGGCAATTAGGAAAAATGGTCAACTGTCAAACAACCATGTGGCCTAATGGATAAGGCGTCTGACTTCGGATCCGAAGATTGAGGGTTCGAGTCCCTTCATGGTTAATTTTGTGTCCTCAAAACCTTTTGTTCTTCACATTAGTTTCTTTTGTTTTTGTTGGAAATTAGGAAAAAAGGTCAACTGCCAAACGACCATGTGGCCTAATGGATAAGGCGTCTGACTTCGGATCAGAAGATTGAGCGTTCGAGTCCCTTTATGGTTAATTTTGTGTCCTCAAAACCTTTTGTTCTTCACATTATTTGCTTGTTTGGT
Organism: Denticeps clupeoides; assembly: GCF_900700375.1. NCBI lineage: Eukaryota > Metazoa > Chordata > Actinopteri > Clupeiformes > Denticipitidae > Denticeps > Denticeps clupeoides. Next base: position 39,966,366 of record NC_041707.1, read on the forward strand.
TTTAGGCCATTAAAGAAAAATTTATTACACGGCGAAAGACCGCGTGGCCAAATTAATAAGGCTTCTGACTTTGTATTAGAAGACTGAGGGTTCGAGTCTTTTTTTGGTTGATTTTGTTTCCCTGACTTCGGTTTGAGTCCTTTAGTGGTAAATTTTGTGTCCTTAAAACCTTTTGTTCTTCACATTAGTTGCTTTTTTTTTGTATGCAATTAGGAAAATAATTCACATGCCCAGCGACCATGTGGTCTAATGGATAAGGCTTCTGACTTCAGATCCGAAGATTGAGGGTTCGAGTCCCTTCATGGTTAATTTTGTGTCCTCAAAACCTTTTGTTCTTCACATTATTTGCTTGTTTGGTTTAAGGCCATTAAAGAAAAATTTATTACACGGCGAAAGACCGCGTGGCCAAATTAATAAGGCTTCTGACTTTGTATTAGAAGACTGAGGGTTCGAGTCTTTTTTTGGTTGATTTTGTTTCCCTAAAACCTTTTGTTCTTCACATTAGTTGTTTTTGTAGGCTATTAGGACAGAATTTCACATGCCAAATGACCACGTGGCCTAATGGATAAGGCATCTGACTTCGGATCAGAAGATTGAGGGTTCGAGTCCCTTCGTGGTTGTCTATTTTCCCCCAAATCTATTTTGTTTTCTCCAAACTTTTTTTTCTTTCACATTAGTTGTTTTTTTGTTGGCAATTAGAAAAAATGGTCAAAAGGCAAACGAACATGTGGCCTAAAGGATAAGGCGTCTGACTTCGGATCAGAAGATTGAGGGTTCGAGTCCCTTAGTGGTTAATTTTGTGTCCTTATTATTTGCTTGTTTGGTTTTAGGCCATTAAAGAAAAATTTATTACACAGGCGAAAGGACCGCGTGGCCAAATTAATAAGGCTTCTGACTTTGTATTAGAAGACTGAGGGCTCGAGTCTTTTTTTGGTTGATTTTGTTTCCCTAAAACCTTTTGTTCTTCACATTAGTTGTTTTTGTAGGCCATTAGGAAAGAAATTCACATGCCAAATGACCATGTGGCCTAATGGATAAGTCGTCTGACTTCGGATCAGAAGATTGAGGGTTCGAGTCCCTTCGTGGTTGTCTATTTTCCCCCAAATCTATTTTGCTTCCTCCAAACTTTTTTTCTTTTATATTAGTTGTTGTTTTTTTGTTGGCAATTAGGAAAAATGGTCAACTGTCAAACGACCATGTGGCCTAATGGATAAGGCGTCTGACTTCGGTTTGAGTCCCTTAGTGGTAAATTTTGTGTCCTTAAAACCTTTTGATGTTCACATTAGTTGCTTTTTTTTTGTATGCAATTAGGAAAATAATTCACATGCCAAGTGACCATGTGGCCTAATGGATAAGGCGTCTGACTTCGGATCAGAAGATTGAGGGTTCGAGTCCTTTCGTGGTTGTTTATTTTCCCCCATACCTATATTGCTTCCTCCAAACTTTTTTTCCTTCATATTAGTTGTTGTTTTTTTGTTGGCAATTAGGAAAAAAGGTCAACTGTCGAAAGACCATGTGGCCTAATGGATAAGGCGTCTGACTTCGGATCAGAAGATTGAGGGTTCGAGTCTTTTCATGGTTAATTTTGTGTCCTCAAAACCTTTTGTTCTTCACCTTAGTTGTTTTTTTGGTAGGCCATTAGGAAAGAAATTCACATGCCAAACGACCACGTGGCCTAATGGATAAGCCTTCTGACTTCGGATCAGAAGATTGAGGGTTCGAGTCCCTTCGTGGTTAATTTTGTGTCCTCAAAACCATTTGTTCTTCACATTAGTTGCTTTTTTTTTTGTATGCAATTAGGAAATAATTCACATGCCAAGCGACCATGTGGCCTAATGGATAAGGCGACAGACTTCGGGTCAGAAGATTGAAGGTTCGAGTCCCTTAGTGGTAAATTTTTGTGTCTTCAAAACCTTTTGTTCTTCATATTAGTTTCTTTTTTTTTTGTAGGCAATTAGGAAAAAAGGTCAACTGTCGAACGACCATGTGGCCTAATGGATAAGGCGTCTGACTTCGGATCAGAAGATTTAGGGTTCGGGTCCCTTCATGGTTAATTTTGTGTCCTCAAAACCTTTTGTTCTTCACATTAGTTGCTTTTTTTTTTTTGAAATTAGGAAAAAAGGTCAACTGCCAAACGACCATGTGGCCTAATGGATAAGGCGTCTGACTTCGGATCAGAAGATTGAGGGTTCGAGTCCCTTCGTGGTTGTCTATTTTCCTCCAAATCTATTTTGCTTTCTCCAAACTTTTTTTCCTTTATATTAGTTTTTTGTTTTTTTGTTGGCAATTAGGAAAAATGGTCAACTGTCAAACAACCATGTGGCCTAATGGATAAGGCGTCTGACTTCGGTTTGAGTCCCTTAGTGGTAAATTTTGTGTCCCTAAAACCTTTTGTTCTTCACATTAGTTGCTTTTTTTTTGTATGCAATTAGGAAAATAATTCACATGCCAAGCGACCACGTGGCCTAATGGATAAGCCGTCTGACTTCGGATCAGAAGATTGAGGGTTCGAGTCCCTTCGTGGTTAATTTTGTGTCCTCAAAACCTTTTGTTCTTCACATTATTTGCTTGTTTGGTTTTAGGCCATTAAAGAAAAATTTATTACACAGCGAAAGACCGCGTGGCCAAATTAATAAGGCTTCTGACTTTGTATTAGAAGACTGAGGGTTCGAGTCTTTTTTTGGTTGATTTTGTTTCCCTAAAACCTTTTGATCTTCACATTAGTTGTTTTTGTAGGCCATTAGGAAAGAAATTCACAAAGAAATGACCACGTGGCCTAATGGATAAGGCGTCTGACTTCGGATCAGAAGATTGAGGGTTCGAGTCCCTTCATGGTTAATTTTGTGTCCTCAAAACCTTTTGTTCTTCACATTAGTTGCTTTTTTTTTTGTATGCAATTAGGAAAATAATTCACATGCCAAGCGACCATGTGGCCTAATGGATAAGGCGTCTGACTTCGGGTCAGAAGATTGAGGGTTCGAGTCCCTTAGTGGTAAATTTTTGTGTCCTCAAAACCTTTTGTTCTTCATATTAGTTTCTTTTTTTTTGTATGCAATTAGGAAAATAATTTACATGCCAAGTGACCATGTGGCCTAATGGATAAGGCGTCTGACTTTGGATCAGAAGATTAAGGGTTCGAGTACCTTCGTGGTTGTTTATCTTCCCCATACCTATTTTGCTTCCTCCAAACTTTTTTTCCTTCATATTAGTTGTTGTTTTTTTGTAGGCAATTAGGAAAAAAGGTCAACTGTCGAACGACCATGTGGCCTAATGGATAAGGCGTCTGACTTCGGATCAGAAGATTTAGGGTTCGGGTCCCTTCATGGTTAATTTTGTGTCCTCAAAACCTTTTGTTCTTCACATTAGTTGCTTTTTTTTTTTTGAAATTAGGAAAAAAGGTCAACTGCCAAACGACCATGTGGCCTAATGGATAAGGCGTCTGACTTCGGATCAGAAGATTGAGGGTTCGAGTCCCTTCGTGGTTGTCTATTTTCCTCCAAATCTATTTTGCTTTGTCCAAACTTTTTTTCCTTTATATTAGTTTTTGTTTTTTTGTTGGCAATTAGGAAAAATGGTCAACTGTCAAACAACCATGTGGCCTAATGGATAAGGCGTCTGACTTCGGTTTGAGTCCCTTAGTGGTAAATTTTGTGTCCCTAAAACCTTTTGTTCTTCACATTAGTTGCTTTTTTTTTGTATGCAATTAGGAAAATAATTCACATGCCAAGCGACCACGTGGCCTAATGGATAAGCCGTCTGACTTCGGATCAGAAGATTGAGGGTTCGAGTCCCTTCGTGGTTAATTTTGTGTCCTCAAAACCTTTTGTTCTTCACATTATTTGCTTGTTTGGTTTTAGGCCATTAAAGAAAAATTTATTACACAGCGAAAGACTGCGTGGCCAAATTAATAAGGCTTCTGACTTTGTATTAGAAGACTGAGGGTTCGAGTCTTTTTTGGTTGATTTTGTTTCCCTAAAACCTTTTGATCTTCACATTAGTTGTTTTTGTAGGCCATTAGGAAAGAAATTCACAAAGAAATTGACTTCGAATCAGAAGATTGAGGGTTCGAGTCCCTTTGTGGTTGTCTATTTTCCCCCAAATCTATTTTGCTTCCTCCAAACTTTTTTTCCTTCATATTAGTTGTTGTTTTTTTGTTGGCAATTAGGAAAAAAAGTTAACTGTCGAAAGACCATGTGGCCTAATGGATAAGGCGTCTGACTTCGGATCAGAAGATTGAGGGTTCGAGTCCCTTCATGGTTAATTTTGTGTCCTCAAAACCTTTTGTTCTTCACATTAGTTGCTTTTTTTTTGTATGCAATTAGGAAAATAATTCACATGCCAAGCGACCATGTGGCCTAATGGATAAGGTGTCTGACTTCGGGTCAGAAGATTGTAGGTTCGAGTCCCTTAGTGGTAAATTTTTGTGTCCTCAAAACCTTTTGTTCTTCATATTAGTTTCTTTTTTTTTTGTATGCATTTAGGAAAATAATTCATATGCCAAGTGACCATGTGGCCTAATGGATAAGGCGTCTGACTTTGGATCAGAAGATTAAAGGTTCGAGTACCTTCGTGGTTGTTTATCTTCCCCATACCTATTTTGCTTCCTCCAAACTTTTTTTCCTTCATATTAGTTGTTGTTTTTTTGTAGGCAATTAGGAAAAAAGGTCAACTGTCGAACGACCATGTGGCCTAATGGATAAGGCGTCTGACTTCGGATCAGAAGATTTAGGGTTCGGGTCCCATCATGGTTAATTTTGTGTCCTCAAAACCTTTTGTTCTTCACATTAGTAGCTTTTTTTTTTTTGAAATTAGGAAAAAAGGTCAACTGCCAAACGACCATGTGGTCTAATGGATAAGGCGTCTGACTTCGGATCAGAAGATTGAGGGTTCGAGTCCCTTTGTGGTTAATTTTGTGTCCTCAAAACCTTTTGTTCTTCACATTAGTTGTTTTTGTAGGCCATTAGGAAAGAAATTCAAATGCCAAATGACCACGTGGCCTAATGGATAAGGCGTCTGACTTCGGATCAGAAGATTGAGGGTTCGAGTCCCTTCGTGGTTGTCTATTTTCCTCCAAATCTATTTTGCTTTCTCCAAACTTTTTTTCCTTTACATTAGTTTTTGTTTTTTTGTTGGCAATTAGGAAAAATGGTCAACTGTCAAACAACCATGTGGCCTAATGGATAAGGCGTCTGACTTCGGATCAGAAGATTGAGGGTTCGAGTCCTTTCGTGGTTGTTTATTTTCCCCCATACCTATATTGCTTCCTCCAAACTTTTTTTCCTTCATATTAGTTGTTGTTTTTTTGTTGGCAATTAGGAAAAAAGGTCAACTGTCGAAAGACCATGTGGCCTAATGGATAAGGCGTCTGACTTCGGATCAGAAGATTGAGGGTTCGAGTCTTTTCATGGTTAATTTTGTGTCCTCAAAACCTTTTGTTCTTCACCTTAGTTGTTTTTTTGGTAGGCCATTAGGAAAGAAATTCACATGCCAAACGACCACGTGGCCTAATGGATAAGCCGTCTGACTTCGGATCAGAAGATTGAGGGTTCGAGTCCCTTCGTGGTTAATTTTGTGTCCTCAAAACCATTTGTTCTTCACATTAGTTGCTTTTTTTTTGTATGCAATTAGGAAAATAATTCACATGCCAAGCGACCATGTGGCCTAATGGATAAGGCGACAGACTTCGGGTCAGAAGATTGAAGGTTCGAGTCCCTTAGTGGTAAATTTTTGTGTCTTCAAAACCTTTTGTTCTTCATATTAGTTTCTTTTTTTTTGTATGCAATTAGGAAACTAATTCATATGCCAAGTGACCATGTGGCCTAATGGATAAGGCGTCTGACTTAGGATCAGAAGATTAAAGGTTCGAGTACCTTCGTGGTTGTTTATCTTCCCCATACCTATTTTGCTTCCTCCAAACTTTTTTTCCTTCATATTAGTTGTTGTTTTTTTGTAGGCAATTAGGAAAAAAGGTCAACTGTCGAACGACCATGTGGCCTAATGGATAAGGCGTCTGACTTCGGATCAGAAGATTTAGGGTTCGGGTCCCTTCATGGTTAATTTTGTGTCCTCAAAACCTTTTGTTCTTCACATTAGTAGCTTTTTTTTTTTTTGAAATTAGGAAAAAAGTTCAACTGCCAAACGACCATTTGGTCTAATGGATAAGGCGTCTGACTTTGGATCAGAAGATTGAGGGTTCGAGTCCCTTCGTGGTTAATTTTGTGTCCTCAAAACCTTTTGTTCTTCACTTTAGTTGTTTTTGTAGGCCATTAGGAAAGAAATTCAAATGCCAAATGACCATGTGGCCTAATGGATAAGGCGTCTGACTTCGGATCAGAAGATTGAGGGTTCGAGTCCCTTCGTGGTTGTCTATTTTCCTCCAAATCTATTTTGCTTTCTCCAAACTTTTTTTCCTTTACATTAGTTTTTGTTTTTTTGTTGGCAATTAGGAAAAATGGTCAACTGTCAAACAACCATGTGGCCTAATGGATAAGGCGTCTGACTTCGGATCCGAAGATTGAGGGTTCGAGTCCCTTCATGGTTAATTTTGTGTCCTCAAAACCTTTTGTTCTTCACATTAGTTTCTTTTGTTTTTGTTGGAAATTAGGAAAAAAGGTCAACTGCCAAACGACCATGTGGCCTAATGGATAAGGCGTCTGACTTCGGATCAGAAGATTGAGCGTTCGAGTCCCTTTATGGTTAATTTTGTGTCCTCAAAACCTTTTGTTCTTCACATTATTTGCTTGTTTGGTTTTAGGCCATTAAAGAAAAATTTATTACACGGCGAAAGACCGCGTGGCCAAACTAATAAGGCTTCTGACTTTGTATTAGAAGACTGAGGGTTCGAGTCTTTTTTTTGGTTGATTTTGTTTCCCTGACTTCGGTTTGAGTCCTTTAGTGGTAAATTTTGTGTCCTTAAAACCTTTTGTTCTTCACATTAGTTGCTTTTTTTTTGTATGCAATTAGGAAAATAATTCACATGCCCAGCGACCATGTGGTCTAATGGATAAGGCTTCTGACTTCGGATCCGAAGATTGAGGGTTCGAGTCCCTTCATGGTTAATTTTGTGTCCTCAAACCTTTTGTTCTTCACATTATTTGCTTGTTTGGTTTAAGGCCATTAAAGAAAAATTTATTACACGGCGAAAGACCGCGTGGCCAAATTAATAAGGCTTCTGACTTTGTATTAGAAGACTGAGGGTTCGAGTCTTTTTTTGGTTGATTTTGTTTCCCTAAAACCTTTTGTTCTTCACATTAGTTGTTTTTGTAGGCTATTAGGACAGAATTTCACATGCCAAATGACCACGTGGCCTAATGGATAAGGCATCTGACTTCGGATCAGAAGATTGAGGGTTCGAGTCCCTTAGTGGTAAATTTTTGTGTCTTCAAAACCTTTTGTTCTTCATATTAGTTTCTTTTTTTTTGTATGCAATTAGGAAAATAATTCATATGCCAAGTGACCATGTGGCCTAATGGATAAGGCGTCTGACTTAGGATCAGAAGATTAAAGGTTCGAGTACCTTCGTGGTTGTTTATCTTCCCCATACCTATTTTGCTTCCTCCAAACTTTTTTCCTTCATATTAGTTGTTGTTTTTTTGTAGGCAATTAGGAAAAAGGTCAACTGTCGAACGACCATGTGGCCTAATGGATAAGGCGTCTTACTTCGGATCAGAAGATTTAGGGTTCGGGTCCCTTCATGGTTAATTTTGTGTCCTCAAAACCTTTTGTTCTTCACATTAGTAGCTTTTTTTTTTTTGAAATTAGGAAAAAAGGTCAACTGCCAAACGACCATTTGGTCTAATGGATAAGGCGTCTGACTTTGGATCAGAAGATTGAGGGTTCGAGTCCCTTCGTGGTTAATTTTGTGTCCTCAAAACCTTTTGTTCTTCACTTTAGTTGTTTTTGTAGGCCATTAGAAAAGAAATTCAAATGCCAAATGACCACGTGGCCTAATGGATAAGGCGTCTGACTTCGGATCAGAAGATTGGGGGTTCGAGTCCCTTCGTGGTTGTCTATTTTCCTCCAAATCTATTTGCTTTCTCCAAACTTTTTTTCCTTTACATTAGTTTTTGTTTTTTTGTTGGCAATTAGGAAAAATGGTCAACTGTCAAACAACCATGTGGCCTAATGGATAAGGCGTCTGACTTCGGATCCGAAGATTGAGGGTTCGAGTCCCTTCATGGTTAATTTTGTGTCCTCAAAACCTTTTGTTCTTCACATTAGTTTCTTTTGTTTTTGTTGGAAATTAGGAAAAAAGGTCAACTGCCAAACGACCATGTGGCCTAATGGATAAGGCGTCTGACTTCGGATCAGAAGATTGAGCGTTCGAGTCCCTTTATGGTTAATTTTGTGTCCTCAAAACCTTTTGTTCTTCACATTATTTGCTTGTTTGGTTTTAGGCCATTAAAGAAAAATTTATTACACGGCGAAAGACCGCGTGGCCAAATTAATAAGGCTTCTGACTTTGTATTAGAAGACTGAGGGTTCGAGTCTTTTTTTGGTTGATTTTGTTTCCCTGACTTCGGTTTGAGTCCTTTAGTGGTAAATTTTGTGTCCTTAAAACCTTTTGTTCTTTACATTAGTTGCTTTTTTTTTGTATGCAATTAGGAAAATAATTCACATGCCCAGCGACCATGTGGTCTAATGGATAAGGCTTCTGACTTCAGATCCGAAGATTGAGGGTTCGAGTCCCTTCATGGTTAATTTTGTGTCCTCAAAACCTTTTGTTCTTCACATTATTTGCTTGTTTGGTTTAAGGCCATTAAAGAAAAATTTATTACACGGCGAAAGACCGCGTGGCCAAATTAATAAGGCTTCTGACTTTGTATTAGAAGACTGAGGGTTCGAGTCTTTTTTTTGGTTGATTTTGTTTCCCTAAAACCTTTTGTTCTTCACATTAGTTGTTTTTGTAGGCTATTAGGACAGAATTTCACATGCCAAATGACCACGTGGCCTAATGGATAAGGCATCTGACTTCGGATCAGAAGATTGAGGGTTCGAGTCCCTTCGTGGTTGTCTATTTTCCCCCAAATCTATTTTGTTTTCTCCAAACTTTTTTTTCTTTCACATTAGTTGTTTTTTTGTTGGCAATTAGAAAAAATGGTCAAAAGGCAAACGAACATGTGGCCTAAAGGATAAGGCGTCTGACTTCGGATCAGAAGATTGAGGGTTCGAGTCCCTTTATGGTTAATTTTGTGTCCTCAAAACCTTTTGTTCTTCACATTATTTGCTTGTTTGGTTTTAGGCCATTAACGAAAAATTTATTACACGGCGAAAGACCGCGTGGCCAAATTAATAAGGCTTCTGACTTTGTATTAGAAGACTGAGGGTTCGAGTCTTTTTTTTGTTGATTTTGTTTCCCTGACTTCGGTTTGAGTCCATTAGTGGTAAATTTTGTGTCCTTAAAACCTTTTGTTCTTCACATTAGTTGCTTTTTTTTTGTATGCAATTAGGAAAATAATTCACATGCCCAGCGACCATGTGGTCTAATGGATAAGGCGTCTGACTTCGGATCCAAAGATTGAGGGTTCGAGTCCCTTCATGGTTAATTTTGTGTCCTCAAAACCTTTTGTTCTTCACATTATTTGCTTGTTTGGTTTAAGGCCATTAAAGAAAAATTTATTACACGGCGAAAGACCGCGTGGCCAAATTAATAAGGCTTCTGACTTTGTATTAGAAGACTGAGGGTTCGAGTCTTTTTTTGGTTGATTTTGTTTCCCTAAAACCTTTTGTTCTTCACATTAGTTGTTTTTGTAGGCTAATAGGACAGAATTTCACACGCCAAATGACCACGTGGCCTAATGGATAAGGCATCTGACTTCGGATCAGAAGATTGAGGGTTCGAGTCCTTTCGTGGTTGTCTATTATCCCCCAAATCTATTTTGTTTTCTCCAAACTTTTTTTTCTTTCACATTAGTTGTTTTTTTGTTGGCAATTAGAAAAAATGGTCAAAAGGCAAACGAACATGTGGCCTAAAGGATAAGGCGTCTGACTTCGGATCAGAAAATTGAGGGTTCGAGTCCCTTCATGGTTAATTTTGTGTCCTAAAAAAACCTTTTATTCTTCACATTAGTTGCTTTTTTTTTGCTGGCAATTAGAAAAAGGTCAAATTCCAAACGACCTAGTGGTCTAATGGATAAGGCGTCTGACTTCAGATCAGAGGCAATGACCACGTAGCCTAGTGGATAAGGCGCCTGAGTTCTGATAAGAAGATTAAGGGTTCGAGTCCCTTCGTGGTTGTCTATTTTCCTCCAAATCTATTTTGCTTTCTCCAAACTTTTTTTCCTTTATATTAGTTTTTGTTTTTTTGTTGGCAATTAGGAAAAATGGTCAACTGTCAAACAACCATGTGGCCTAATGGATAAGGCGTCTGACTTCGGTTTGAGTCCCTTAGTGGTAAATTTTGTGTCCTTAAAACCTTTTGTTCTTCACATTAGTTGCTTTTTTTTTGTATGCAATTAGGAAAATAATTCACACGCCAAGCGACCATGTGGTCTAATGGATAAGGCGTCTGACTTCGGATAAGAAGATTGAGGGTTCGAGTCCTTTCGTGGTTGTTTATTTTCCCCCATACCTATTTTGCTTCCTCGAAACTTTTTTTCCTTCATATTAGTTGTTGTTTTTTTGTAGGCAATTAGGAAAAAAGGTCAACTGTCGAACGACCATGTGGCCTAATGGATAAGGCGTCTGACTTCGGATAAGAAGATTGAGGGTTTGAGTCCCTTCATGGTTTCTTTTGTCTCCTCAAAGCATTTTCTTTCACATTAATACTTGTTTGGTTGTGGGCCTCTAGGAGGAAAATGCATTAATGCACCAA